>NC_053431.1:27341848-27662136 GCF_007990345.1 Gossypium hirsutum | reverse complement strand
ATTAAAAATCGACTATTCAAGTAATTACTTTTCAGAATAATTATTATATATTTATTGATCCGACTTCTCACACAAACATAGATTGTATAGCAGCTATTAATCAATAATATTCACGGAATTCATTATGTTTACAACAAAACATATTCATACGACTTTTTCCTAGCAGTATACTAATTTAACTGAGTATAACTCCAATCCTTCTTAATTTTCCCTAATTGCTCTATTCTTCATCCTAAATTTCAGATTTGGCTTGCCAATCATACCAGATTTTCTTAAAGTTTCCCCTATTTCACTGGTTGACTATTCTGACCACTCTTCACTACGATCCAATTTCTCACTTTACAGAATTCCAAATTGTGTATTTGATCTCATTTGAACTAGACTCATTAAGGATCTAAGCATATAAATTTTATCTTATAACATTTTTGTACAATTTATAATGATTTTCTAAAAACAGAACAGGAATCCAGCAGTCATTTGACTCAGCCCCACAATACTTCAAATATCTCAAGATCGGTAACTCTTTTGTTTTATAGTTTCCTTTGTAAGAAAATAGACTCTTCCAGCTTTAATGACATAATTCACTCAGCTTCTAATTCAACTCCTACAATTTATGGCGATTTTCCAAAATCACCTTACTGCTGCTGTCCCCAAACAGATTATTACCAAATCAAATACTAACATTAGCATTTCACCTTAATAGCTAGCTTACCAAGCCTTGATTTAACATATAATTCACACATATCACATTCAGCTATATATATATATTCTAAATCCCTCTCTTAACACATAATCTACTAACTTGAAAATTATTTCTAACAAATTTTAACTTACACTAAAGCCGAGTGTTACTCAAGCTTTAAGCTCATGTTCTTTCATTATTAAGCAAGTGTTATAACACAAGGATTCATGGCCGAAACCTATGCATAACATTATTCAAGATTTAAACTCTTAAATGTCATAGCAAATAAAGCCATACACACACAACTTATAAGTAAATTCCATCCTTGCAAAGCCTATAGTTCACTCGGCCACTCAACCCACAACCTATCGAAACTTCAATTCAAACTCATTAGCCGAACATACATATACTTATAATAAGCACATATGACATCTTCTTCAAGACACATTCGGCTATGGCATAATTTCCTTATAAAACCCAATTAATCAATCCACCTTAACCGAAACTTAACTCATACAAAACCTATCTTCAAACCATAAAATAGGTAGAAGTTAAACTAATCATCCAAATGTGCATAAGTTTCCAAGAATGACATTGAACTTACCTTACTTTAGGTATCCACCTTAGCCGAATTTCTTCCCCAAAGGCTTTTCTTCCTCTTCTTTCTCTAGTTACGGCAATGGAGGAGAAAACATAGGCTAACTTTGGTTTTCCTCCCACTAACTTGTATTTATTAACCTTATTCATTATTTCATTTTGTAACATAAACTATTAGCATAAAATAGTTATAATATTATTTACTACATAACATGGCCGGCCACCATATTTAACTTGGGTAAATTGACATGCAAAACCACTCCTTTCATGCATGTACTATTAGACCATTGTAAATTAGCCTCTCACTTCCAACAAAGTTCATATAAGTCCATATAAAAAAAGATTCACATAAAGATGATCAAATTAATGCATGAAACTTTCACACATGCAATACTCACATCATAAACACAGAATATAATTTTAATTATTTATAAGACTCGGTTCGTGGTCCCGAAACCACTTTTCGACTAGGTCAACTTGGCCGTCACAACTCTCCCCCACTTAAGAAATTTCGTCCCCGAAAATCTTACCGGTAAATAGGTTTGGGTATCGTTCTTTCATTGAGCTCTCGGTCTCCCAAGTAGCTTCCTCGATCCCGTGTTGAGCCATAACACCTTTACTAGCGGAACTCTTTGTTTCGCAACTCCTTTACTTCACGAGCTAGGATACGCATCGGTTCTTCTTCATAGCTCATGTCGACTTGAATTCCAACCTCCGATGGGCTAATTATGTGCGATGGATCAGATCGATAGCGTCGAAGCATCGAAACATGAAAGACGTCATGAATCTTTTCAAGTTCCGGGGGCAAAATCAATCTATACGCAACCGGGCCAACTCGTTCGGAGATTTCGTACGGCCCAATGAATCTTGGGCTCAACTTGCCCTTACGGCCGAACCTGAGTATCTTTTTCCAAGGTGAAACCTTAAGGAACACTTTGTCTCCCACCTGATACTCGATGTCTTTTCGTTTCAAATCTGCGTACGATTTCTGACGATCCGTGGCTATCTTCAGACTTTCACGGATTACCTTTACTTTCTGTTCAGCATCTCTAATCAAATCAACTCCGAAAATTTTACTTTCACCGAGCTCGGTCCAAAACAATGGTGTACGGCATTTACGACCGTACAAAGCCTCGTAGGGTGCCATCTTAATACTTGATTGAAAACTATTGTTGTAAGCGAATTCAATCAAAGGTAAGTACCGTTCCCATGAACTACTGAACTCGAGGATGCAACATCTCAACATATCCTCAAGTATCTGAATTATCCGCTCGGATTGACCATCTGTTTGTGGATGAAAAGCGGTGCTAAAATGCAGCTTGGTACCCAAAGCTTCTTGCAATTTCTTCCAAAATCGCGAGGTGAATCTCGGATCTCTATCCGACACAATAGAAATCGGTACCCCGTGTAATCTCACAATCTGAGAAACATACAATTCAGCTAGTTATCCAATGAAAAATCCGTACGCACGGGGATAAAGTGAGCCGACTTAGTTAGTCTATCGACAACAACCCATATCGCATCCTTCTTACTTGCTGACAAGGGCAGTCCGGACACAAAGTCCATTGTGACTCGATCCCATTTCCACTCGGGTATCATGATCGGCTGGAGTAATCCTGAAGGCACTTGATGTTCCGCTTTCACTTGTTGACATATTAAACATCTCGAAACAAAGTCGGAGATGTCCCGTTTCATACCATGCCACCAAAATTGACGTTTCAAATCGTTGTACATTTTCGTACTCCCCGGGTGAATTGACATTCGGCTACAATGGGCTTCGTTCAGAATCATCGAAATGAGTTCCGAATTCCTTGGAACACACAACCGATTTCTGAACCTCAAACAATTATCGTCGTCAATTTGAAACTCTGATCCCTCGTTCGGAAAACACTCATTCCGTTTTGCAACCAATTCATCATCGACTTTCTGAGCTTCACGAATTTGGTGAGTCAATAATGGTTTAGCTTTAATTCAGCTACTAACACATTGTCTGGTAGAACAGACAAATGCACGTTCATCGCTCGCAAAGCAAACAATGACTTCCGGCTTAAGGCGTCCGCAACCACGTTAGCCTTTCCCGGGTGGTAATCAATGACAAGCTCGTAATCTTTCAACAACTCAAGCCAACGTCTTTGTCGCAGATTCAAGTCTCGTTGAGTCATCAAATATTTGAGACTTTTGTGGTCCGAAAATACATGGCACTTCTCACCAAACAGATAATGTCGCCATATTTTTAAAGCAAATACGATGGCAGCTAGTTCGAGATCATGGGTCGGATAATTCCTCTCGTGTGGCTTCAATTGTCTCGACGCATAGGACACGACTCGACCTTCTTGCATCAATACGCAACCCAACCCAAGTAGGGATGCGTCACTATAGATGACAAACTCTTTACCCGATTCGGGTTGCACCAAAATTGGAGCTTCAGTCAAATGAGTTTTCAGTTGGTCGAAACTTTTCTGACATTTCTCCGTCCACTCGAACTTAACATCCTTTTGAAGTAGCTTCGTCATTGGTGTGGCTATCATCGAGAAACCTTTCACAAATCGTCGGTAATAACCGGCGAGCCCCAAAAAGCTCCGAACTTCAGTAACATTTCTCGGAGGTTTCCAGTCAAGTATGGCTGAAATTTTGTTCGGGTCAACTCGAATACCCGACGCGGATACCACATGACCCAAGAAGCTAACCTCTCTTAACCAGAACTCACACTTACTGAACTTAGCATATAACTGCTTATCCCGTAAAATTTGCAACACTAGTCTCAGGTGCTCAGCATGTTCGGTCTCATCTCTTGAATAGACCAAGATGTCATCAATGAACACAACTACGAACCGATCCAAATATGGTCTGAAGATCCGATTCATCAAATCCATAAATACTGCCGGGGCATTAGTGAGCCCAAACGGCATCACTAAGAATTCGTAGTGACCGTACCTCGTTCTGAAAGCAGTTTTGGGTACGTCTGAATCTCGAATCCGCAACTGATAATAACCCGATCTCAAATCTATTTTTGAGAACACTGAGGCCCCCTTTAGTTGATCAAACAAATCATCGATACGCGGTAGTGGGTATTTATTCTTTATCGTCACTTTATTCAGTTGACGATAGTCAATGCACAACCTCATGGTTCCGTCCTTCTTTTTCACGAACAATACTGGTGCACCCCAAGGTGAGAAACTTGGCCGAGCGAAACCTCTATCCGTCAATTCTTGCAGCTGAGCTTTCAACTCTTTTAACTCAGTTGGTGCCATACGATACGGAGCTATCGAAATCGGCGCAGTCCCAGGTATAAGCTCAATACCAAACTCTATCTCCCGAACAGGTGGTAAACCCGGCAATTCTTCAGGAAAACATCCGGGTATTCACAAACCACCGGCACAGATTCAGGTTTCTTTTCTAGTTCTTGGTCATCCAGTACATACGCAAGGTATGCTTCGCACCCTTTTCTCACATATTTCTGGGCCAACATTGAGGATATTACAGCGGGCAACCCATCCAAATCCGTAGACTCAACTCGGATTACTTTGTTATTTGCACACCTCAAATCAATAGTCTTGCTTTTGCAATTCACAACCGCATCATGCACGGTCAACCAATCCAACCCAAGGATAACATCAAATTCATCAAACGGCAAAAGCATCAAGTCCGCTGGAAAACAGGAACCTCGAATTGCTAGGGGACATTTCTTACACACTTTGTCGACAAGCACGTAACGACCCAAGGGATTTGACACCCGAATTACAAACTCAGTAGACTCAATAGGTAAAGTCTTACTGGATGCTAAGGTTTCACATATGTACGAATGAGTAGAACCGGGGTCAATCAAAGCAATTACATTAGTATCAAAGAGAGTAAAAGTACCGGTAATAACATCAGGCGAAGAAGCATCCTCGCGGGCACGTATAGCATATGCTCTAGCAGGTGCACGAGCCTCGGATCTGGTCGTAGCATCTCTAGATCCTCTCTGACCACCACTAGCATTGCCCATATTTCTAGATGGTCTACCTCGAGCAGTGGTAGCACCCGGTTTCCCACTCTGATTTACATTCTGTTCGGACAGCCTCGGGCAATCTTTAATGAAGTGGTCCACTGATCCGCACTTGTAACAGGAGCGGTCATGGAATCTACAACTCCCCAAATGCCATTTACCGCAATGTCGACATTCCGTTCGGCCTCGACGTTCATTCCCAACACTGGCGACTGAAGTGCCTCGTGTACCCACAGGGGGTCGATCACGATCTCGTCTAAAAAGGCCCGAAGTGCTTTTAGACCGGCCCACATCATCTCGAAATTTCTTCGATGCCTGTTGATGAGACTTTCCCGAGAATCTTTTACGAAACTCCCCGGTTCCCACATCAACTTTTTGTTTTTCCTTTCTAAGCTCTTCGGCTTTACAAGCTCGCTCGACAAGTACTACGAACTCTCGTATCTCAAGAATGCCAACGAACATTTTTATATCTTCATTCAGCCCATCTTCGAAGCGTTTACACATAACAGCCTCGGACGAAACACATTCCCGAGCGTATCTACTAAGTCTAACAAATTTTCGCTCATAATCAGTAACTGACATAGAACCTTGCTTAAGCTCAAGAAATTCCTTCCGTTTTGATCAACAAATCTCTGACTGATATACTTTTTCCGAAACTCAGTTTGGAAAAACTCCCAAGTTACTTGCTCCCGGGGCACGACAGAAGTCAGAGTACTCCACCAATAGTAGGCAGAATCACGTAGCAAGGAGATAGCACACTTTAGACATTCATCGGGTGTACAAGATAGCTCATCGAGTACCCGGATAGTGTTGTCCAACCAAAATTCAGCTTGCTCGGCATCGTCGCTATCCGTAGCTTTAAATTCAGTAGCCCCATGTTTTCGGATTCGGTCAACTGGGGGCTTATTTGACTTTATTTGGTCAGTTACCGAAGGTATTGTAGGTGCGGGGGTGGTGTTTGTCGGGAATGGAGGTTGTGGAACAGCCGTATTAGTTCGAATGTATTGGTTGAACCAATCATTCATCACGCTATAGAAAGCTTGTCTAGCTTCATCGTTCGGGTTACTCGCATTAGGTTGAGAGTCCACCGGCGCTGTCCCTTGTGCGGGAGCAGGCGCTACACTCTCAAGATCATCAGCTACCGCTCGGTTGGGATCGGGATCCATTACTATAAATAAACACATTTGCAAATGTCAGAAATCACCACACTATCAATTAATCACATAAAATGGCATGTATAGCTAGACCCCAACACATTACGGTAGTCCTAGAATCGACTAAACCGTAGCTCTGATACCACTAAATTGTAACACCTCAAACCCGAGACCGTCACCGGAGTCGAATACGAGGTGTTGACAGACTTTTAAAAATTTTTCCAGACACTGCCCAGTCTGAGTACTAGTCGCTTCAAAAATCATATCTTGAGTTTCACAACTCGAAAATCAGTTTTGTGATTTTTCCCTGAAACTAGACTCATGTCCCCACCTATATATTTTTTTCTAGAATTTTTGGTCGGGCCCATTAGTACAGTTTATTAGTCAAAGTCTCTCATGTTACAGGGGTCGACTACACTGACCTTTTCCCATTACGACTGGGATATCTCTCTGCACAGGGCTTCAATACTAATGCCGTTTGTTTCTATGGAAACTAGACTCAGGGAGGAATCCATACATATATGGTATGACCCCTAATTATCTCTGGTCAATTTATAGTGAATTTCCAAAGGCGGAACAGTGAATCCAGAAACTGTTCTGGCCCTGTTCCACAAGAACCCGAATATCTCTTTCTGTACTGTTGCTATAATTGTTTCGTTACTTCCATATGAAAGTAGATTCATCAAGGTACGATTACATAATTTATTCACTATTTAATTCCACTCCTACGAATTTATGTGATTTTTCAATTCTACACCACTGTTGCTGTCAAAATCTGTTTTCAAGATAAACTTTACCTATTTTGTGGTTACCATGGACCAACTAGGGTTTTGCCATACATAGGTCCACATGTGATCATATTTAGCCATTCCAATGGCTGATCATTAGCCCAACACTTCCATTTCAATCCATAGTCACATCGTGAAACCATATATATACATACATAAACACAAATGGTCTAATGCCATACTCCACATCTACAAGCCATTTTCGCATGGCTTTACACACATACATCACAAAAGAACTTAAACAACAGGGGGTAGTCCTATACATGCCATATCCAGAGTTCAACTAAAAGAGTACCAAAAGAGCTTGATAGTGTAGATGACTTCGACTTCGCTGATCCCGAATCCGATAGCTAACGAACAAAATCTATAAAACAGAGAGCCAAAGCAACCGGGTAAGCATTTTAAGCTTAGTAAGTCTCAAGTAATGAAATCGGCTTTGACTACAGTATTACATTCACATAGCTAACTAAATCACTTTATTAACACACATTCTCATAATCATACTTACTTCACACTTCATCAACATAGATACACAAGGTATCAACCTTTCTAAAAGCCGAAAATTCGTTAGCCGATCGCACAAACACTATTTAAAACGAACCGACTTTTCCAATGCACACGCAAACATACCTTATCATTCGGGTTGGTCAAGCATAATTATTAAATTAGTTACAGCACAAAACGCTCACATTCAAACCCAAGTTTCTTCGGTATTTAACCGAATACAGCCACAAACACATTTGCCTTCGGGTCTTAACCCGGATATATCAACTCGCATAATTGCCTTCGGGTCTTAGCCCGGATATATCATCTCGCATAATTGCCTTCGGGTCACAGCCCGGATATATCAACTCGCATAGTTGCCTTCGGGTCTTAGCCCGGATACATCAACTCGCATAATTGCCTTCGGGTCTTAGCCCGGATATATCAACTCGCATAATTGCCTTCGGGTCTTAGCCCGGATATATCATCTCGCATAATTGCCTTCGGGTCTTAGCCCGGATATAATCCAATGTTCATACACACATATATCAATAATCATAACACATCCATATCATTTCTTCGTTACTAAGGCTCGAACACGAAACATTTATTAAACTTTTCAAATTTCGGCTCAGTAGCCACACACAAGGAGCATGATTTCAATTGGCTTTATAAGATAGTCTCTAAGCACATTCGACTATCCGTCATAGTATGACTATTCATTTCAATATAATTCAAGTAGGGTCATTACTCGAAGACTTACCTCAAATGTCGTCGAACGACTTCAACGGCTATTCAATTACTTTTTCCTTCCCTTTATCGGATCTAGTTCCCCCTTGCTCTTGAGCTTAAGTTCAACAAAATTTAAAATAGTCATTAATCGACTATTCAAGTATTACTTTCAGAATAATATTATATATATTGATCCGACTTTCACACACATAGATTATAGCAAGCTTTATATTAATCAATAAATAATTCATCGGCAAACTTTCATTAATGTTTACAACAAAATCACATATTCACTACGAGCTGTTTTCCTGAGCAGTAGTTACTAAATTACTTATAACTGGAGCTACTAAACTCCAAATCACTTGCCGTTAATTTTCCCTGAATATAGACTCGTATATCTTCCATCCATAAAATTTTCAGAATTTTAGGCTTGGCCAATCAATACCAGATTTTTCTTAAAGTTTCCCCTATTTCACTGGTTGACTATTCTGACCACTCTTCACTACGAATCCAATTTCTCACTTTACAGAATTCCAAATGTGTTGTATTTGATCTCATTTGAAACTAGACTCATTAAGGAGTCTAAGCATATAAATTTTATCTTATAATCATTTTTGTACAATTTATAATGATTTTCTAAAAACAGAACAGGGAATCCAGCAGTCATTTTGACTCAGCCCCACAATACTTCAAATATCTCAAGATCGGTAACTCTTTTGTTTTTATAGTTTCCTTTGTAAGAAAATAGACTCTTCCAGCTTTAATGACATAATTCACTCAGCTTCTAATTCAACTCCTACAATTTATGGCGATTTTCCAAAATCACCTTACTGCTGCTGTCCCCAAACAGATTATTACCAAATCAAATACTAACATTAGCATTTCACCTTAATAGCTAGCTTACCAAGCCTTGATTTAACATATAATTCACACATATCACATTCAGCTATATATATATATTCTAAATCCCTCTCTTAACACATAATCTACTAACTTGAAAATTATTTTCTAACAAATTTTAACTTACACTAAAGCCGAGTGTTACTCAAGCTTTAAGCTCATGTTCTTTCATTATTAAGCAAGTGTTATAACACAAGGATTCATGGCCGAAACCTATGCATAACATTATTCAAGATTTAAACTCTTAAATGTCATTAGCAAATAAAGCCATACACACACAACTTATAAGTAAATTCCATCCTTGCAAAGCCTATAGTTCACTCGGCCACTCAACCCACAACCTATCGAAACTTCAATTCAAACTCATTAGCCGAACATACATATACTTATAATAAGCACATATGACATCTTCTTCAAGACACATTCGGCTATGGCATAATTTCCTTATAAAACCCAATTAATCAATCCACCTTAACCGAAACTTAACTCATACAAAACCTATCTTCAAACCATAAAATAGGTAGAAGTTAAACTAATCATCCAAATGGTGCATAAGTTTTCCAAGAATGACATTGAACTTACCTTACTTTAGGTATCCACCTTAGCCGAATTTTCTTCCCCAAAGGCTTTTCTTCCTCTTCTTTCTCTAGTTACGACAATGGAGGAGAAAACATAGGCTAACTTTGGTTTTTCCTCCCACTAACTTGTATTTTATTAACCTTATTCATTATTTCATTTTGTAACATAAACTATTAGCATAAAATAGTTATAATATTATTTACTACATAACATGGCCGGCCACCATATTTAACTTGGGTAAATTGACATGCAAAACCACTCCTTTCAATGCATGTACTATTAGACCATTGTAAATTAGCCTCTCACTTTCCAACAAAGTTTCATATAAGTCCATATAAAAAAAGATTCACATAAAGATGATCAAATTAATGCATGAAACTTTCACACATGCAATTACTCACATCATAAACACAGAATATAATTTTTAATTATTTATAAGACTCGGTTTCGTGGTCCCGAAACCACTTTTCGACTAGGGTCAACTTTGGGCCGTCACATGTTTGGTGTTATGTATGCCTAAATGCTAGTTATTCCATGGAAATCATGAAAAAGGTGAAATTAGCTTTAAAACAGTATTGAACAGCAGTAATAATGTGAATTTGAAAAATCACTAAAAATAGTAGAAATCGATTTAGATTGTGAATGAGATATATAATTAAATCTTATTGAGTCTATTTTCATATGAAAGAAATAGAGTAAATAAAGGAGTTTTATTTTATGAGATATTTAAATTTTGGTGAGATAGGGTCAGAGTGATTTCTGAATCCCCTGTTCTAAATTTAGAAATTCACTACAAAATTGTACAAAAATAATTAGGAGTTATACTTTATGTATAGATTCATTTTGAGTCTACTTTTAAGATAAATAAATGGCATGATTATTTGAATTCTGTACATGGAGAAAATTAATTCGTAGTGGACAGAGGTCAGAGAAGCTGAACACTGAAATAGGGGAAACTTTAACTAATAAACTGTACTAATTGGCTGGACCAAAAATTCTGAAACAAATTTAGTAAGAAGATATATGAGTCTAGTTTTATTGAAAATTTACGGATTTGAATTTCTAGTTTCGTAACTTGAGTTATAATTTATTTAATGACTATGACATAGATGGATAGTTTATTTATGAAAGATGAAATAAATTGTTTTGATTTGTTTAAGTGATCGGAAAATTTTTATTGATTTCGATTTGCTCCTGAACAGTTTCAATTTCATGTTTTAGGGTCTCGAGGACCCTTTTTAGGGACATAATGAAAGAATGAAGCTAAATTAATTTTAAAAGCAAATTTTTATGCCCCGAATTAGTAAGCTAAGTCCGATAACGCCTTGTGCTCAACTTCGACGATGGTCTCGTGTAAGGGGTGTTACAATTATAGCTTCGACTACCCTTAAAAGCACTAAGTGTACGGATGATTAAAGCATTGGTGATCTTTAGAAAATTTTAAAATATTCGAACAAGAGGTGAGAATGAAAACGAATGAATACGAGAATGTTCAGGTAAGTATAATACCTATGTGGTAGATGGTATAATGCATAAAAAAGTTTATTGAATTTGGTATAAACATATGGATGATTTTGGCATGGACTTGATGAATGAGTTGAGAATATATAAGTACTTATGTGTTGATGTTTCATATTTTATGTACTGTCAATGTTTTTGCTACGAGCTTACTAAGCTTTTGAAAGCTTACTTTGCGTATGTTGGCATTGTTTTATAGATATCGACGTTACTGCAAGCTTGGGGATTGTCATGGATCGTCACCACACTATAGAACCTTATTTTGGTACTTTTGAAAATGTATATTTTTTTAAAGTATGGCATGTATAGGCTAGTGGTTGTGGGATCATTTTTTGTGATGTATATACTTAGCCATGTGATTTGGCTAGTTGGTGTTTAAACTCATAATTGATAATGGCTTATGGTATGTGATGTTAATATGCAATTGTGGTATGTTATAGTAGGTAAGTTTTGGTAAGTTTAGTTTGAGATTGAATGATGTATAGAAGGAAATGTTTTGGTATGATGTTATCTTATATTGGCATGAATTGGAAAGGTTTATAAGTAGGAAAATGGTTGATATTGTTATGATATAAAAGATGAATGTTTTGGCATAAAATTGGCTGAAAAGGTGATGCCTATATGCTTGCTTCTTTGCTTGTAGGTTTACCCAAATTTGGGGTGGCAAATTGGCTATTCAAATGATCTATTTTTGTCGACACGGGCAGAGACACGCGCGTGTGTCTTAGCCGTGTGTGACACACGGCCATGTTACACGGTCGTGCGTCCCCCGAGGTACCCTACAATTGTAAGTCAGGCCCGAACACGGCCAACGCACACGGGCGTGTGGCTAGCCGTGTGGCCCAAGTCAGACTCGACACGGCCAAGGCACACAGGCGTGTCATGTAGCAGTGTGATCAAGTCAGTAGTTATGCCCTATTTTGCCACGGCTTAAACACACGGGCATGTCTAAGACCGTGTGAGGTATACGACCTGTTCACACCGGCGTGTGACCTTTTAAAAGTTGAAAATTTTTATAAGTTCTGAAACTTTCATATGTTATCGAATTGATCCTGAAAGCATGTTTTAGACTTCGTACAATCGTTTAAAGTTCACGTTCAATATGAATGATCTATGTTTATTGAAATGTTAGGATATTTGATTTTTGATGGTTCTGATCTATGTTATGAGTCCAGTAATGCCTCTTAACCTATTCCGGCGACAATTACGGGATAGGAATGTTACATATAACATCCTGATTTTCGGGTTTTTCATGATTCTCGAGATTTTGCTAAAGTTTTTAAAATTTGGTATTTGGTTGAGAAATTCATAATTCGAGTATGTAATTGGGCTTATGGAAGGCCCATGTTATGGCCAAAACCTAGTAGAATTTTTGAATTTTGGACTTAAGGAGTTAAGGGCTTTGGATAGGTGCCCTTATTAAAAGGTGTGGGTAAAATGTAACACGAAAGAGCCCCTGGCAATGTGGCTAAGTGACGCCACTAGGGAGCTAAAAAGGTGGCGTGTAAGTGGTTGGGGGAAAGCCAGGGTTCGAGTCACTATGATGGCAAGTGTGATGTTATTTTTATGCCTTGAGCATGCAGAAGTTGAAGCCGAATGGAACTCTGTTGGAGAGAGTTTGAATCAGTTGAATGCTAGAATTAATGAGTGATAAAGGGAGAGATTTTAGGGATTTGAAGGAGGGATTAGAGTTGGCCGAATAGAGGGGATTAGGGAGGAGAAATCGGCTTGGGGATTTTTAGGGTAGTATTTTGGCATTAGGCTATAGTTGTGCCGATTTTCCTCCGTTGGAACACCATAGAGCCATTCTTTTCTTCCTTTTTCTTCTCTAGCTGGAACTATCACCCTTTCCATTCATCTTTCTTTCTTTTATTCTCCAAAACCAGTCTACTATTCCTTTCTTCCCATCTACTACTCTCTTTCTTATCATCACTTTTGCCGAAAAGCCACAAAAGCCGAAACCTGTGAAGCTTGGTTGTGCCGATTTCTTGTTGACCAGCAACCTTCTTTTTCTCTTCACTTTTTGGTGGCCAATTCCTTCATCTGTTAAGTTTTAAGCGGTATAAAAAAGAAAGAATATGGTAAGTATTCATACTCCAATCGATTCAGTAGTATAACTGTTGACAAAAGTCGAAACCCCTATAGTTTAGGGAGGTTGTCGATTTGAGATATAGGCCTTATTGGGCTTCTTCATTTGATTTTTATGGTTTTTATAGTGGAATAGATAACTTTAGAGGAGCAGCAAGGCTCGGAGTGTCAGTGTTGGATAAGCTTGAATCATATCGTCAGACCTTATGAAGGTAAGTAAACTATGGCTGTTAGGGGTTCTTTGGTCGATTTTGGTAAGGTAAGATTTGGGTTGATTAGCATGAACTGTAGACTAAGAATGGTGGTGAATAATTGTAGGTTGCCGTGGGAGACTTCGTTGGTGAACATCACAAAACAGGTGTGTAACGAACCCTCTTTCGTAGCTTAACTCAATATATGCCGAAAAGCCGAAATGCCGAAAATTTTGGCATTTCGAGGACTCGTGAGCATGTGAAAGCTCATAGGTTAGCTAGATACGCTAAGTTTGATGATCGGGATAGTTGGAATAGGTAAGGGCACGATTTGCTGCATCACGGTAAGTTGGGCCCTAAGGGGCTGAAATCGAGCCCAATGGGCTTTCGGGCCCATTTGGGTATGTTTGGTAAAAAATGGAATCCAGATAAATTGCACATTAAGACAGTTAATACCGTTATGGAATATAGGCTAAGTGGGCCTAGATGACTAAATCGGCTATGTAGGGCCCATTAGGGGTTTTTGGCCCAGTGACTCGGTTTAGCTAGAATGGGCTAGAATCGCTGATTAAACACTTGAAATTGTTGATAATTGATAATGAGCATGGAAAACCCTAATAATTGATAGAGAAATGAAATTACCCTTATAATGTGAAAATAACCTTTTTGCCCCTAGGTGAAAATGACCATTATACCCCTAGGGTTATGTTATAATTAAGATGCATGTGATACTGCTTTTGTACATGATATGCCATGATATGCACATGATATGCCATGATATATTCAAATATGCATGGGTTGGGTTTTATATGAACGGAGGAAGTGCTAAAAGGGCTTTGCCCCAGTTTACCGAGAAAGGCTTTGCCCCAGTTTACCGAAAAGGGCTTTGCCCCTGTTATTAAAAGAGGCTAGGCCTCCAGTTATATGATAAAGCAGCTATGCTACTAGTGGAGCGTTTGGTTGGGTGGGTTGAGTTATTCCCCACATGGAGAGCTTGGTTGGTACGGATGGAGAGTAGCGGTTGGTGGGTTGAGTAGTCTCCCCAAACGGGCTTGCATACATCCATTAATATTGCATGTGATATTGAAATGGGCCTATGGGCCATACCCATTACAGTAAAGGCTTCGGCCCAGTGATATGATTTATGAAAAGGCTTTGGCCCAGTAACCGTTAAACGAAAGGCTTCGGCCCAGTATATATTGAAACTGAACTTGGGCTTAGGCGCAGTACGCTGATATTGGTTGGGATCTGAAAGGGGCTTGTTGCACACTTAGTTTCCAAACTCACCCCCTTCCTTAACCTTGCAGGTGAGCCTTGATGTGGGGACTTGGAGCCGGAGGGGATTCAGCGTGGCCACGGTGATCGCTCTTGGACTTTACAATAAGTAACCAGTTTCCTTTAGTTTATCATAAATACTATTTATTTTTGGGTTGTAATAAGGCCATTTTAACTATTTTCTTTTCTGGGATTATTTTATTTCTAATAACTCTAAATATTTCTGATAATAATTCAAATGGGCTTGACTTAGGGCGCGTTTACAAAATGATACTCGTTTTTAAAATAACGCAACGACACGATTAACCGGTTTATCAAAGATATCTACTCAAATGAATTTCAACTCGTTTATCAAAGTGTGGAAATGGTTGTGGGCATGTCTAGGATTGGATCCAATCGAGAGCCTGGTACTTAAGCAGACTTCATGGCTCACCTCCTCTGTTTCAGATACCTACCTGGTGCACAGCTTCCATTCACTTTGTTAACTTTGCAAAAAATGATCTTTTAAAACACTAATACAAGTCATGGGTTTTTAAAACTTCAATGTGACACGTGTGATTTGGTCATAATGTCTGGGCCAGGTTTGGGGTGTTACATTTAGTGGTATCAGAGCCAGGTTGTAACAACTCAGCGGTGGGTTTTTAAAAAATCAAGAGTTTCGAAACAAAGTTGTTGTAAATCAAATTTTAAGAATTTTTATTTTTTGTGATCAAATACATATTTTTGTTTTAAATGGTTTGGAGAAAGAAGTGGCACACTGAATCCCCGGCACCAAGTCTGTAAGTATACTTTCCTTTACATTATGTGATATTGATATGATAGAATTGAGCCCCTTCTATGATACTTTAGATAGGGTAGAGCTGTAAAACGGTAGGAATAAGACTGTAGCTAGGCTACGACGTTGAGAAAACAATCATTGAACTGCTATATATCCATAAGACATCTCGTAATAAACAATTGAAATATTAAACTGATGTCATAAAATTCATAATCAGATAATTCGATATGAGTACAAGAGGAACTCGTGGATGAGGCCACGGACGTGGTCGCAGAAGGGTGCAAGTTGAATCTTCATCCTCAGGGCATAGGCCAGCTGAGGAGGCATTCGTGCCACAAGCAACTAAGACTGGGTCATATGGTCGGGCTGCAGGGGACGATGCTTTGTCCCAAGTAATGTTAAGGGTTTTAGAAAGGGTTGCTAGACCTAGCACCGGGACAGTAAATACGGGATCCATCTCTGAGCGACTCCGGGCTAACGGAGCAGAGGTTTTTAGAGGCGTATCTGGAGTAGCCCCAAATGTGGCTGAATATTGGCTAGAGGCAACAGAGTGGATTATGGATGACCTGGATTACTCTATGGAGCAAAAGCTGAAGGGGGCTGTGTTGTTTCTACGAGATGAGGCATACCGATGGTGGATCACCGTAAGGGAGAGTACCGCGATCGAACGAGTAACCTGGGAATTGTTCAAGACTTCTTTTAAGGGGAGGTATGTTGGAGCTATTTATGTGGATGCCAGTCGGAAGGAATTTTTGAATTTGGTTCAGGGTAATAAGACTGTTGCGGAGTATGAGGCAGAATTCTTGAGGCTGAGTAGATATGCTAGCGGGATAGTTGCGACTGAATATGAGCGCAGTGTTCGATTCGAGGATAGCCTCCGCGATGAACTTAGGGTGCTGACAGCTCCACAGTGGGAGCGTGATTTCACTGCGTTAGTAGAGAAGGCTAAGATAGCCGAGGAAGTAAAATGAACTGAACTGCAGAATCGTGAGAGGGATCGACCCAGATTTATGAAGGATTCTGGATCCACGGGTGTTGCAAATAGGAATGCTAAAAGAGCTAGAATGGAAGAACCGGTTCGAGCAGTTTCGGTGAATTCCTTTAGACCGCAGGCTTGCAGAGACTGTGGCAGAGTACATATGGGGGAGTGTTGGAAATGAACTGGGGCATGCTTTCGATGTGGGTCAAAGGAACATAAGTTCAGAGAGTGTTCTCGGAGAGCAGCTCAGGATCAAGCTACAGAATAAAGAGGTGTCCAACAGCCGCGAGAAGGACCACCACCCCAGAGAGGCCGTGGGCAAGGTGGGGGTGGCAATGGTAATGGACGTAGACGTGGGACACTTGGCAGGGGTGCTGGACATGCTGAAGCTCGGCAGCCGGCGTTGGTTTATGCTGGACGGCGTCGTGAGGAGGGTGACGCTCCTGATGTTATAACCGGTACATTCTTCATTCATAGTACGCCTTACACTGCTTTGATTGATGTATGTTCCACTCACTCGTATGTTGCTTGTGATGTATCTGGGGTATTGGGTGTGCTTTCTGAGGACACTGTGAGTGGGGTATCGGTGATAAGCTCTTTAGGACACTCGATTAAGGTAGATAAACTTTTTAGGGAGGTGCCTTTAGAGACACAAGATAAGATATTTGTAGGAGATTTGATGGCGCTGCCATTTGGGGACTTTGATCTTATTTTGGGAATGGACTGGCTAACTAAGCATAGGGCGACGTTGGATTGTGTTGCTAAGAGAATGGTGCTAAGAACTGCCAAGGATGAGGAGATAATGGTCATAAGGGAGTGAAGGAACTATTTGTCCAATGTTGTCTCTACTTTAAGGGCTGAGAAGTTGATTCGGAAAGGTTGTAAGGCGTTCTTAGCATTTGTGCGTCAAGCTGAACTTGAAGGGATAACTGTGGAGTCGGTCAGGAGCATCAAAGAATTTCAAGATGTATTTCCGGAGGAACTTCCTGGACTACCTCCGAACAGAGAAGTCAAGTTCGGAATCGAATTGTTACTTGGAACAACTCCAGTGTCCATTGCGCCTTATCGGATGGCACCAAAGGAGTTAGTGGAACTGAAAGCTCAGATTCAGGAACTGTTGGATAGAGGTTTCATAAGACCAAGTGTTTCTCCATGGGGCGTAGCAATATTGTTCGTAGAGAAGAAAGATGGGACCATGCGAATGTGTATTGACTATCGGCAGTTGAACAAGGTGAGATCAAGAACAAGTATCCTTTGCCGAGAATCGATGATCTGTTCGACCAACTAAGAGGAGCCTCGATATTTTCTAAGATTGACCTTCGGTCAAGATATCATCAGTTGAGAGTCAAAGAAGTGGATATTCATAAGACGACATTCAGAACTCGATATGGTCATTACGAGTTTCTGGTTATGCCCTTTGGTTTAACTAATGCACCAGCAGCATTCATGGATTTGATGAATCGGGTATTTCAGCCATACTTGGATCAGTTCATAGTCGTTTTTATTGATGATATCTTAGTGTACTTGGAAATGGAAGAAAAGCATGATGAGCATCTTCGTATTGTGCTGCAAGTGCTAAGGGAAAAGCAAGTTTACGCAAAGTTTAGTAAGTGTGAGTTTTGGCTGAATGAAGTAACTTTCTTGGGGCAACTTGTGTCTGCTGAGGGGATCAAGGTAGACCCTCGGAAAATTGAGGCGATTCTGGAGTGGAAGACACTGAGGTCAGTAACAGAAATCCGAAGTTTTCTGAGGTTAGCAGGCTATTATAGAAGATTTATGGAAGGATTTTCTGTGTTGGCAGCACCGTTAACGAAACTTATAAGGAAGGAAGCACCATTTTTTGGACAAATAAGCAGCAAGAGGCTTTTGAGAAGTTAAAGAAGGTTCTGACAGAAGCACCAGTGTTGATTCAGCTAAAGTCCGGTAAGGATTTCACGGTATATAGTGACGCGTCACATGTAGGTTTGGGCTGCGTGTTGATGCAAGAGGGTAAAGTGGTCGCTTATGCTTCACGACAGCTTAAGCCTCATGAGGTAAACTATCCTACCCATGACTTGGAATTGGCAGCGGTGATTTTTGCGCTTAAGATATGGAGGCACTACTTGTATGGGGAGAGATGCATTATCTATACGGATCACAAGAGTCTTAAGTACTTGTTGACTCTAAAGGAGCTGAATCTTAGACAGCGAAGGTGGATAGAGTTGTTAAAGGACTATGACTGTTCAATTGAATACCATCCAGGTAAGGCAAATGTCATGGCTGATGCGTTGAGTCATCGAACTGTGGTGGAATTGAAGGCAATGTTTGCTCATTTAAGCTTGTATGACGATGGAAGCTTATTGGCAGAGTTACAAGTGAGACCGACTTGGGTGGAGCAGATTAAGAAAAAGCAGTTGGTGGATGAGTCGTTGGTTTCTCGGTTTCAACAAGCTGAGAAGGGGGAGAATCCAGACTTTGGATTAAATAATGGTGGGGTTCTTTGTTTCCGAGGAAGAATTTGTGTGCAGAAGGACTCTGACTTGAGATTGATGATTTTAAAGGAGGCACATAGTGGACCTTGTACTATGCATCCAGGAGGGAGTAAGTTGTATCAATACTTCCGAGAGCTATAATGGTGGCCTGGGCTTAAGCGAGAAGTGACCGAATTTGTGGGGAAATGTTTGACATGTGAACAAGTAAAGGCCAAGCATCAACTGCCTTCAGGATTGTTACAGCCAGTAAAGATACCACTTTGGAAGTAGGAAAGGGTAACTATAGATTTTGTAAGTGGTTTGCCATTGACACATTCCAAGAAGGATTCAGTTTGGGTAATTGTGGATAGGCTGACAAAATTTGCCCATTTCACACCTGTCCAAACCGATTACTCACTTCAGAAGTTAGCCAAGTTGTATGTGGCAGAGATAGTACGGTTGCATGGAGTGCCAGTATCAATAACCTCTGACCGAGACCCAAGGTTTACATCTCAGTTTTGGTAGAAGTTGCATGAGGCATTGGGAACGCGATTGGATTTTAGTACAGCTTTTCACCCTCAGTCGGATCGGCAGTCGGAGAGGGTCATTCAGATTCTAGAAGACATGTTGAGAGGTTGTGTTATTGAATTTAGGGGCAGTTGGGAGGATTACTTGCCATTGGCGGAGTTCGTATATAATAACAGTTACCAAGCAAGTATTCAGATGGCTCCTTACGAGGCACTGTATGGGCGAAGTTGTTGTTCGCCTACTTGTTGGGCAGAGTTAGGGGAAAGGCAAGTATTTGGTCCAGAGTTGGTAGCAGATACTGAAGACAAGGTTAAGGTGATCAGGAATCGGTTAAGGGAGGCAGCGGATCGATAAAAATCTTATGGTGATCTGAAGCGTAAGGATATTGAATATGCTGTAGGGGACATGGTCTTTTTGAAGGTATCGCCTTGGAAAAAGATATTGAGGTTTGGTAAGAAGGGCAAGTTGAGTCCACGGTTCATTGGGCCTTATCGGATCCTTAAGCCGATAGGGCCGGTGGCTTATCAGCTAGAGTTACCTCCAGAGCTGGATCGTATTCACGACGTCTTTCATGTATCCATGCTAAGGCGATATCGTTCTGACCCTACTCATATCGTGCCAGTTGCAGAAATTGAAGTATAGTCGGATTTGACCTTCGAAGAAGAACCTGTGCAGATACTTTATCACGACGTCAAGATGCTGAGAAGGAAGTCAATCCTATTGGTAAAGGTGCTTCGGAGAAATCATGGCAAAGAAGAAGCTACTTGGGAGTCAGAGGAGGCGATGCATCAACAGTACCCTCAACTGTTTGGATCAGGTAAAATTTCGAGGCCAAAATTTCTTTAAAGAGGGTAGAGTTGTAACATCCTGATTTTTGGGTTTTTCGTGATTCTCGAGATTTTGGTAAAGTTTTTAAAATTTGGTATTTGGTTGTGAAATTCATAATTGGAGTATGTAATTGGGCTTATGGAAGGCCCACGTGATGGCCAAAACCCGGTAGAATTTTTGAATTTTGGACTTAAGGAGTTAGGGGCTTTGGATAGGTGGCTTTATTAAAAGGTTTGGGTAAAATGTAACGCAAAAGAGCCCCTGGTAATATGGCTAAGTGACGCAACTAGGGAGCTAAAAAGGTGGCGTGTAAGTGGTTGGGGGAAGCCAGGGTTCGAGTCACTATGATGGCAAATGTGATGTTATTTTTATGCCTTGAGCATGTAGAAGTTGATGCCGAATGGAACTCTGTTGGAGAGAGTTTGAATCAGTTGAATGCTTGAATTAAGGAGTGATAAGGGGAGAGATTTTAGGGATTTGAAGGAGGGATTAGAGTTGGCCGAATAGAGGGGATTAGGGACGAGAAATCGGCTTGGGGATTTTTAGGGTAGTATTTCGGCATTAGGCTATAGTTGTGCCGATTTTCCTCTGTTGGAACACCATAGAGCCATTCTATTCTTCCTTTTTCTTCTCTAACCGGAACTATCACCCTTTCCATTCATCTTTTTTTCTTTTCTTTTCCAAAACCAGTCTACGATTCCTTTCTTCCCATCTACTACTCTCCTTCTCATCATCACTTTTGCTGAAAAGCCACAAAAGCCGAAACCTGTGAAGCTTGGTTGTGCCGATTTCATGTTGACCAGAAACTTTCTTTTTCTCTTCACTTTTTGGTGGCCAATTCCTTCATCTGTTAAGTTTTAAGTGTTACAAAAAAGAAAGACTGTGGTAAGTATTCATACTCCAATCGATTCAGTAGTATAACTGTTGACAAAAGCCAAAACCCCCTATAGTTTAGGGAGGTTGTTGATTTGAGATATAGGCCTTATTGGGCTTCTTCATTTGATTTTTATGGTTTGTATAGTGGAATAGATAACTTTGGAGGAGCAGCAAGGCTTGGAGTGTCAGTGTTGGATAAGCTTGAATCATATCGTTAGACCTTGTGAAGGTAAGTGAACTATGGCCGTTAGGGGTTCTTTGGTCGATTTTGGTAAGGTAAGATTTGGGTTGATTAGCATGAACTGTAGACTAAGAATGGTGGTGAATAATTGTAGGTAGCCGTGGGAGACTTCGTCAGTGAACGTCACAAAACAGGTGTGTAACGAACCCTCTTTTGTAGCTTAACTCGATATATGCCGAAAAGCCGAAATGCCAAAAATTCTGGCATTTCGTAGACTCGTGAGCGTGCGAAAGCTCATAGGTTAGCTAGATACACTAAGTTTGATGATTGGGATCATTGGAATAGGTAAGGGCAAAATTTGCTACATCACGATAAGTTAGGCCCCGAGGGGCTGAAATCGGGCCCAATGGGCTTTTGGGCCCATTTGGTTAAGTTTGGTAAAAAATGGAATCCATATAAATTGCACATTAAGACAGTTAATACCGTTATGGAATATAGGCTAAGTAGGCCTAGATGACTAAATCGGCCATGTAGGGCCCATTAGGGGTTTTTGGCCCAGTGACTCGTTTAGTTAGAATGGGCTAGAATCACTGATTAAACACTTGAAATTGTTGATAATTGATAATGAGTATGGAAAACCCTAATAATTGATAGAGAAATGAAATTACCCTTATAATGTGAAAATGACCTTTTTGCCCCTAGGTGAAAATGACCATTATACCTCTAGGGTTATGTTATAATTAAGATGCATGTGATACTGCTTTTGTACATGATATGCCATGATATGCACATGATATGCCATGATATATTCACATATGCATGGGTTGGGTTTTGTATAAACGGAGGAAGTGCTAAAAGGGATTTGCCCCAGTTTACCGAAAAGGGCTTTGCCCCAGTTATTAAAAGAGGCTAGGCCTCCAGTTATATGATAAAGCAGTTATGCTACCAGTGGAGCGTTTGGTTGGGTGGGTTGAGTTATTCCCCACATGGAGAGCTTGGTTGGTACGGATGGAGAGTAGCGGTTGGTGGGTTGAGTAGTATCCCCAAACGGGCTTGCATACATCCATTAATATTACATG
The DNA here is from genome assembly GCF_007990345.1 of Gossypium hirsutum. Classification (NCBI taxonomy): domain Eukaryota; kingdom Viridiplantae; phylum Streptophyta; class Magnoliopsida; order Malvales; family Malvaceae; genus Gossypium; species Gossypium hirsutum. The sequence continues at coordinate 27,639,462 of NC_053431.1, read as the reverse complement.
TGATATTGAAATGGGCCTATGGGCCATACCCATTACAGTAAAGGCTTTAGCCCAGTGATATGATTTATGAAAAGGCTTTGGCCCAGTAACCGTTAAACGAAAGGCTTCGGCCCAGTATATATTGAAACTGAACTTGGGCTTAGGCCCAGTACGCTGATATTGGTTGGGTTCTAAAAGGGGCTTGTTACACACTGAGTTTCCAAACTCACCCCCTTCATTAACCTTGCAGGTGAGCCTTGATGTGGGGACTTGGAGCCGGAGGGATTTAGCGTGGCCAGGGTGATCGCTCTTGGACTTTACAATAAGTAATCGGTTTCCTTTAGTTTATCGTAAATACTATTTATTTTTGGGTTGTAATAAGGCCATTTTAACTATTTTCTTTTTGGGATTATTTTATTTCTAATAATTCTAAATATTTCTGATAATAATTCAAAAGGGCTAGACTTAGGGCGCATTTAGAAAATGATACTCGTTTTTAAAATAACGCAACGACACGATTAACCGGTTTATCAAAGATATCTACTCAAATGAATTTCAACTCGTTTATCAAAGTGTGGCAATGGTTGTGGGCATGTCTAGGATTGGATCCAATCGAGAGCCTGGTACTTAAGCAGCCTTCATTGCTCACCTCCTCTGTTTCGGATACTTACCTGGTGCATAGCTTCTATTCATTTTGTTAACTTTGCAAAAGACGATCTTTTAAAACACTAATACGAGTCATGGGTTTTTAAATCTTCAATGTGACACATCATATTCAGTCATAACGTCTGGGCCGGGTTTGGGGTGTTACATTACATTTTAATTGGTATCAGAGCTATGGTTTAATCGGTTCTCGGGCTACCATAGTGTTTGTAAGTCTAGCTATACTTGCCATATTTATGAACTGCGATAGTTTGATGAATCCTGACATTGAAATCTGCTTTTATATAACAAATGGATCCTGAAAGAGCCATAGGAGACGATGTTGAAAGCAATGCGCCTGCTCTCGCGCAAGGGACGGTGCAAGCTGATTCTCGACCGGCTACAAGTACCCGTAATGGTGAGGCTAAAAAACCCTTCTACCAGATGATGAATGATTGGTTCACCCAATATATTAGAACCAATCTGGCTGTACAACAACCTCTACCCCCGGTTAATCCTCCTCAAGCTCCTGTTATGCCACCAGTGAATCAGGTTCGATTAATTAGACCGCTAGTCGATAGGATTAGAAAATATGGTGCTGAAGAGTTTTGAGCTACAATGAGAAATGAGTCTAAAAAAGTTGAGTTCTGGTTAGAAAATACAATAAGAGTGTTTGATGAATTGTCTTTGAGTCTAGAAGAATGCATTAAATGTGCCGTTTCCCTTTTGAGAGAAACGGCGTACCATTGGTGGAAGACTTTGACATCTATGGTTTTGAGTGAATAGGTTGCTTGGGATTTCTTTCAAACTAAATTCTGGAAGAAATATATCAGTCAGAGATTCATTGATCAGAAACACAAAGAGTTTCTCGAGCTTAAACAAGGCCGTACATCTGTCACAGAATACGAGCGAGAATTTGTGAGGTTGAGTCGGTATGCCCGAGAATGTGTATCTTCAGAAGCAATAATGTGTAAAAGATTTGAAGATGGTTTGAACGAGGATATTCGTTTGTTAGTTGGGATTTTGGAAATAAAAAAAATTCGTTGTACTAGTGGAACAAGCATGTAAAGCTGAAGATCTTGAGAAAGAGAAAAGGAAAGCTGATTTTGAAGCTAGAGAGGTACGAAAGAGATCATCGGGTAAATCATTTCAATCTGGATCAAAGAAGTTTAGAGATGATAGCATTCATTCAAAGATTAGTGTGGGATGTTCGAATAGAGATTGTGTTAGATCGCAATCGAATTTCAGATCTTTAGCTACGTCTGTTGCCAATGTTGATAATGCAAAGAATGAAAAGCATGAGTGTAATCAATGTGGAAGACGACATTTCAGTGAATGTTGGGGAAAAAGTAATAACCTAGCTTGTTATAGTTTGGTTTAAGAAATCATTTTATAAAAGATTGCCCAGATTTAGCTAAAAAACATAATGTTTAGAATCCGAGGCAGAATGGTATTGCTTCTCGTAGTAGAGCTCATAGAAATTTGGGAAATATAAGTGGTAGTCAAAGAGAAACAAAGGGCACAACTGTTAGATCTGAGGCTCGTGCACCTGTCAGAGCTTATGCTATCCTAGCTCGTGAGGAAGCTTTATCGCTAGATGTAATTACGGGTACATTTACTCTCTATGATACTTATGTGATTGCTTTGATAGATCCTGGATCAACACATAGCTTTGGTAGATCCTGGATCAACATATTCGTATATATGCATGAACTTAGTGAACAGTAAGACTTTACCTACAGAGTTTATTGAATTTGTAATTAGAGTTTTGAACCCCCTAGGCAGATTTGTTTTGGTTGATAAAGTATGCAAGAATTGTCCGTTAATGTTTCGAGATATTTATTTTTTGGTTAATCTGATGTTGTTACCTTTTAATGAATTTGATGTAATTTTGGGTATGGATTGGTTAACTTTGCATGATGCCGTGGTGAACTGCAAAAGAAAAACTATTGATTTGAGATGCAAGAATGACGAAATAGTCAGAATTGAATCTAGTGATTTGAATGGATTGCCTGCTATAATATCTTCGATGAAAGCTTTAAGTATTATGAGAAAGGGTTGTGAAGCTTATTTTACATATGTGATTGATTCGAGCGTGTCAGAAAATAAAGTTGAATCAGTGTCAGTTGTGTGTGAGTTCCCTAATGTATTTCTTGAAGAAATTTCGGGATTACCTCCGGTTAGAGAGGTAGAATTTGGTATTGAATTGGTACTTGGTACTACTCCAATTTCAATAGCTCTGTACAGAATGGCTCCGGCCGAATTAAAAGAATTAAAGTCTCAGTTGCAAGAGTTAATTGATAGAGGATTTGCCAGATCGAGTTTCTCACCTTGGGGTGCTCCGGTTCTATTTGTGAGAAAGAAAGATGGTACGATGAGAATGTGTATCTATTATTGTCAGTTGAATAAAGTGACTATCAAGAATAAATATCCTCTACCCCGAATTGATGATTTGTTTGATCAGTTGAAAGGAGCTGCTGTGTTTTCAAAAATAGATTTGAGATCAGGCTATTATCAATTGCGAGTGAAAGATTCAGATATTCCGAAAACTGCTTTAGAACGAGGTACGACCACTATGAATTCTTAGTTATGCCTTTCGGATTGACTAATGCACCTGCTATCTTTATGGATTTCATGAATAGAATTTTTAGACCGTATTTAGATCAATTCATTATTGTATTTATTGATGACATATTGATTTATTCACGTAATGAATCCAAACATACCGAGCATTTGAGATTAGTGCTACAAATTTTGCGAGATAAGGAATTGTATGCGAAACTTAGTAATGTGAGTTTTAGTTATGAGAAGTTGGTTTCCTGGGTCATATTGTATCAGCATCTAGTATCCGAGTTGATCCGAGCAAAATTTCAGCTATTCTGGATTGGAAACCTCCGAGGAATGTCTCTAAAGTCTGTAGTTTTCTGGGACTTGCTAGTTATTATAGAAGATTCGTTAAAGGTTTTTTGATGATTGCGACTCTGTTGAAAAAATTGCTATAGAAAGGTGTCAAGTTTGAGTGGTCTAAAAAGTGTTAAAACAACTTTGATCAGTTGAAAACCTTGTTGACTGAAGCTCCAGTATTAGTACAACCTAAATCAGGTAAAGAATTTGTAATCTACAGTGATGCTTCATTGATTGGTTTGGGATGTGTTTTGATGCAAGAAGGCAAAGTCATTGCTTATGCTTCGAGACAGTTGAAGCCGCACGAAAAGAACTATCCGACGTACGATCTTGAATTAGCTATGATTGTGTTTGCTCTAAAGATTTTGCGCCATTACTTGTTCGGTGAGAAGTGTCACGTATATTCTGATATAAGAGTTTGAAGTATTTGATGACATAGAAAGATCTGAATCTGCGACAGAGAAGATGGCTAAAACTACTAAAATACTACAAACTTGTGATTGATTATCATTCGGGAGAAGCGAATGTTGTTGTTGATACCTTGAGTCGAAAATTGTTGTTTGCTTTGCGTGCAATGAATACTCGTTTGGTTTTATCAGATAATGGTTCAGTTTTTGTTGAATTAAAAGTAAGACCTTTGTTCTTGCAGCAGATTATCGAAGCTCAAAATATTGATAATGAGATTTTAGCTAAACGAGCTCAGTGTGATGTAGAGTCTGATTCATAATTCAGAGTTGAAAAAGATGATTGTCTGAGATTTCGAGATCAAATTTGTGTTCTGAGAAATCCAGAATTAATTCAAATGATTTTGAGAGAAACTTACAGTAGTCGTTTATCTGTGCATCTGGGTAGTACGAAAATATATAATGATCTGAAACAACATTATTGGTGGTTCAGAATGAAAAGAGATATCTCTGAATTTGTTTCTAACTGTTTGATTTGTCAACAAGTTAAAGCGGAACATCAGGTGCTATCGGGATTGTTACAACCGATTATGGTTCCAGAGTGGAAATAGGATCGAGTGACCATGGACTTTTTTCGAGTTTACCCCTATCTCTGAGAAAGAAAGATGCAATTTGGATTGTGGTTGATCGTTTGAAAAAATCAGCTCATTTTATTCCAGTTCGATCCACTTACTCACTTGATAAATTAGTTGAGTTATATATTTCTGATATTATGAGATTGCATGGTGTGCCATTGTCTATAGTGTCAGACAGAGATCCAAGATTCACATCACGATTCTGGAAGAAGTTGCAAGATGCTCTGGGTACTAAATTGCATTTCAGTACTACTTTCATCCGTAAATGGATGGTCAATCTGAATGAATTATTCAGATACTCGAGGATGTGTTGAGATGTTGCATTCTTGAGTTTGAAGGTACGTGGAAACAATATTTGCCCTTGATTGACTTTGCTTATAGTAATAGTTTTCAGTCGAGCATTAAAATGACACCCTATGAAGCTTTATATGGTTGAAAATGTCGTACACCTTTTTATTGGACTGAACTCAGCGAAAATAAGATTAACGGGGTTGATTTGATAAAAGAAACTCAACAGAAAGTGAAAGTGATCCAAGATAGTTTGAAAGCAGCTTTTGATCATCAGAAATCATATACAGATTTGAAAAGAAAAGAAATTGAGTTTGAGATCGGTGATAAAGTGTTTCTGAAAGTGTCTTCGTGGAAAAAACTGCTTCAGTTTGGTAGAAAAGGCAAATTGAGTCTGAGGTTCATCGGGCCATATGAGATTATCGAGCGTATTGGGCCGGTAGCTTATAAATTGTTATTGCCACTAGAGTTTAAAAAGATTCATAATGTGTTTCACGTGTCAATGCCTCGATGATACGTATCTGATCCTTCACATGTGATTCTTCCGTTTGAGATAGAGATTCAGTCTGATATAACTTACGAAGAAAAGCCAATTTGTATTTTAGCTCGCGAGGTTAAAGATCTTCGAAATAAGAAAATTCTGTTAGTTAAAGTGATGTGGCATCGACACGGTATTGAAGAGGCCACGTGGGAGCCTGAACATTCTATGAGACAGCAATATATGAATCTGTTCAATGGTAAGATTTTCGGGGACGAATATCCCTAATGGGGAGAATTGTAATAGTCTGGTTTAGACTCTAGTCGGAATAGTGGTTTTAGACCACAAATCTGAGTCAGAAAATTTTCTAAATATTATTTTCCATGCTTATGATATGTGAATTAGCATGTGAAAAAGTTTCGTGTAAAAATTTGGTTATTTGTGTACTCAATTTGATAAAAGGACCTAATCGCGTAAAACGTAAAAGTTGACTGCTATTTTTTAAAAGTGCCTATTTGACTTGGCTTATTAAATGAGAGGTCCTTATGTTGTTATCTGACCATTGAACTTATGAGTGGATATTAATGGCCTTGTTATTAATGTTTTAAATGTTATAAAGCTAAGGGCAAAATAGTAAACGATGAATTAATATATGTTTAATAAAACCAAAGCTTGAAATTGGCTATTATTCATGTTCCATAGCTGAAAATAGCAAAGAAAAAAAAAAGAAAAAGAACACCTGGGGTTCAGCCATTTGATTCTTTTATTAAGGTATGAGTTTTGTTCAGTTGTTTTGATAATTTCTACGTTTTTGTAATCGTTGCTTTTAGTACTATCTAGCCCATGCCTCAATTTTTGAATTTGGTGATGATTTTGAGATATGCCATTGATGAAAATATGAGCTTTTTGATGTTAGTTGATGAATTATGAAAGATATGTTTTGTGTTAACATATGTTGTCTTTGAATTTTTGGTGATTTTGAGTAAAATGGGCTAAATTGTGAAAATGTTATTTTGAGGGACTAAAATGTGAAATAAATGAAATGTGTGGACTGATATGAGAGCTATGAAAATTCAGCTAAGCTTGTGTACAAGCAAATTATGTGTATTTTTGTGATTTTGTAAATTAGGGACTAAAGTGTCAAAATCTGAAAATGTGAGGGCTAGTTTACAAAATGCCCTAAATATGTGTCTATGGATTTTTTTGAATGATTTAGTAATAAAAAGTGTTAATTTTGAATACATATAGATGAAGAAAAGAGGAATTCAGACTTAGACTGAGGGAGGTCGAAGATTGTAGTGTAAACAGTCCGAGTCGACAATTCAGAGTATGGGGTAAGTTCGTACGTAAAAAATGTTAAAAGTATATTTTGCTGTATTGATTATACCTAGATTGTATATATATTTATTTGGATGAATAAGTTGATAAACCAAGGGTATTTGGCACTAAGTGTGCGATTTTAACTAGCTTTAGCTATATGAGGCACTTAGTGTACGATACTGAAATAGATTCAATTAATTGAGATGGCACTAAGTGTGCGGAATTATTATAGCTTCAGCTAACCTTAAAAGCACTAAGTGTGCGGATGATTAAAGCATTGGTGATCTTTAGAAAATTTTAAAATATCCAAACAAGAGGTGAGAATGAAAACGAATGAATATGAGAATGTTCAGGTAAGTATAATACCTATGTGGTAGATGGTATAATGCATAAAACATTTATTGAATTTGGTATAAACATATGGATGATGTTGGCATGGACTTGATGAATGAGTTGAGAATATATAAGTACTTATGTGTTGATGTTTTATATTATATGTACTATTGATGTTTTTGGTACGAGCTTACTAAGCTTTTGAAAGCTTACTTTGCGTATGTTCTCGATGCTACTGCAAGCTCGGGGATCGTCAAGGATCGTTACCATACTATCGAACCTCATTTTGGTACTTTTGAAAATGTATATTTTTTAAAGTATGGCATGTATAGGCTAGTGGTTGTGGGATCATGTTTTGTTATGTATATACTTAGCCATGTGATTTGGCTAGTTGGTGTTTAAACTCATAATTGATAATGGCTTATGGTATATGATGTTAATATGCAATTATGGTAAATTATAGTAGGTAAGTTTTGGTAAGTTTAGTTTGAGATTGAATGATGTATGGAAAGAAATGTTTTGGTATGATCTTGTCTTATGTTGGCATGAATTGGTAAGGTTTATAAGTAGGAAAATGGTTGATATTGTTATGATATAAATGATGAATGTTTTGGCATAAAATTGGCTGAAATGGTGATGTATATATGCTTGATTCTTTGCTTGTTGGTTGACCCAAATTTGGGGTGGTAAAGAGGCTATTTAAATGGTTATTATAGATGATTCATGAAAGGTTTTTTGATGATTGCGACTCCGTTGACAAAATTGCTACAGAAAGATGTCAAGTTTGAGTGGTCTAAAAAGTGTCAAAATAGCTTTGATCAGTTGAAACCCTTGTTAACTGAAGCTCCAGTATTGGTACAACCTGAATCAGGTAAAGAATTTGTAATCTATAGTGATGCTTCATTGATTGGTTTGAGATGTGTTTTGATGCAAGAAGGCAAAGTCATTGCTTATGCTTCGAGACAGTTGAAGCCGCACGAAAAGAACTATCCGACGCACAATCTTGAATTAGCTGTGATTGTGTTTTCATTAAAGATTTGGCGCCATTACTTGTTCGGTGATGTAACACCCCTAACCTGTAGCCGACACCGGGATGGGCTTCGAGGCATTACCAGGACTTTACATTTTGAAACGTACCAAATTGGGTCACCAAGTTTTACTCAAATTTTAAGGTTTTCATCTATGAACAACTCGTCCCTTATATAGGCCTTCGAGGCCTATAACATTCCTAGAGGCAGTGCGGGACAAATTCGGGTACGTTCGATAAACCTTGGGCTCCTTAGGAAATTTTTCCTTATCATAAAGTGTCACACGCCCGTATAGGTGGGCCGTGTGGACTCACACACCCGTGTAACTTGGGGCATGCCCATGCCCTTCAATCGTGGGCAACACGGACTTATCAACACGGCCACGGCACACACCCGTGCTGCTTGCCCGTGGACGACACTGTCTTTTTAACATGGCTATAGTGCACGCCCGTGTGGCCTACCCGTGTACAACTTTGAGCTAAAATTTTAAGTGCAGGGGACACATGACCATAGCACATGCCTATGGGAGGGAACCGTGTGTCACACACGGCCTAGACACACGCCCGTGTGTCTAACCATGTGGACTCTAATAGGCTATTTTCCAAGCCTTTAGTCACCCTTTTCTACTACTTGTGCTTAGTGGTTACCAAATTCAAAGTAAAACACAATTATACACTTGTAAATAATCTTGATTAAACTAGATGTATGGAGACCTCATATCATTGGTTTCATACATGATAGGTTATTTCCCACTTAGTGTTTATGGGTTCCCATGTTACCTTAATTCATTCGAAATTGGCTCGTTCATGTGACTCATTGCCAATTGGTAACGACCCATCACTTGTAAATAAAACCATGCATATATTCGTAGGTCATAGCCTACTTCAATTAAGCCAATTTTCGTGGCCATATATAAAGAGATAAACAAATTCTTACATGCCTTCATTTGGCAAATCAAATAACACATATAACAAAATACTCAAAAATACTATACATTCGATTGAACAAAACAAACAAAGTCTTTATACCAAAGCTTGTCTAGTTGATAGTGTGTTGACTCTCTGATCGTTTTCCAATCCTTTCGAATCCTAGAGCTCTGTGAGACAGGGAAAAAAAGAGATGGGTAAGCATTTACATGCTTAGTAAGCTCTTACATGCTTAGTAAGCTCGAATAACCGGAAAGTAAACTTACCGAGTAATTAGCATACATCCATATTTAAATCATGAAATCATCAATTATGAAACGATTCCCTATCACATGCACTCAATCAATGAGTTAGTTATGTAACAAAGCATCATGTAATTTATGTAGATGAGCTCAACATTCATCATCTTATTGACATACATCATATTAATCCCGTTGAGTTTCTAGGAAATCTTGATGGAATACCCATTATCTGTCAATTCTTACGAATGATCATTTCACATATATGCACTCCCGCGAACCTCACATCTCATGGCAGGACTACCAGTCCAGGCTAAATCCCTTATAATGATAGACACCCTTAATGAGCTCGGATCTGAATTACTAGTCCAAGCTAAATTCAGACCCTAATCGGATTACCCGTCCGGGCTAAATCCATAATGCACACATATTCTTCGGGAGGCTTGATCATTCAAGGAACACCTGTCCAGGTTAGATCCTTTTCATACTTGAGATCACAGATTACCTATCTGGGCTAAATCCTTACTACAACACATGCAGGATCTCTTTACACATATCAATAAGGGTTTATCTATCGAATTCCCTTTGTTAACCTCATCCAAGACATTTTTCACATGTTACCATCAAATATGCATTTCTATGATATTTCATGCTAATAATAAATGCAATCATCATGCATTCATAAATCATTCAATTATGCATATTAGGGGTTTACTTTAAGTTATCCGAACTTACCTAGTATTCTTTTCGGAGTTGTCTTTCGGTTATTCTGAAACCTTGCATTTACCTCGATCGTCCTCTGGAATTTGTTCCTCGGGGTCTATAATAACAAAATTTAACTTATTAATACACTACATTATACATTTCAAGTTTAATATCTACCCCTGGTCCAAATGACCATTTTGCCCCTAGCCTTTCACATTTTTACGATTTAGTCCCTAGGCTCGTATAATGAAAGACATGCACTTTCTATCTTACCCAAGCCTAGCCGAACACTTTTCCTTCTTATGGTAGCCCACATTTTCCATTATTTTCTCATTTCTACCACACATTTACATCTTTTGCAAAATAGTCCCTATAAGGGTTTTTCATGAAAATCAACTAGGAAAAGATGTTTAATACATATTCAACTTTCATATTCCTCCATAATCAATCAAAATACAAGCAAATCATGCATGGGTAAATTTTTAAACATGAACCCTAGCATGAAATATGGGTAGAAACGGAGAGAGCAAGCTACCGAGATTTTAAAAATACAAAGAGCATGAAAAACGGGGCTTGGGAGCACTTACTATTGAGCTTGGAAAGCTTGAAAACCCTAGATATGGAAACCCTTGAAGTTTCGGCTGGACAAGGAAGAGAATGGGCTGATTTTGGTTCTTTTTTCCCATTTTATTTCATTAAAATACCAAATGACCAAAATGCCTTGAAGCCCTTTCCTTAAAATTCCATCCATGCAAGCCCATTTTTGTCCAAAAACTTAGAATTTGGGAAATTTCTCTCCAAGACCTTCTAATTAATAACCCAAAGCAATTTCATACAAATTGCTTTTAGAATTCAAGTTTTGCAATTTATTCAATTTAGTCCCTTATTTTCAATTAAACACCTTACTCAAAGAATTTCTTCATGAGACTTTAACACATGCATATACTCATATTCTAGGCCTCATAATAATCATAAAGTAAATATTTTGATGTCAGATTTGTGGTCCCGAAACCACCATTCCGACTAGGCCATACTTCAGGATATTATAGGTGAGAAGTGTCACGTATACTCTAATCATAAGAGTTTGAAGTATTTGATGACTCTGAAAGATCTGAATCTATGATAGAAAAGATGGTTAGAACTACTAAAATACTACGAACTTGTGATTGATTATCATCCGGGAAAAGTTGATGTTGTTGTTGATGCCTTGAGACAAAGATTATTGTTTGTTTTGCGTGCAATGAATACTCGTTTGGTTTTATCAGATAATGGTTTAGTTTTAGCTGAATTAAAAGCAAGACCTTTGTTCTTACAGTACATTATCAAAGCTCAGAAGATTGATAATGAGGTTTTAGCTAAACGAGCTCAGTGCGATGTAGAGTCTGATTCATAATTCAGAGTTGACAAAGATGATTGTTTGAGATTTCGAGATCGAATTTATGTTTTGATAAATAAAGAATTAATTCAACTAATTCTGAGAGAAACTCACAGTATTCGTTTATCTGTGCATCCAGGTATTACGAAAATGTATAATGATCTGAAACAGCATTATTGGTGGTCCGGAATGAAAAAAGATATCTCTGAATTTGTTTCTAAATGTTTGATCTGTCAGTAAGTTAAAGCAGAACATCAGGTGCTATCGGGATTGTTACAACTGATTATGGTTCTAGAGTGGAAATGGGATCGAGTGACCATGGACTTTTTTCGAGTTTGCCCCTATCTCTGAGAAAGAAAGATGCAATTTGGATTGTGGTTGATCGTTTGACAAAATCAACTCATTTTATTCCGGTTCGATCTGATTACTCACTTGATAAATTAGATGAGTTATATATTTCTGATATTGTGAGATTGTATGGTGTGCCATTGTCTATAGTGTCAGACAAAGATCCGAGATTCACATCGCGATTTTGGAAGAAGTTGCAAGATGCTCTGGTACTAAATTGCATTTCAGTACTGCTTTTCAATCCGCAAATGGATGGTCAATCCGAATGAATTATTCAGATACTCGAGGATATGTTGAGATGTTGCATTCTTGAGTTTGAAGGTACGTGGGAACAATATCTGCCCTTGATTGAATTTGCTTATAATAACAGTTTTTAGTCGAGCATTAAAATGGCACCCTACGAAGCTTTATATGGTCGCAAATGTTGTACACCTTTGTATTGGACTGAACTCAGCGAAAATAAGATTCACGGGGTTGATTTGATAAAAGAAACTGAACAGAAAGTGAAAGTGATTCGAGATAGTTTGAAAGCAGCTTCCAATCGTCAAAAATCATATATGGATTTGAAAAGAAAAGACATTAAGTTTGAGGTCAGTGATAAAGTGTTTCTGAAAGTGTCTCCATGGAAAAAAGTGCTCCGGTTTGGTAGAAATGGCAAATTGAGTCTGAGGTTCATCGGGCCATATGAGATTATCGAGCGTATTGGGCCGGTAGCTTATAAACTGTTATTTCCACCAGAGTTAGAAAAGATTCATAATGTGTTTCACGTGTCAATGCTTCGACGATACAGATCCGATCCTTCTCATGTGATTCCTCTGTCTGAGATAGAGATTCAGTTTGATATGACTTACGAAGAAAAGCCAATCCGTATTTTAGCTCGCGAGGTTAAAGATTTGCGAAATAAGAAAATTCTGTTAGTTAAAGTGATGTGGCATCGATACGGTATTTAAGAGGCCACGTGGAAGCCTGAAGATTCTATAAGGCAACAATATCCAAATCTGTTCAATGGTAAGATTTTCAGGGACGAAAATCCCTAAAGGGGAGAATTGTAACAGTCCGGTTTAGACCCTAGTCGAAATAGTGGTTTTGACCCTAGTCGAACTAGTGGTTTTGGGACCACAAATCCGAGTCAAAAAAATGTCTAAATATTATTTTCCATGCTTATGATATGTGAATTAGCATGTGTGAAAGTTTCGTGTAAAAATTTGGTTATTTGTGTGCTCAATTTGATAAAAGGACCTAATCGCGTAAAATGTAAAAGTTACCTGCTGTTTGTTAAAAGTGCCTATTTGACTTGGCTTATTAAATGAGAGGTCCTTATGTTGTTATTTGACCATTAAACTTATGAGTGGACATTAATGACCTTGTTATTAATGTTTTAAATGTTATAAAGCTAAGGGTAAAATGGTAAATAATGAATTAATATATGTTTAATAAAACCAAAGCATGAAATTGGCTATTATTCATGTTCCATAGCCGAAATAGCAAAGAAAAAAAAAGAAAAAGAACACCTAGGGTTCAACCATTTCATTCCTTGACTAAGGTATGAGTTTTGTTCGGTTTTTTTGTTAATTTCTACGTTTTTGTAATCGTTGCTTCGAGTACTATCTAACCCATGCCTCAATTTTTGAATTTATTGATGATTTTTAGATATTCCATTGATGAAAATATGAGATTTTTGATGTTATTTGATGAATTATGAAAGATATGTTTTGTGTTAACATATGTTGTCTTTGAATTTTTGGTGATTTTGAGTAAAATGGGCTAAATTGTGAAAATGTTATTTTGATGGACTAAAATGTGAAATAAATGAAATGTGTGAAATGATATGAGAGCTATGAAAATTCAGCTAAGCTTGTGTACAAGCAAATTATGTGTATTTTTGTGATTTTGTAAATTAGGGACTAAAGTGTTGAAATCTAAAAAAGTGAGGGCTAGTTTGCAAAATGCCCTAAATATGTGTCTATGGATTTTTTTGAATGATTTAGTGAATAAAAGGGTTAATTTTGAATACATATAGATGAAGAAAAGAGGAATTCAGACTTAGACTGGGGAGGTCGAAGATTATAGTGTAAACAGTCCGAGTCGACAATTTAGAGTACGGGGTAAGTTCGTATGTAAAACATGTTGTTATAAGTATATTTTGCTGTATTGATTATACCTAGATTGTATATATATTTATTTGGATGAATAAGTTAATAAACCAAGGGTATTTGGCACTAAGTGTGCAATTTAAACTAGCTTCGGCTATATAAGGCACTAAGTGTGTGATACGAAATAGATTCAATTAATTGAGATGGCACTAAGTGTGTGAAATTATTATGGCTTCGGCTAACCTTAAAAGCACTAAGTGTGTGGATGATTGAAGCATTGGTGATCTTCAGAAAATTTTAGAATATTCGAACAAGAGGTGAGAATGAAAACGAATGAATACGAGAATGTTCAGGTAAGTATAATACCTATGTGGTAGATGGTATAATGCATAAAACGTTTATTGAATTTGGTATAAACATATGGATGATGTTGGCATGGACTTGATGAATGAGTTGAGAATATATAAGTACTTATGTGTTGATGTTTCATATTTTATGTACTGTTGATGTTTTTGGTACGAGCTTACTAAGCTTTTGAAAGCTTACTTTGCGTATGTTTGCATTGTTTTATAGATATCGACGCTACTGTAAGCTCGGGGGCCGTCAAAGATCGTCACCACACTATCGAACCTCATTTTGGTACTTTTGAAAATGTATATTTTTTAAAGTATGGCATGTATAGGCTAGTGGTTGTGGGATCATGTTTTGTGATGTATATACTTAGCCATGTGATTTGGCTAGTTGATGTTTAAACTCATAATTGATAATGGCTTATGGTATTTGATGTTAATATGCAATTGTGGTATGTTATAGTAGCTAAGTTTTGGTAAGTTTAGTTTGAGATTGAATGATGTATGGAAGGAAATTTTTTGGTATGATCTTATCTTATGTTGGCATGAATTGGTAAGGTTTATAAGTAGGAAAATTGTAATACCCCAAACCCTGTAATATCTCGAATTAGGGCCTAACCGGAATTGTGGTTTTGTGACCACAAATTCGAGATAGAAATAATTATTTTATGATTATTTTGAGGTCTGTGATATGACTGCATGATTGTGTGAAAATTTCGTGAAGAAATTCTATGCATAAAGTGCTTAATTTGAAGTTAGGGACTAAATTGAATAAGTTGTAAAACTTGCATTCTAGAAGTTTCTAGTATGAAATTGCTTTGAAATATTAATTAGGAGGTCTTAAATAGCAATTTTACCAATTTCAAAGTTTATGGACAAATATTGGACATGAATGGAATTTTTGGAAAGTTTAGTAGTAAGGGCATTTTGGTCATTTAGGGGTAAAATGAATTAAAATACAAAATTAAAAGCCAATTTTGCTCATCTTCTTCACCATGGACGTGTATACCAAGGGAGACTCCATGGCTAGTGTTTCCAAGCTTCCAAGCTTGATTGTAAGTCCGTTCTAGCCTCGTTTTTAATGATTTTTATTTTTTTGGAGTCCCGATAACTTGATTTAGCTTATGCTAGCAATAATTCAAACTAGGGTTCATATTTGGAAAAATATCCATAGGTGAAATTTGTGTATTTTGGTGTTTTATGATAGAATATGAGGTTTTAAATTATGTTAGACAACTTTGCTACTCGGTTTTAAGTGAAAACGAGCAAAAGGGCTTAATCGGTAAAAATACCTAATAGTCATAAGTACATGTTAGAGTGAGAATTTGATGTTGCCATAGAAGGGGAAAATGATCAGCATGTCATAAAACATAATAAAATAGGATGAAGTTTAATTTTCGAACCTTGGGGCAAAAGTGAAAATATGCTAAAGTTTAGGGGTCAAAATGAAAATTTTTAAAAATATGATTTTTGGACCCGTATGAATAGTGTGACTAATTGTTAGGCTAAATGTGATATTATAGATGAAGGAAATCGAGATTTGGGCTTAAATCGGGAAAATACAAGGTTATGGACTAAAATGGTAAATTGCTGTTTCTGGATCGAGGTAAGTTCGTATGATAATACTAATGCAATGTTATGTTTGAATTATATTTCTTACTATTATTGCATATATTTTTTGATTTAATATATTGGAAAAGTTGATGGAATGGTGTTTATGATGTGGAAATATGACATGAAAGAATGTTACATGAAATGCAAGAAAATGAAGATACATGACAAGTGATATATGAAATATGTGATATATGTTATGTAAATTCTTAAAAGTTGATTTGATATTTGAGTTGTGTCTTATTATACTATGAATGGACAATTAGTACTATCGATAGTGAGATCGACACTTCGAGTAAATTCGTACATAAATAATCTATCGATTCTTTTTATGTTATTATATTTTGATATCATATGAAAGTGGCTACCTATCAAATGGTTATTTGATGTAAATTATGAATTTAAATTGATTACGGACAATTTAGTAAAATGTTGAAAAGTGAAGAATTTCCCGATTGAACCTTCGGAATAAAAACGATACAAATGATCTGTTGTGAGGTCGCATGTGTAGTACTAAGTGCAGGCTACTATGCGTACCCGAAAACTGTGATCATGCGTGTAGTACTAAGTGTAGGCTAATACGTGTATGAGATGGTTAGGTCACGTGTGTAGTACTAAGTGCAGGCTACTACATGTACCGGATAATTGGTCACGTGTGTAGTACTAAGTGCAGGCTACTATGTGTACCGGATAATTGGTCGCATGTGTAGTACTATGTGCAGGCTACTATGCGTACCAGATAGCTTTGGCTACAAGTGTGAAAATATGTGCAGGCAATTGAGTATCAGTTATTATTCCGAAGAGTTCAATGGGAAAATCGATTAAGTAAAAATACAATTGAACATGATTATATGATGAATAAGTGTAGGTATATGTTTATGAAAAATTATGAGCAATGTGCTCGATAATTGAGTGAATTTCGATAAGACAAAATGGATTAAGTGGAATTATGTAAGAATGAATTTTAGTGGTAAAACAGTGTTGGACAGCAGCAGTTGCATGACTTTGAAAATTCACTAAAAATTTTGGAAGTTGAATAAAAATGCAAATATATATGAAAATAAAGCTTAATGAGTCTATTTTCACATGAAAGAAACAGGGGAAGCAAAAGAATTCTATATTGTGTGATATTTGAATTCTTGTGAAACAGGTCTGAATGAATTCGAGATTCCCTGTTCTGAATTTATAAATTCACCATAAATTGTATAAAAATTATTAAGAGTCATACCTTACATGGATGGATTCCTTATTGAGTTTATTTTTAAGGGAAACAAACTGCATGGTCGTTGGAATTCTGTATAAGGATAAATTTGGTTCGTAGTACACAGAGGTCAGAGTAGTCATACTCTGAAACAGGGGAGACTTTAACTAATAAACTGTACTAATTGGCTAAACCAAAAATTCTGGATATTTTATGGGAATAAAATATTTGAATCTAGTTTCAAGGAAAATTAACGAAACTAAATTTGGAGTTTTGTAGCTTCAGATATGAATGATTTAGTAACTGTAAATCGATAACACATCCCTGAATATGTGTAATTGTACAATTATAGTGTTTTATCTTGAAAAGCATGGTAGTAATTGCTTATTATTTTCATATGAACTTACTAAGCGTAAAGCTTACCCATACTCTCCATTTCTTTAGTATTGATAGGTCGACTCGGGGTTGGAGATCGTCAGAGGCAAAATCACACATCAAACTATCATTTTTGGGAAAATTAATTCAAATATTAGAAATATCAAGTGAGTGTCATGTATAGGAAGTTGATTTGTGATATGTATTTTTATTATGATTTTGACCTTACGTATCAGTCTGCATTGAGTTATCGTATATGATCATGAGATGTGGTCCTTATCCATTATGGTTTATAAGTTTAATTAATCGTGCCATGTCCTATGTTTTGATGTGATGATATAGTTAGCTTTGTTTGTTATGCATGTGTTCGAAAAGTTTTGAATTAAATGAAATTTTATGGCCCCGTTTTCGTCTATGTGTATTGTTAAGTCTGGTAATGCCTCGTACTCTGTTCCGGCCTTGGATATGGGTAAAGGGTGTTACATTTAGTGGTATCAGAGCTATGGCTTAGTCGGTTCTCGGACTAACCTAGCATGTGTAAAAGTCCAGCTATACATGCCACTGATCCGTGATAGTGTGATGTCTTCCGACGCGTATGAGCACCGTCTTGCTTAGACAAAGGTACTCTCCAACCGAGCTGCACTGACCATGTTCAATGTGATGCGAAGGAGTTTGAATAAAATTACGATTATGATGAGTCTCAATTTAGAAAAGTATTAATAAAAATTTATGATATATATATAAGTGATAACACGTGAGATGAAAGGTCATGTTGTGATATATATCCATACTTGCTTGATGCTCATATGATGTAGTGCACTTGGCTTACTTGATAAGATGAACGGGATAAATAGAAATTTGTAGAAGTATGAGTAAAAGTTCCTAATATCATGATATGAATGAAAATGTCATTGCCTTGATTGAACGTTGAATGTTGATGAATGTCAATGATATTTTTATGAGATAAATGATTATAATGAAATGAATTTATCTATGTTAAATTGTTTGGACTGAATTATGTGATTGTAATGATATGTATATGATGTTGCAAGAAATGAAAGTTGCGATTGTGATGCAAATATCTATGTTTGTTTAACCCTTATATGATGTCATGAGTATGATTTGTTCGAGTAGATGAATGGATAAGTCAAGCTATCCAGAAAACATAGGATGCATGCATAATTATACTTGACTAAATGAGATAACTAGAAAGTGGGCATTAAACCAATATGAATGTTAGTTACTCGAAATGAATGACATGATTGAGATATGATTGCTATGATGAAAACTGTGTTACATGCATATGTATATGAGAGTTGAGTCAGAGGCCCTACGACCCCTTCCCCCTTACCAAAGTGGTATTTTATAATGGAATTTCATGAGATTTGTACTGAATAAGTTTCCGATTGAGAAACCAAAGAGTTCAGTGCTAGAATAATTATAAATATGATTAGAGATTGAAGAATGAGTTGGTAAGTAAAGTTAAAGCTAGAAAAGTATCAGATTGGCATAAGGATTATTGGAGCTATGCACTGTCCCAGTTAAAGAATGAATTTACTTTGGTAAATTGAATTACTCAGATACAAGGTCGAGAAAAGTGTAAATCAAAATTTATTCAGAACTAGTCTTCTTTAGTGAAAAGTAATATGAAATTTGTGATGGCAGAAATTGTTGGGGAAATGATATCTGAAATGTAGCCGTGTGATCAAGTCAATAGTTATGCCTTGTTTTGCCAGGGCTTAGACACACAGGCGTGCCTAAGACCGTGTGAGGCATACGGCCAGTTCACACGGGCGTGTGACCTTTTAAAAGTGGAAAATTTTTATACATTCTAAAACTTTCATATGTTATCGAATTGATCTTGAAAGCATGCTTTAGACTTCGTACGATCATTTAAAGTTCATGTTGAGTATGAGTGATCTATGTTTATTGAAATGTTAGGATATTTGATTTTTGATGGTTCTGATCTGTGCTATGACTTTGGTAATGCCTCTTAACCTATTTCAACGACGGTTACGGGATAGGGGTGTTACATATATAACAGGATGCTCATGTAAGCCATATAGTAGGAAGCTTATTCGGGCTATAACAAGAACTCATAAGAGTTTAAAATAGGAAGCTCATTGAGCTTAACAGGAAACTCCGAAGAGCTACTATCAGGGAGCTACGGATAGCCATATAATAGCATGTTCAAGCAAGCTATATGAGGAAGATCAAATAGAGCCTGTATTAGGACGCTCATAAAGAGTTGCATTTGTGTCCACACTATATACAAGATCATAACCGATCATATAACAGGACACTCACAAAGAGTTGCGATAGTCCGCAACACATGCATGATCACTACCGATCAGGATGCTTGCAAGAACCATATAAAGGGAAGCTCGAGAGGGCTTCTAATGGGATGCTCTAGGAGCTGTAGTGTGTCTGCAACATATGCAGGACCACAACCAATACAAGAAATCCTGTATCCATCGAATTTCCTTTATTAACACGGGACTTATCTTTTGTCAGACATTATCAGATATGTGATTTATGTTAATACATGACAAGCATACATTTCACAATCATAACATTCAATTTAAACATATAAACATACATTTTAGTTACACAAACTTACCTCGACCCTTGTTCGTATGCGAGAATCTACTTATCCGATACTTTTTGTTTTCCTCGATCCAATTTCGGACTAGGTCTATCCAGATCTATATGAGTAAATTTAACTCAATTTAATGAAATTCATATTCAATTCAATCAAATTCACATTTTAGGCAAGTTACCATTTTACCCCTATACTTTTGATTAATTCCAATTTCATCTCTAGGCTCGGAAATTAAAATTCATGCAATTTAATCCTTATTCCAAGCCTAATTAATTTGTACATATAACATTTACGGTCCATGTATTTCATAAAAATTAGAAATTTTCTACGAATTTTACATCTTTACAATTTAGTCCCTAAATCACAATTTCATGAAAATTCACTTTACAAAAGTTGTTTACTTATCAACAACCTTTCAATTTCTACAACAAATTTAAAAATTTCAGTATATTCATCCATGAAAAAATTTTGATACTTTGATAACTTTGTAAATTAATCCCCAAAATAGATAGATTAGGTTGTTAAGATATCGAAAATGTAAAAATTACTAAAAATGGGACATGATTACTTACCTAATTAAGCTTGCTTAAAGTTCTCTCTCTTAGCTAGGGTTTCCATAAAAGTAATTTGGGGAAGATGATGTGTAACACCCTTCGCCCATATCTGACGCTGGGACAGGGTTCGAGGTGTTACCAGGCTTAAGCAAACACTTTCATACTAAACCGGCCATGAAATTTCATTTGAATTTAAAACTTTTCATTTCACATGCATATTGTCCCTTATACGGGCTTACGAGGCCCAAAACATACATTCGGGGTGGTTCAAAACCAAACCGAGAACTTAAGAAAAACTTGGAAAATTCATGCTTTAAGGCTCCACACGCTCGTATGGGTATAGAGCACACGCCCGTGTGATCATTTTGACATGGCTGTGTTGGTTTCCAATGTGCACCAGACGACCTAGTGTTCATCCGAACACGCCCGTGTCCCTCACCTGTGTAACTTCTGTCCATTTGGTCATGAACAAAAGAAGACACACGGCCAAGGCACACACCCGTATCCTATGGTCGTGTCCTTCACACGGCTGAGACACACGGTCGTGTCTCTGCTCGTGTGTTTACTACCATGCATACTGACTTGAAATATTTAGGTGCAGGGGACACACGGCTGTACGACACGCCCGTGGGAGCAAACCGTGTGTCACACACGGCCTAGCCACATGCCGTGTGCCTTGCTCGTGTGGACAAAATAAGGCTATTTTCCAAGCCTTTTTGTCACCTTTCACAACTCATGCATACACACATATTCAATGGCATACAATAGGGCATAGATGAGCACTTAGACATACATAAGCATGTCATGATCATGGAAATTTCACATGCAACCAATATAATAGGTTTTACCTTTATCTTTACCACTTTAATGCTATAACTATCAACATGTTCTTCAAACCTCATTTTCAACATTAAGCACCCATGGTCACACCCACAAACCATTCATACCAAGCCACTAAAGACACATCACAAATAAATAGGTTTAACAACTTCATAATCAATATAAGCCAATACATTTGGCTAAAGAAAATATCACACACTCAAATATTTAAACTCCTATACATGCCATAGACTCAAAGCACTTGAAATCACTTACACCAATAGCGATAGCTTGACAATGTGATAATATCTCTGACTAACTCCAACCTGAGCTAACATGGCAACACTAGAGAACATGGGAAAGGAAGGGGGTAAGCTTTACACTTAGTAAGTTCATATGAAAACAATAAGCAACTCATTAACATGTTTATATCAATGTTCCCAACATATTCTCAAGTTCATGATAAGTTGTCTTCTTGTACAACAATAAATAAAATATTTATATCTAGAGCTACAAAACTCCAAATTAAGTTCCATTAATTTTTCTTGAAACTAGCTCTGCTACCTTCCTACCATTCAATTTCCAAAATTTTTGGTTTAGCCAATTAGTACAGTTTATTCCTCAAATTTACCCCTAATTCACTATCTGATAGTTCCGACCCTTCTGAACTAAAGTTTAATTATCTCATAGCACAGGACTTGAATAATGTTCCTGTCTATTTATCTTGAATATAGACTCATTAAGGATTATAAAAATATAAATTATAACTCATAAAATTTTTTTTAAAATTTATAATGATTTTATCCAATCAGAACAGGGGATTTCAAAGTCATTCTGACTCTATCTCCTACAACTTCAAATATCTCATTATAGGAAATTCTTTTGCTTACATTGTTTCATTTATAAGAAACTAGACTCAATAAGATTTAATTCCATATTTTACTTAGTCTCTAACTAATTTTCCACTATTTTTAGTGTATTTTCAAAGTTACACCACTGTAGTAGCCCAAAACTGTCCAGGCTAATTTACTCATTCACAATTATTGTTCACCAAATTAATACAACATCATTTAATCCATCACGGTAAGAACACTGAGCTATGCATCATAAGCATGGACCCATAATCTCAATGTCATCAAGTATCAAAGACTTAGTCCAAATCATGCCATTTTCATAGTATTCACCAAATACTATATACATCATAGATTATCACATAACAAGGCATTATTCATAAGTTTAGTGTACATACTTGTACAACTTGTAACATAACTCAAGTACATACTCACCCATGACTTACCTCATTGGAACCATTATCAACTCTTTCCTTAGATTTCCTGTTGAACACTTGGACTACTAATGGATACATTGAAGATTTCACATAAGTGCTATATACACAACTAGACCACTCAATAGCGCGTAATATATGTAGCCAAAGCTACCTCATATCATATAACACATCCATAATGAACTCGGACCACTCAACGAGCTCAGATGTTACATGCATCGCATCCATCATGAACTCTAACCACTCAACGAGCTCAGATTTATAATTTCCTAGTGATATGTCACTTGTACCCTAGACTATTCCTAAGGTTCAAACGGGATTTTCCTTTCTCATATTTTGCATCTCTGTCATACTTGTTCGTAATGGCATCTCACCATGTTCATAACATATTCATACTTTCATGGAAATAATTGACATTTAAGGCATATATCATCAAACACATCACATGGTAACAATAAAGCATTTAATTTCAAATATTTCATATACTACATGTCATGTATCGTCATTTTCTTACATTTCATGTAATATTCTCCATGTCATAATTGAGTATTGTTATGTGACTAACTTGTATGGTTAAGTATGCCATGAGAATTAACGACATTTATATTAAGCTCTATCGTGTAATTGAGTATGGGATCCATGAAATGGTGAGTTAATGATCAGTTGAAAATGATTTTATGGTAGTTATCATTGTATTGCACTAAAATAGTTTTGGACAGTAGCAGTAGTTTGACTTTGAAAATCCACCAAAAATTTTGGAAGTCGAACTAGAGGTTTAATTAAATATGAAATGAAAGCTTATTGAGTTTAGTTTCACATAAAAGAAACGCTATAAGCAAAAGAATTTCATATTATGTGATATTTTATTTTTTGTTAGATAGAATCAGAATGAGTTCGGAATCCCCTGTTCTGACTTGGGAAAATAACTAGAAATTGTAAAAAAATAATTATGGGTTATAATTCATATTAATAAGTCCTTAATGAGACTATTTTCAAGACAATCATACGGGGACTTTATCCAAATCCCGTATTAAGAGATAAATAAAGTTTAGTGACGAAAGGTTGAAGCTGTCAAATAGAAAAATAGGGGAGATTTTAAAGAATAAATTATACTTATTGGCTAGACCAAAAATTCTAAAAATTTTATGGTAAGAAGATATGTGAGTCTAGATTTAGGTAAAATTATCATATCTTAATTTGGAGTTCTGTAGCTCCAGATATAAATAATTTAGTGACTATGACTCGAGAAAATAGCATGACCAGAATATAAGTAAAAGTGTAATTATGGTTGTTTTACCATGAGAAGTAGTTTGGCATATTGCTTATAATTTTCATATGAACTTGCTAAGCATAAAGCTTACTCCCTCCTTTTCATTTCTTTAGTGTTGTTAGGTTAGCTCGGGGTTGGAGATCGTCAGAGGCAGCATCACATTATCAAGTCATCATTTTGGAAGTGTCAACTTATATATATATGTTAAGCTTTTACAAGTGAGTAGCATGTATAAAGACTTAGTTTCTATGTTAGATGTTATCATGAGTAGCCAAATGTATTGGCTCATGTTGATTCATTGTATATAGCCAAGGGATGTAAGCCTAATTATCCTTACTATTTATTAATGTCTTACAATGTGATTATAATTGTTTATTATGAATGAATAGTATAACATTTGTGCATGAGAATGCCTTAGGACCATTCGGGGTGGTCATGGCTATGGAATAAACGCTTAAATTGGCATTAAGTTGATAATGATTGAACATGGACATTTGTTGAATAAGTAGAGATTAATTATTGGGTAATATTTTATGGTTGAATGTTAAAAACGTGCCTTAGCGAGGCATGCTAAATCATTAAAATGATGTTATGATATTTAAAGTGGTTAAGTTTGTGAAAGATTAAGGCAACAAAAAGGCTTGGAAAATAGCCTCAGTACTAGCCACATGTGCAGAGACACGGTCGTGTGTCTCAGCCGTGTGGAGGACATAGCTTAGCACACGGATGTGTTGCTTGGCAATGTGGTTCAATTTGTTTTGATGACATCATAAACAGAGAGTTACACGGCCTGAGGACACGGGCCTGTTGAAGACATACGGGCGTGTGACCCTGTTTCATGAAAATTTTTCTAAGTTTTCCCAAAACTTTCCAAAGTTCTCGATTTAGTCCCAACCAGTCTTTAATGCATGTTTAGAGGCTCGGTAACTCATGTAAGGGACATTATGCATGTGATTGAATGTTTTTAATTTAAATAAAATTTTATGGCCCAACTTTATGGAATGGTGTACGTTCAAATCTGGTAATGCCTCAAACCCTGTCCCGATATTGAATACAGGTAAAGGGTGTTACATTTAGTGGTATCAGAGCTATGGTTTAGTCGGTTCTCGGGCTAACCTAGCGTGAATGAGAGTCTAGCTATATATGCCACCAATCTGTGATAGTTTGATGTCTTCGACGTGAATGAGAACCATCTTGTTTGGACAGATGAACTCTCCAATCGAGCTACACCGACCATGTTAAATGTGATGCTAAGGTTTTCGGGTGAAGTATAGTCATGATAAGCCTAGATTCAGAAAATTATAAATAAAAGTTCATGATATACGTGATAACATGTGAGATGGAAATTCATGTTGCGATGAATACCCATGCTGGTTTGATGCTCATCTAATGTTGTACACTTGACTTACTTGATGAAGTGAATGTGATAAATATAAATCCACAAAGGTATGAATAAAGGATTATACTATGATGAGCTTACCTATGTTTAATCGATAATTCCATGATGTATATGAATTTATTTGAACGAATGCATGTGTTTGAGTAACTTATCAAAAATATTGATGGAATAAATGTCTACGTATGCTTGCTTGAATAAGTATGATTGGAAAACTCGCATAGTTTGAATAAATGTGCTAAATTGATTGAATCGAGTTATATGACTATAATGATATGTATATGATGATGTGCTGGATGAGAGCTTGGATTGTGGTACACCCATCTATGTTTGTGAAAATGTTACTATAATGATAAAATGGTCTCATATGTATATGAGTATGAGAGACGAGTTAGGAATCTTACGACCCCACCCCCTTACCAGAGTGGTGCTTATAAGGGATTTTACGAGATCTGTGGGATAAACTCCCAAGTGTGAAACCAAAGAGTTCAGCTGTGGAACGATTATTAATATGGTCAGAGTTTGTGAATGAATTGATACATAAAGACAAAACTAGAAAGGTATCAGATTGATTTAAAGATTTTTCGATTTACAAAATATCACAATGAGAGAAAAAATTAACCGTGGCAAATCGACTTATTCATACACGAGGTTGAAAGAAGGTGGTAATCGAAATTCCTTCTAAACTTATTTTCTTTAGAGAAAGGAATAATACGGGATTAGTGATGATAGAAATAATCGAAGGAATAATATTTGAAATGTATGATATTTGAGTGTAACAGCTTATAGTGAGCGGATTATGACTGCTTCTCTTGAGGTACCCTAAGGATTCATTTATTCTCGGAAGTGTTATTATGACTATCTATCTTCTGATAAATTGTTATTGTAGGAGGATATTTTCTAATCTTGATGTTTGATGAAAGTATTGATAACCTGATTGGATTATAATCAGTGTTGTTTTATTTCTCTCGGGTATTCTGTTACATTTCGTCTATTGAGACTTTATGAGAAAATACACATGACGTTATGATTTTGTTTCTTCTAATTATTACTCTATCTGATATATATACATATATGTGAAATATATTGTTCTTGTTGTATCTATTCCTAGTGGGTCTGAATGTATTCTTCCGGATTTCTTGTCTTTGAGGAATTATCAAGATCTTTCATGTTTTCTTATGAGTTTTGTTCACGATCTACCGTTATGGTATTGTATCTTGGATTTCTAAATCTTGGAAGTTTCTTTATCTTGGATTTCTCTGTCTTGGACTTCTTTATTTGGTTTTCTTGTCATTTTTATTCCGTAAATTATTAATCATGACTTATATCTAAAGTGAGTTCTTTGGCCTGATGACATTTCAATTACAACTATATTTCCAGTTTGATTATAGCAACATGATGATTCCAGTATCTGGATTTCTTTTCCCGAGTAAGTTAATTAAAGTTAATGCCTTCAACCGGGATATTCTTGTTATTTTGAGTTAATGTATTTAAAGTGGTCTTTTGATTAGCATGATAAGTGAATTTTGAATGATTACTTGCTGAATCGTTTTATCGACTGGAAGAGAAGATTTCTTGAAAACTCATTTATTGATGATTAAGACTGACTTGGTTGTTCCATCAGTAATCAGTTATTGTTTGGAGGATTAAATGAGATATTTATGTCCAGGAATAAGATTTCATTTCCTTACGGGTAAAGGACAGATAGTTTGAATGAAAAGTATATAGTTCTTAGAAAGCTTTGATATAATTTAAGGCTGTTTTGAACGATAGAAATTTTTGTCTTCTGGAAGTTGAAAAGTCTATTACTTGTTAGAAAGGCTTGCTCAGATGAGAATATTGTTAACCGAATCCTTTGAATTGGTTTAGTCTGTATTGGGCAAAGACTCCTCGACCTTCAGTGATGTGTTATGAGACTATAAGGCAATATGATAGCTTAAAGTATCCGATGTTAAAGACATATCTAAATTGTGATAGCGTAGATGACTTGAGTTAGTTATTGTATGATCTTTGAGAAAAGAAAAATGTGATTACAAGTGCTTGGGTAGAAAATCTAAAGCTTATACAGAGAGAGTTTGCAAGAAAACTCATAGGAGTGATATATTGGTGCTCGAGTTTGGAACTCGACATTTTTTATCTTTGTATTTAGATACATGAATTGTTACCAGGATTATTCTTATCTTTGAAAGATAAAGATGTTTTGTGGCTTGTTGTTAAATGTTTGGTGAAATCTACAAATCATTTCGATATGTGTTGAATTTTAACTTAACGGATCAATGGAATCATGTATCTCCAAGATTGTCAGATTTCTTAGCATGCTACTTCTCTTTGAGCGGATTGAGATCAAGACTCAGTTTATGTGTGGTATAACAAGGAGTTGCTCATGACTTTAGTATGAGAAATTAAAGAGCTAAGGATTAAGCAAAGCTTGAGTAAAAGTTCTTTAGCAATGATTATGAGATAGTGGAGTTTATGTGAAAACCAAACCACTCTTCTGGTAAGATTTTTGAGGATGAAAATCCCTAAAGGGGAGAGAATTGTAACATTCAGAATTAAGGCCTAGTAGGAATAGTAGTTCCGGAACCACAATCTGACGTAAGAATTTTATTTTTATTATATTTTTATGGTCTAAAATTTCACAAAATGATTTCGTGAAAATCTCGCTCGAAAATTTTGACATTTGGGCACTTAATTTAGTCAAAAGGACTAAATTGTAAAAAGTGAAAAAGTTGAGTTCTACATGTTAGAAGTGTCTGATTGTTATGAAATTTTAAATCGGTGGTCCTTAAATGATAATTAACCATTGGATAATTTGTTGGACAAAAATGGACACGAAAGGGTAAAATATTAAAGATGAGTAAAAATGGCATTTTGGAAAATTGGTAATTAAATGGACTAAAAGCCAAAAACCCTTGTCCAACTTCTTGTTTGGCCGAATGTAGAAAGGACGAAGCCATGTTTAAGGTTTTCAAGCTTCAAAGCTCCATAGTAAGTGCATCCTAGCCTCGTTTTTAATGTTCTTTACATTTTTGAAGTCCCAGTAACTCGATTTACCTATTTCTACCCATATTTTAAGCTAGGGTTCATGTTTAAAAATTTACTGATGCATGAAATGTTAGTATTTTAAATGTTAATGTAAGAAAATGAAAGATTAAAGCATGTTTAGCAAATTTTACTAAGTGATTTTACATGAAAATGCATAAAAAGGACTAAAATGTAAAAGTTGTAAAATGGGTAGTAATCATGTGAATAAAAGTGAAATGTGGGCTGCTATAAGAGAAATAAAGGTTCGACTAGGCTTAAAGTACAAGGAAATCGAGCACATTTCATTTTACGAGCCTAGGGACCAAAGTGCAAATATGTGAAAGTTTAAGGATCAAAATGTAAATTTGCAAAAGTATGATTTAGGACCCATTTGAATAATATGATTTAGGAACCATTTGAAAAATGTGAGTAATAAATAAATTAGATCAAGAAAACAAGATTCAGGCTTAGAACGAGGTTGAACGAGGTTAAGCACTAATTCGAAAAAGATAGTCATTCTCGAACTCGAGGTAAGTTTGTATGGTAATAATAATGCAATATCATGTTTGAATTGTAATTCTCTATTATTATGGCATAAAGTGTATGATTTAATATATTAGAATAATTTATGGATGATGAATATGATGTGGAAAATGTAATGAATGTTAAATTACTATTACATGAGTTGTGTGAATTGCTACACAGTTGTACCCGACGAGGATTCGACAAGTAAGTTCATGTAACTCGAAGTAATACTTTTAGAATACTTAAAATATATATTCTTGAATGTGATATAAATTTTGATACTCAATGTATAATAATTCATGAAACATGATTGTATTGAAAAAAAAGAGGATTTAAATATCCCAGTTGAATGAAAAGGATGTCCGATGGATTTTCCTAAAAAGGAATTGACGGTAAAAAGGATCTAGCCCAGACGGGTAATTCGAACTAGGATCTGAATTTAGCCTGGACTGGTAATTCAGATCCGAGCTTATTAGAGTAATTGTCATTGCAAGGGATTTAGCCTGGACTGGTAATCCTGACATTGCTCTATGAGTTTTTACTACGAGGGATTTAACTTGGACCGAAAATCCCGCTGTAAGGATTGAAGTTCATGGGAGTGCGCTCGTTGGAAAGGTCACTAATATGAATTTAAGATAAATGAGTTAGTACGCTATAAGTGTACTAAGGAATATCCATCGAGAATCCGAGGAATTCAACGGGATTAATATGAGAAATGGAATTGGAATGCCTGTAATGATGAACTCATCTAAGACCATTATTATCATGTATTGTTATGTGACTAACTTGTACGATTAAGTATGCCATGAGAATTAACAATATTTATACTAAGCTCTATTGTGTAATCGAGTATGGGATCCATGAAATGGTGAGTTCATGATTAGTTGAAAATGATCTTATGGTAGTTATCATTGTATTGCACTAAAACAGTTTTGGACAGCAGCAGTAGTTTGATTTTGAAAATCCACCAAAAATTTTGGAAGTCAAACTAGAGGTTGAATTAAATATGAAATAAAATATTATTGAGTCTAGGTTCACATAGAAGAAACGCTATAGCAAAAGAATTTCATATTATGAGATATTTTAGTTTTTGTAAGATAGATTCAGAATGAGTTCGGAATCCCCTATTCTGAATTGGGAAAATAACTAGAAATTGTAAAAAAATAATTAGGGGTTATAATTCATATGACTAAGTCCTTAATGAGAATATTTTCAATATAATTATACGAGAACTTTATCCAAATCCCGTATTAAGAGATAAATAAAGTTTAGTGAAGAAAGGTCGCAGCTATCAAATAGCAAAATAGGGGAAAGTTTAAAGAATAAACTGTTCTTATTGGCTAGACCAAAAATTCTGAACATTTTATGGTAAGAATATATTTGAGTCTAGATTCAGGTAAAATTATTAGATCTTAATTTGGATTTCCGTAACTCCAGATATAAATAATTTAGTGACTATGAATGGAGAAAACAGCATGACCAGAATATAAGTAAAAGTGTAATTATGATTGTATTACCATGAGAAGCATGTTGGCATATTGCTTATTATTTTCATATGGACTTACTAAGCATAAAGCTTACTCCCTCCTTTTCATTTCTTTAGTGTTGTCAGGTTAGCTCAGGGTTGGAGATCGTCGGAGGCAGCATCATACTATCAAGTCATCATTTTGGAAGTGTCGACTTATATATATATGTTAAGCTTTTACAAGTGAGTGGCATGTATAAAGACTTAGTTTTTATGTTAGATGTTATCATGAGTAGCCAAATGTATTGGCTCATGTTGATTCATTGTATATAGCCATGGGATGTGGCTTATAATGTTTTGGCTTACAAGCCTAATTATCCTTACTATTTGTTAATGCCTTACAATGTGATTATAATTGTTTATCATGAATGAATAGTATAACATATGTGCATGAGACTGCCTTTGGGCCATTTAGGGTGGTCATGGCTATGAAATAAACACGTAAATTGGCATTAAGTTGATAAAATTGAACATGGACATTTGTTGAATAAGTAGAGATTAATTATTGGGTAATATGTTATGGTTGATTGTTAAAAACGTGCCTTAGTGAGGCATGCTAAATCATTAAAATGATGTTATGATATTTAAAGTGGTTAAGTTTGTGAAAGATTAAGGCAACAAAAAGGCTTGGAAAATAGCCTAAGTGCTAGCCACACATGCAAAGACACGGTCGTGTGTCTCAGCCGTGTAGAGGACAGAGCCTAGCACACGGATATGTTGCTTGGCCGTGTGGTTCAATTTGTTTTGATGACGTCATAAATAGAGAGTTACACGGCCTGAGGACACGGGCATGTTGAAGACACACGGGCGTGTCCCTATGTCCAAATAGGCGTGTGACCCTGTTTCATGAAAATGTTTCTAAGTTTTCCCAAAACTTTTCAAAGTTTTCGGTTTAGTCCCAACCCGCCTTTAATGCATGTTTAGAGCCTCAGTAGCTCGTGTAAGGGACATTATGCATGTGATTGAATGTTTTTAATTTAAACAAAATTTTATGGCTCGGTTTTATGAAATGGTGTACGTTCAAGTCTAGTAACACCTTGAACCCTGTCCCGACATCAGATACGGGTAAGGGGTGTTACACATACCTATTGAATCTACTGAAACGTATGTGCTTTCAAGCCATACCTAAGGAATCTATTGAAGAAGCTCAGTCAAGTGAAATCTATTAATTTACTGAGTAAAGTTCAAATGAGCGCTATCTACTAAATTTACTGAACTATTGTATTGATTGTTAATTATTGATAAAGGTTGTGTTTTATGGTATTTCAAAATTTAATTTTAATTGATTATTATGTTTAATTGGAAAGGTTTATCATTATATACAAATGAACTTACTAAGCTTTATTCAAGCTTAATTGTATTTGTCTCATTTTGTAGATTACTTTTTGAAGGCTTAGAAGATCAAATCAACACAAGAAATCACACTATCCAGGAGATCTTTAGTAGACTTTGTTTTAGTTTTGGTATATATGGCATGTACTAGGACTTCTTTGTATGTATGATGTTGAATCTCGGTTTGAGCAAGTTTACTTAAGTTTGTGTTATGTGTTGTGACAAATGAAATTATGCATGTTTCATCTAAGTTTAAGCATGATGGTAGAAAAAATTGACAATATGTGAGATTATGGTTTGAAATGAATTGATGTTTTAATGTGTAACTATATCTTGTATATGGAACCTTGAAGATAAAATGTTATGAAATGATTTGTGGTGTTAGTGAGGGTACATTGGTTTGATATACAAGTTGAATCATGCTTTGAAAGTGTTTGAAGATGGTTTTTAGCCTATGAAAGTGTGCATTTGAATGTGTTTAAGCTCCGAAGCAAATGGGTGAAAATTTAGCTTGAAATTGGTCATTTGGGGGCTCACACGGCCTGGGACACGAGCTGTTACATAATCGTGTGAAGTACACGGGCAGCCCACATGGGCGTGTGCCTATAACATGTTTAAAAATAGTATAGGTGTAGTTCACACACGGGTAGCCACACGGCCTGTGACACGGTTGTGTGAGGGTATTTCAAATTTTACACGGGTTGGCACACAACCTAGGACATGACCATGTGATCCAAATTACAGAATTACATGGTCTACGGACATGGGCGTGTGAAGTCACACATGGGCGTGTAGGTTAACCACACGATCATGTTTGAAGCCACACTGGCTAGACTCTATCACATGGTGGACACATGGCCGTGTGACCCTTGACTTGAAATTTTTCAAATTTTTCTTGAAAGTTTTGATTTGTTCCAATTTGGTCCTTGGATATTTGTAACTTGTAACACTCCAAACCTGGCCTAGACGTTATGGTCAAATCTAGTGATGTCACATTGAAGTGTTTTTCGTAAAGTGTGATATCGATGAAAACCCTTTTTCTATTTAACCTCTTTGTGTGATCTTAATAATGGTTTTAAGGCGTGTCGTTCATTTTCAAAATGTGAGTCATTGTCAAAAAGTTTAAAACGTTATTAACTTTTAAAACGTCATTTATTGCAGAAGCTCTTAAAACAAGTTGCGTATTCATGGTATCTTTGATAAAACATTTATCTTATTGAAAACTCGCGTGTTTTCCTACTGCTAGCAATTATAAACCAAAACAAATAAAAATCCCAAAAAAAAATCGAATGAGGCCATTATTACAGTAAATTACCCAACAATTAAATCGAAATCATAAAATACTATTTCAAATTAGATAGGTCGTGTGGCCACCGCTGAGTCGTCCGTTGCACCAATTCACCTATGTCTAGGGATTACCTGTACAGTTAAAATAAGAGGGTGAGTTTACGAAAACTCAGGGTGTGATCCCATATAAGAAAACAGTCAGAAAACAAGCACAGTCTGGGCCTAAGCCCTTTTTAGTAACAATGACAATATCAATTTGGGCTTTAGCCCATCTCAATACAAAAACAGTCATGTGTTTGGGCCTTGGCCCATTACAGTCAATAATCAGTGCAGTAGCAGTTTAAACAGTATACAAGTCCTACCCATCCAGCCTCTACACTCCATCTCCATCCAACCCTACACTCCATGTGGGGATATAATCAATCCACCCATCCCTACACTCCAAATAGTACTAGTTGTGGCACTAAACAGTATTTGCAGCAGAGCTGCCAGTACAGTATACTTTCTCCAATTATATTAAAGCCCATCCCCATGCAACACATCATGCATCATGTCATGTCTTGTCATGATATTATGCATGTACTCAATACAGTTAAAAGAGCATGCTAAATACAGTTATACATCACATAGGGGCAAAACAGTCATTTTATCATGTAAGGGCAAAACAATCATTTTATCATGTAGGGGCAAAACAGTCATTTTATCAAATAGGGCGTCTATGTACACTTACCAACCCAACAGTAGGTCCACAGTCATCTTAGGCGACCCGTGCAACCTTGACAATCAAATAGTGAAAATGGGCTCACGACCCATATTATGGGCCCACACGCTCGTATGGCCCACACAGCCCATAATGGCCTCGGCCGTGTGTATTACACAGCTCAGCCAAATAATTTCCACTCGTCCGTGTGGTTTACCCATGTGGGTCCTACATGCCCGTGGGGCCCACACGACACAGTTCGGACCGAAATGGCCTAAAACGGCCTCAGCCCATGAAATTACTCATGGCCGGCCTCAATGATTAGACGCTCATGTTTACCCACATGGGCCACCACACAAGCGAGTGCATGCCCGTGTAGCGTCATCGTTTGCTTATTCCGGCTTTTGCTGATTTCCATAGTTTAGATATTGTTTACACACCTGTATCGACTATGGCTCATAAGCACTTCAGAAGAATCCCGAACCTACAGATTGATTAATACACACCCCATTAATCTCCTTAATGGTCAAAATAAAACCTATCCAACAACTTGCTCAATTTACGAGCGATCAAAACATACCCCAAACGCCTTAACTCTACTTGCTTACGAATAGGTATGGAAAGGGTTTCAATCCTCACGGTTTGCTGCTGAAAACAAAGCGTAGTCACTAACAGAAACACCAGAAATGAAAAGAAATGATTTAACACCAAGCAACGACTACCCCAAATCATTATAACCTACCCCTCACTTACCAATGTATAACCAACGGAGGAGGAACACACTCCTTGTATTGAACAATCGAAAAGGATGCACAAAAGATGTGAAAGGCTCAATGGCCAAATCGCCAGCACCAAAGAAAAGGGAGAAAAGAACCATAGAGGTAAAGAAAAGCGTCAAAAAGGGAGAGCATAAAATTGCAATTCGGCTAAGAGAGTAAAGAAAGTGCGTGCGGCAGCAAAATTGGAAAACTAAAAAGGTGAGAAAGACCAAAAGTAGAACAAGAAAACTGAGAGAATGAGTTGAGTAGCCGAATTTGCCACCACCTATTTCGGTTACCTTCAAACTCTCCTATCCTTACTTTTCTCCCCAAAATCCTTATTATCCTCCTAAATTCGGCCACACTCCTCAAACACTCCAACCGCCCACTAGCAGCAAAATTTTATTGTCATACAAACACTTACACGACATCCAGTAAAATAAAACATGCCATTTCTCTAAGCGGGACTCGAACCTCAGACCTCAGGTAACAACAACACGCCACTTATCCCCTAGACTAGCAGGCCCTTTTTTACATAAAATACCCACATTCATTTAAAAGCCTACTAACTAAAGACAGGGGTTTATTCATTTAAAACAAAACTTTTGCAGAAGCCAAGGCTTGAACCCAAGACCACTCAAATTCTTCCCAGGACACTTAACCACTGAAGCAGACATGCATTTCTGTCGCTTTCTTGCACAACTAGACATTTATGTGCAGCCTCCTAACTATTCCCATGCTCAAGACCTAATATTTCTAGGCCCAAAATTCGAGGCGTTACATAACTTTGTTTTTGTAAAGCTTCAAAAGTTTGATTTAATACCCGAAACTAAATGATCTCTTTTATTTTGAATATTACTTTTAATTATGGAATTCAATTGATTATTGAATTATCTCTTTCATATTGAATACGTATGTAGCCTCGCCAAGGTCCTTCATAGAAAAAAACTTTTTAACCAAGTTTTAATAGACTATAGGGTAAGTATGTCATTTCCAATGATAAATATGTCATCTACATACAATACCAATAATTTTACAGTACCTCCACTAACTTTCTTGTAAACAAAAGGCTCATCTTCATTTTTGATAAAACAAAACTCTTCGATCACATCATTAAAACAAAGATTCCTACTTCAAGAAGCTTGCTTTAGTTCATAAATTGATCTTTGTAGCTTACATATCTTTCTAGCATCTTTTGGATCGACAAAACCTTCAAGTTGTGTCATGTACACATCCTTTTCTAGTTTTCCATTAAGGAAAGCTACTTTAACGTCCATTTGCAAGATTTTATAAGCATGAAATGTAACTAGTACAAGTAAAATCTAGATGGATTTAAACATAGCAACAAGAGAAAAGGTTTGTCATATCCTATACCATAAACTTGTTGAAAACCTTTAGCAACTAATCACCCTTTATATGTTTGTACATTACCATCCATGTCGATTTTCTTTTTGAAAACCCACTTGGACCCTATAGGTTTAACCCCTTCAGGGGGGCCAACCAAGATCGATACTTGGTTTTCTAACATGGAATTCATCTTATACATCATGGCATCAATCCATTTCTCAAAATCTAGGCTCTTCACCACTTCTTGATAAGTCCTAGGCTAATCTTGATCCATAAGTAGAATATCACCATGTATTGTAATGAGAAATTCATATCTCTTAGGTACATGGAGTTCTCTCAAAGATATTCATGGTATTTTTGTTTCAGAATAGTTGATTGTTTCACAAAAACTTGTGGAACCTATTATTGTTCAATCTCTGGTTCAATGATTTGCTATTGTTCTCAAATTTCTCTGAGTTCAATTTTTCTACCACTTCCTTTTCTAGAGACAAATCTTCTCTCAAGGAAGACTCTTGTCTGAGTAACAAACACTTTGTTCTCGATAAGATTGAAGAAATAATATCTTTTAGTTTCCTTAGGATATCCTACAAAGATACACTTTCGAGATTTGGGTTTGAGCTTTGTAGATGTTTGACATTTAACATAAGCTTCACATCCCCAAATCTTCATAAAAGACATACTAGGGCGCTTCTCAGTCCACATCTCATATTGTGTGTTTTGAACTGATTTAGATGGAACACGATTCAGTGTGAAGGTAGCCATTTCAAGTGCATGTCTGCAAAAGGAAGTATGAAGATCAACATGACTCATCATTAATTGAACAATATCTAACAATAATTGATTTCTTCTCTCAGAAACTCCATTCCATTGTGGAGTAACAAGAGGTGTAAGTTGTGAGACAATCTCCTTCAAAAGCTCATCAAAATCTAAGCTTAAGTACTCTCCTCCTTGATCTGATCGAAGTGCTTTAGTACTCTAACCTACTTGGTTTTCTACTTCATTATTAAATTCCTTAGACTTTTTAAGGGCTTCAGATTTATGGCGCATAAGATAAATATACCCTAACTGAAGTCATCAGTGAAAGTAATGAAGTACTGAAAACCTCATGGCTTTTGTGTTCATTGGTCTACATACATCACTAAGTATTAAGCCCAATAAATCTAGCTTACCCACTTTTACTATTAAAAGGAATTTTAGTCATTTTACCCAACAAACAAGATTCACATATATAAATTTGTTTGAAAATAAAAGAATCCAAAAATTCATCTTTATAGAGCTTTGATATGTGCTTCTCAATTATATAAGTTTATTCTTTATCTTTTAGTATTTATGTTATAAATGGGCATATCTTAATCTAAAATGTAGAGGCCATTTACTAATTGTGCCGCACCATAGATAACATTATCGAGATAAAATGAACAACAGTTATTCTTAATAATTATCTCAAAACAAATCTAAATAAGAAATTGAAATAATGTTTCTAGTCAAATTGGACACAAAAAAATCCTCCAAATATAAATCAACTCCACTAGGAAATGATAAAATATGTGTTCCTACAGTTAATGCAGCAACTCTTGCTCCATTTCCAACTTGCAGGTCCCATCTCCTTTAGCCAGATTCCTTCTTTTTTGCAGTCCCTATAAAAAAGTACAAATATGTGAACCACAACCAGTGTCTAATACAAGAAGTAGACATTGATAAATTAATATCAATAGCATAAATACCTAAAGTGGAAGCTCTGTTTTCTTTGCATTATTGACCTCTTCAAGATAGGCAGGGCAGTTCCTCTTCCAATGTCCGGTCTTACTATAATGGAAACATTTTCCTTCCTTAGAGATTCCTCCTTTAGGTTTCAATGTAGTTTTTCCTTTGTTAGGTTTGGCCTTGCCATTATCCTTTTAGTCTTAGCATTAAGCCTTCATTTGCCCTTGTTCTTGTGGGCCATCAGAATGGGCTTAGGTCTAGACCTTTTCATGTTACTTTCAGTAATTCGCAACATGCTAAGTAACTGTGGCAAAGTCTTAGTAATCTCATTCATGTTGAAATTAAGGACAAGTTGGCTAAAACTATCCGACAATGATTGTAGGATGACATTAGTGGCCAATTCCACACCTAGAAGGAATCCTAGTTTTTTGAGGCTTTTAATATAGCTTATCATCTTGAGAACATGAGTTCCCATAGGAGTTCCCTCCACCATCCTGCATTGAAATAAAGCTTTAGAGGTCTCGTACCGCTCTTGATGTGCTTGCCCTTTAAATAATTGTTTGAGGTGCTGGATCATGTCATAAACAACCATATCCTTTAGAAACTCAAAAGTCATGGTGGCAAGCATTAGACATCTTATGTGCAAGCATTAGATATCCTATGTGTAACATATCTTCAATATGCTTCTTATAAGCATCTTTGTTAGCTCTAGAGGCATTTGCTAGTTCATTAGGAATGGGTTCTTTAATGACATAATTTTCCTTCTTATTTGAGGACAATCCTTAAGTTACAGAACCAGTCAAGAAAGTTTAGGCTGTTCAACTTGTCCTTCTTAAGGATAGACCACAATGATAAAGAGCTTGTGTTGTTTTTCATAATAAATGTAAAATAATAAAACATGCTTATGAGTAAATTTACCAACTTTACTATGAACATTTTAAAAGGAATTTATTAAATGAGGCTGCTACTATTTTATTCAAAATTAATAACCCACAAATATTAATTTTAAAAAATCCTTTCTTTAGAGTTTTTTTAGTGGGTAATGATCCATATTTCGCCTCCTCTTAAGTCTGCTTTGGCTTTACTCTCAATATTATGGTTATTTAGGTAAGCAACACTTGCTAATTACATCTAACTCATTATTTGGTGAACAACTCTTGTTCCAATTATTTCATGATCATCCAAATCTCCTACCTCTAGGTTTCTAATCCTATTAGAGTAACTTAGTTAAGTTATTAACTAATATTATAATCGATGAATATCACTTGCTTATTCGATGCATTTGACAAAGATAGATAGAAGTACTTAAACCTATATAAATGCCACATAATAAAATACAAAATAAATAAAAATTACTGAATTAGAAACAGGATACTGTGAGCTCCGTGTTGATCGCCCGACACATTTCGCAAAATAGCCTATACAGAGAGAAAAAAAAATCAAGATACACATTACGAATGCTTAGTAAGCTAGTATGAAATTCATTTAACCTACCTCGATAAATTTACAATTAAATTATGAAAACCTAATGAAACAAATATGAATATCATTTTGGCATCATGTTGCATCTTCAAGTACATTACTTAACACTTCTAAAGGCTAATACATTGTATTGAACATGCTTATAATATAACCGTTTATCTTTAATACTATCCAAAACATATTTGACCAATTATAACTCAAATCATTTTGTTTATTTATCATTCACAACTTAAAACGATATAACTCACCTCAATTAACATTTAATTAAATGGACTAGCTACTATACAGTTCCCTGTTATCACAATTTAACAACAACATTTGAGATTATCACATACGAATCAAATAACATTTCCAACGATACCATTGAATCTATATAAAAAAATTCAACAAGTATAGCATTTATGTCATTCCATTCTCATATATCCATTTCAGATTCAATATTTACATTATTTAAACAATTTCATTTTATATCACATTTCTTATCATTTCCTGGAGAACTATAGTGAATATACGTCAGATGCACGACATAATAATGCTCACAAGAGATGTGATTGAAAGTGCTCACACGAGCTGTGAATTAGACATGTAACACCCCTAACCCATATTCGTTGTCGAACTAGGGTTAAAGGCATTACCAGACAAAATTGGAACATTAACATTCATTTCATAAGCATTGAAGCATTAAAGATCAATCATCAATATAGAGTCCCTTATATAGGTCATCGAGACCTTAAAATGTATTAGAAAGGGGTCGGGACTAAACCGAACACATACAAAATTTCTCCAAAATTTAAACATTTTCAAACAAGTACAGGTCACATGTAACACCCCTAACCCATATCCAACACCAGATTAGGGTTATGAGGCATTACTGGACACATCGGAACATTTCGTAATCACTTTAAAATCAAAAGTCAAACATCGTCATACTATGATCAAACAAAAACATTGAGTCCCTCTCTTAGGTCAATGAGACCATAAAGATACATTAGTAAGAAGTCGGGACTAAACCGAACACATTCACAAATTTCATCACATAGAAAATTTTTCCATTCTATTGAGGTCACACACCCGTGTAACCAAGCTGTGTGTTTCACACGGGCACCAGACACAGCCTTGAAACCCAACCATGCAGAAACAGAGCTTATGTATTGTCTTCTCCCCACGCCCAATAGACAGGCTCGTGTGCTATGGCTGTGTGGTTCTTAGCTAGCTACTGACTTAAGCCCACGGCCAACAGACATGCCCGTGTGCTATGGCCGTGTGGTACAATGCAGGCTTGGTTTAAGCCAAATTACCACCCCTTTTGGGTCAACCTACAAGCATGGAAACAAGCATATATGTACAATCCAATCAACCAATTTTTCATGCTAAAACACATATCATTCATACAATAATATTATAAACCATTTACAACCATAAAATCAAACATAAATTAGCCAAATCACATGGCTAAATATGTACATCACAAAACATACTCCAAAACTACTAGCCTATATATGCCATACTTCATATAGATATACATTTTCAAAAGTACCAAAATGAGGTTCGATAGTGTGG
Source organism: Gossypium hirsutum (assembly GCF_007990345.1). Lineage (NCBI taxonomy): Eukaryota > Viridiplantae > Streptophyta > Magnoliopsida > Malvales > Malvaceae > Gossypium > Gossypium hirsutum. Next base: position 27,599,058 of record NC_053431.1, on the reverse strand, counting down.
CGACCATCCTTGACAATTCTAAGCTTGTAGCAGCCTTGAATCTATAAAACAATGCAAACACACACACAAAGTAAGCTATCTAAAGCTTAGTAAGCTCGTACCAAAACATTAACAATAAGAAATATAAAACATCAACACATGAGTATTTATAAATTTCACAATTCAACTATCAAATATATATACCAACTCAATCCATAATTTCTTACCAACATAATGTCATTTACATATAGGTATCATACTTACTTGAACATTTTCATATTCATTCACTTCCAATCTTACCTCTTGTTTGATTACTTTATCACTTACCAAGATTTCCACTGTTTTAAGCATTCTCACACTTAGTGCTTAAAGATTAGCCATCGCTTGCACGATCCCACACACTTAGTGCTATCTCAATTAATCGAAAATAAGTCAGTATCACACACTTAGTGCCTTATATAGCTGAAGCTATGCCAACTCGCACACTTAGTGCCATTTATAGCTGAAGCTATATTAAACCGCACACTTAGTGCAGTCGTAGTCGGATATCATTATACTCAAAATGTAATGAGATATTTATACAATTATGCATTCCCATCGAAATAAAACATATCTTTAACAATATTTATTTCATACGAACTTACCTCTTATTCGAAGTTGTCAACTTGAACGTTTATTCAAGAATCTTCGACTTCCCTCGGTCTAAATTCGAATTCCTCTTTTCTTGATCTATATGTATTCAAAATTAACCCTTTTATTCACCAAAAAATTCAAAACAATCCATATATACACAATTAGGGCATTTTACAAGCTAAGTCTCACATTTTGGCATTTCGACACTTTAATCCCTATTTCATAAAATCACAAAATACACAAAATTTGCTTGTACACAAGCTTGGCCGAATTCTCCTAGCCTTCAAACTTAGCCCCTCAAAATAACATTCTTACAATTTAGCCCAAATTGCTCAAATTTATCAAAAATCCAAAGACAAAACATGTAAACCTAACATCAAGCTTTCATATTTCACCATTTAACATCACAAAACTCATGAATTCATCTATGGCATATTTTAAAATCATCACAAAAATCAGAAATTGAAGCATGGGCTTTGTAATATACTAAACAACGATCACAAAAACATAGAAATTATCAAAAACTGATCAAAACACATACCTCAATCACCAAAATAGGTAGTCGAACCCTAGTAAACTTATTTCTTTCTTTCTTTTTTGTGAAATTCGGCAATGGTGATGAATATATCACCTAATTCATGTTTTTGTTTTATTATTATAACATTTATATTCATTTTACCATTTTAGCCTTGTTATTTTGATTAAAATTCCACTATCTAATGTCCAATTATGTCCATACATTAATTCAATGGTCTATTTACAACATAAGGACCTTTACTTTAGAAAGCCAACTCAAATGAGCACTTTAACATCTAGCACACAGCTTTTATATTTTACGCAATTTGGTCCTTTTTGCAAATTAAGCAGACAAACAGTAAAATTTTTGCACGAGACTTTCACACATATCAATTTACTTATCATAGACACAGAAAAAAATATTAAAATATTTTTTCTGACTCGGATATGTGGTCTTGAAACCACTATTCTGACTAGGGTCAAAACTGGACTATTACATCATATGCCCGCGTGAACAGGCCGTGTGCCTTACATGACATTAGACACGCCCGTGTGTCTAGGCCGTGACAAAACAGGGCATACATACTAACTTTCTCACACGGCTACAAGACACGCCCATGTGCTTTGGTCGTGGTCGAATTTTACTTGGGCCACACAACTAGCTACACGCCCATGTGTCTTGGCCGTGCTCGAGCCTGACTTTCAATTGTAGGGTACCCCAGTGGGAACATGGCCGTCCAACATAGCTGTGTGTCACACAGTCACTACAGCAAAACAGGTTTTAGCGGCGTTTTTAGCGGCGTTTGCACAAAAAAAGGCCACTATAGATCAGACATTAGCGGCATTTTTAAAACGCCGCTTTAGATCGAGCATTAGCTGACTTTCTAAACCACATCGCTCAAACCAGCATACTACTAATCTGCAATGGTTTAAGAAGGGAGTGGGTGAGCTTAACAAGCTCAGTGAATGCCTAGAAAAACTACCGTGCAAATAATTCATCAAGCATTAATGAAACAACCATATAGCATAACCTCAATAGTTTCAACTCTTATGTCATATTATACTTACTCGTGCATTATTTTCTAGTTCTTTTACATGGTAAACCTATTCACTTTTAAGCATGTATCACATTACACATATAATCACATAACGTTCAAGCATATATCACAATACTCATATAATCACATAACATTCAAGCATATATCACAATAATCATATAATCACATAACATTCAAGCATATATCACAATACTCAATTGTAATTGAAATTCATCTAGCATTGGTAGGGACCTATTTGCATGAATTTTTTTTTATGATATAACGACTAAATTGTAAAAATGTTGAAATGTTAGGGGCAAAAGTGTAAAATTGCCATAATATGCATTTTAGGCTAAATTGAATAGAATGATAATTAAATAAGCTAAATTTGATTACATATAGATCAAGAAAAGCGAAGTTTAGATTTAGATCGTGGGAAAAACAAAGTGTTGGACTAATTGACTCATTTTATCGTTTTTTGCATTTGAGGTAAGTTCGTATGCTAATAAGAATTAATATAATTATTTTAAATGCTTTATTATTGAATTATTTTTGAATACGAACTTGCAGATATATTCGACTAAGATTCAACATTGGGAAATCCTGGTTGAACCTTAGGAATAGATTAGGATACGAATGACATGCCATTAGAGGTTATGTGATCTAGGTGCTGGTCCATACGTCCTACTGGTGGCTGAGTTATCTGGCATGTGTTGCAGATTCTCGTCAACTTGTGTGAGCAACACCGTGTAGCTACGTCATGACCATCAACTTGTGTGAGTAGACCGTTGATAACTCAAGAGTTAGCATTATATGTTATATGAGATTGAGATAGCTTCAGCTATGTATTGGCACTTAGTGTAACACCCCAAACCCGGCCCAAACGTTATGGCCGAATCTGACGTGCCACATTGGAGTTGAAAACCCACGTTCCGTCTTAGTGTTTTAAAAACCATATATTTTGTTGAGTTAACAAAGTGTATGGAAGCTGGGCACCAGGTAGGTATCCGAGACAGAGGAGGTGAGGCATGAAGGCTGCTTAAGTACCAAGCTTTTTGATTGGATCCAATCCTAGACATGCCCACAACCATAGCCACACTTTTTTATATCGAGTTTAAATTTGTTTAAGCAGACGTCTTTGATAAATCGATTAATCGTGGCGTTGAGCTATCTTGAACACAAGTATCGTTTTGAAAACACGTCCTAAGTCTAGCCCATTTGAATAATTATCAACCAGGTTTAAAGTTATTTAAAATTAAAATAATCCCGAAAAGAAATAAAAGGAAAGTTAAAATGGCCTTATTACAACCCAAAAATAAATAATAATTAAAGGAAATTTAATGAAAACCAACGCTTATTTAAAAGTCCAAAGGCGATCACCGTGGCTACTCTGAATCCCCTCCGGCCCAAGTCCCCACATCAAGGCTCACCTGCAAGGTTAAGGAAAGGGGGGTGAGTTTGGAAACTCAGTATGCAACAAGCCCCTTTCAGAGCCCAAAACAATAATAGCCTGTTGGGCCTAAGCCCAAATCCAATCTCAACATGTACTGGGCCATAGCCCTTTTCATATTTCATATTTCATTACACTGGGCCGAAGCCTTTTCATATTTCATATTACTGGGCCAAAGCCTTTACTGTAAATGGTATGGCCCATAGGCCCATTTCAATATCACATGTAATGTCAATGAAAGAATGCAAGCCCATTTGGGGAGACTACTCGACCCACCATCCGCTACTCTCCACCCGTACCAACCAACACACCATGTGGGGATTAACTCAACCCACCCCGCCATAACTCTCCACTGGCAGCATAGCTGCTTTATCATATAACTAGAGGCCTAGCCTCTTTTAATAACTGGGGCAAAAGCCCTTTTAATAACTGGGGCATAAGCCCTTTAATAACTGGGGCATAAGCCCTTTTAATAACTGGGGCATAAGCCCTTTTTCACTTCCTCCATTCATATAAAAACCCAACCCAATGCATTTATGAATACAGCATGTGCATATCATACATATCATGTGCATATCATACATGTCATGTGCATATCATACATACCATGTTTATCAAAATCCCATGTATTAAATTCATACATAAACCCTAGGGGTATAATGGTCATTTTTACCTAGGGGCAAAACGGTCATTTTCACGTTATAAGGGTAATCTTGTAATTTTACCAAAAATTAGGGTTTCCATGTTCATTAACGGTTACCAACAATTCATGGGTGCAAATAGTGATTTTGGCCCATTTTTAGCGAAATTGAGTTATTGGGCCTAAAACCCTTAGTGGGCCCTACTTAGCTGATTTCGTCATCTAGGCCCACTTAGCCCATATTCCATGACAGTTTTAACAGTCTTAACAGGCAATTTAATAGATTTCCATTTTCTACCAATTTTTCCCAAATGGGCTCGAAAGCCTATTGGGCCCTATTGCAGCCCCTCGAAGCCCAACTTACCGTGAATGCCAAAAATCACGATCTTACCGTTTCCAATGTTCCTGATCATCATCTCAATGAATCTAACTAACTAATGAGCGTTCTCTTGCTTACAAGTCCTCGAAATGCCAGAATTTCGGCATTTCGACTTTTCGGCATTTATCGCTTTAAGCTATGAAAAGGGTTCGTTACACACCTATTTGGAGATATTCCTCGACGAGATCTCCTACACGATTTCTCCTATAATCTATCGTTAATAATCAGCTTCCCATAATTGAACCAAACAAAAAATCATCTAATACTAATACTTACACATTCGGCCACCATCCATAATGGCCTTAGGAATCTTACCTTTGTCGCGATTGATGACTAAGTCTAGCCACTCCGGAGATCCAAGCTACCCCAAGTTGACACTACACCTTACTGCTCCTCCACTAAATAAACCACAAAAAATATTAAAAGAAGACCCCATAAAGCCTATACCCATATACGGCCATCTTCCTAAATTATAGGGTTTCGGCTTTTGGCCAACAGTTACTCTAGGAATCGTTTAGAGTTTGGGCACTTACCACAGTCTTTCTCCTCTTGAATCCGGATGCCTAAAAGGTAAAGGAATTGAATGCCAACAATTGAAAAGGAAAGAAAAGGTTTCTAGTCACAAAGAATCGGCACCCCCTAGCTTCACTGATTTCGGCTTTTACGGTATTTCGGCAGAAGTAGGGATAAAGGAAAGAAATAATGGGTGAATGAAGGGAAATAATGGGCTGGTTTGAAAGAAAGAGAAGGAATAAAAAATAGAAGAAGAGATGGTAGGTTCGGCTGCAAAAAGAAAAAGAGAGAAGAAGACTAACCTCAAGAGAGAAAACGGCACACCAATACCTAAGTGCCGAAAATCCCTAACTAAAACCCCTCTGCCGAAAATCCCCTCTCCAATCTCCCTTATTCGGCCAACTCTTTCTTCATATCATATCCTTAAAATCTCTCCCCTTATCCCTCCTTAATCCATGCATTTGACTTGATCCAAACTCTCCTCTTACAGAATCCACTTGGGTTCCAACACTTACCCTTCTTGCACATAAAAATAAATACCCCTATTTGCCAACACAGGGAATCAATCCCAGGTCTTCCTCTATGCTCCACACGCCACCTTTTTATGAGCTTAGTGGCGTCACCCTTGCCACTTTACTAAAGCTCTTTTTGTGATACATTTTACCCACAACTTTATATAAGGGCACCTAGCCAGAACCCCTAACTCCTAAGTCCAAAATTTAAAAATTCTACCGGGTTTTGGCCAACTCATAGGCCTTCCATAAGCCCATTTACATACCCAAATTATGAATTCCATAATCACATACCAAATTTTAGAAACTTACTTAAAATATCAAGAATCGCGAAAAACTGGAAAATCAGGATGTTACATAAGCACTTTTAACATATAGCAAGCAACTTTTACATTTTACGCGATTAAGTCCTTTTATCGAATTAAGCACACAAACGATTAAATTTTCTTATGAAACTTCCATACATACTAATTCACACATCATAAGCATGAAAAATAATATTTATCTATTTTTTTGACCCGGATATGTGGTCCCGAAACCACTACTCTGACTACTGTCTAAATCGGACTGTTACAAGACATTAACAATTACACGAGCTGTGAAGAATTCGAAACACATGTAGAATCTTAGCCATTGGTAAGGTATACGGCAAGTCGAGACATTAACCACTACATAAAGTCACTTACACAAGTTGTGAAGAATCCAGAATATATGCAAAATCTTAGCCATCGATAAGGTGTCCACCACCAGTACATAGTACCTGTTGCATATATACGACATAAAGCCAAAACCGTTACAAATTACTTACTATAAAAGACCCTAATGATGTGTCATTTGTATCCTAGCTATTCTTTGAGTTCACACAAGCCCTGTATCACATTCAATAATTTCCATTCTTTTGAACATTTTCGTACACATATCAAATAACGATATACTTATTCATTTTTGTTCACATATCAAATAATCGTGTACTTGTAATTTAATCCAATTAATATTTCATAACCATTCCATATCATATAACCATTCATATTAGCCACATATATTATACTTCGCACTATAGTTCTTTTGATGCCAATAATTATTGTATTACAACAATGAAAATATCAAGCGATTAAATAACACAATAATAAACAATCATAACAAATTAAGTCTCATATGAAATGTAACACCCCAAACCCGGCCCAGACGTAAAGTTTGGCTCGAATCTGGCGTGCCACATTGAAGTGTTTTTCGAAAACCATGTTTCCATTAAAAACCCTTCTTAATAATTAAAAACTTATACCCTTTTTAAACCTTGTTAGAAAACCTCAGCTAAATAACATTCTTAACAACTTTGTAAAAATCTTGGTAGTTACGAAAGCTTAATTTAAAAACAATTGCGGATACGTGATGTTTTGAACAACAGTAGTTGCTTTGGAAAACCGTGTTCTAATACTAGCAATTATAAGAATAATAAATAAAATTCCAAATTTGAAATCCAGAAAATTACAACGGCTTTAGTACAACCCACATAAAACATTTAAAAGTAATAATCAAAACTATAAAATAAATAGTGTATGGCTTCCTCCGAGCCCCTCGCAGCTCCAATCCGTCTAAGGCTGGAAATTACCTGAAAGGTTAATAAACGGGGTGAGTTTACGAAAAATCAGTGTGAAATCCCTTACTATAAAAAGGAACAGTCAGTCATATAAAAGAATTAAAAGTCTGGCCCCAGCCTTACTTACAGTTTCAGTATTAATTGGGCCTTAGCCCACTATAACAGACAGTACCAGATGGGCCTTAGCCCATTACAGAATAAGAAACATTATCAGAACTAGAATCAGAATGAGAATCAGAATTAGGATCGGGTGACAGAATCAAAATCAGAATCAGAATCAGAATTAGGTGACAGAATTAGAATCAGAATCAGTATCAGGTGACAGAATCAAAATCAGAATGTGAATGCAATCCCAACCCAATCCAGCCGTATACACCCCCGTACCATCCTTACACCATGTGGGGAGACTACTCGACCCACCCAACCGCTACACACCACAGAAATTACAGCGAGGCTGCCAGATATTGTGACGAAGTCACCAGATACAAATATTGTGGCTAGGACACCAGAACATATATATATATGTGGCGAAGCCACCAGATTGCAGCGAGGCTGGCGAGGCCACCAGATTGCAGCGAGGCTGCCAAAACGCTTTCTCCATCAATATAAACTCGTGTCCCGTGCAACAGATATACATGTCATGGCATACAACATACAGAATTACAATATCATGCCCATACTTGAATCAAATAGTCATAGTCAAGTCATTCATATCACCAACATATATTCACAATCAAATCCGTCAACCACACAGTCCAAGTCAGTCACTTGCCCACAAGGGCAAAACAATCATTTAACATCCTAGGGGTAAAATGGTAATTTTATAAATCGAGGGTAAAACGGTAATTCTGTAAATTAAGGGTAAAACAGCAATTTTGTAAATTGAGGGTAAAATAGTAATTCTATCAATCGAGGGTAAAACGGTAATTTTGTAAATCAAGGGTAAAATAGTAATTTTGTAAATCGAGGGCAAAATGGTAATTCAGTAAAACGAGGGTAAAACAGTAATTTTGTAAGTCGAGGGTAAAACGGTAATTCTGTAAATTGAGGGTAAAATAGTAATTTTGTAAATCGAGGGTAAGATAGTAATTCTGTAAATCGAGGGTAAAAAAGTAATTCTATCAATTGAGGGTAAAACGGTAATTTTGTAAATCAAGGGTAAAATAGTAATTTTGTAAATCGAGGGCAAAATGGTAATTCAGTAAAACGAGGGTAAAACAATAATTTTGTAAATCGAGGGTAAGATAGTAATTCTGTAAATCGAGGGTAAAATAGTAATTCTATCAATCGAGGGTAAAACGGTAATTTTGTAAATCAAGGGTAAAATAGTAATTTTGTAAATCGAGGGCAAAATGGTAATTCAGTAAAACGAGGGTAAAACAGTAATTTTGTAAATCGAGGGTAAAATGGTAATTCTGTAAATTGAGGGTAAAATAGTAATTTTGTAAATCGAGGGTAAGATAGTAATTCTGTAAATCGAGGGTAAAGCAGTAATTCAGTAAATCGAGGGTAAAACAGTAATTTTGTAAATCGAGGGTAAAATAGTAATTTTATAAATCAAGGGTAAAACAGTAATTTTGTAAATTGAGGGTAAAACAGTAATTTTGTAAATCGAGGGTAAAATGGTAATTTCGTAAATCGAGGGTAAAACAGTAATTCTGTAAATCGAGGGTAAAACAGTAATTTTGTAATTCGAGGGTACTTTGATAATTTTACATGTCGAGGGTATTTCAGTAATTTTGCAAACTGAGGGTATTTCGGTAATTTTACAAATCGAGGATATTTGGGTAATTTTATAAACCGGGGGTACTTTGGTAATTTTACAACTGGGGGTATTTTAGTAATTTGGTAAACTAAAGTATTTTAAACAGGGATAACAATACGAATGAGCCTAAAGCCCTTCTTGGCCCAAATGGGCCCACACGCTCGTGTGGCCCTTTTAACCCAAATCTAGCCATAGATATGAGATTCACGTAGCCTAGTCCAATATTTACTACCCAATCAAACAACTTATCCAATTGGGCCTGTAGGCCCATTGGGCCCACATGGCCCCTTTCGGCCCATCGAGGCCCGAAGTAGCCATCGTACAGCTAGAGTAGTGAGAAATACACACCTGATAGGAGACTGGAGTTAATCCGCGCTCCGAGCACTCTTAGCCGACGCCCAACCCAAATGAGCACGCCATGAAGCGAAAGGGATCAGCCAAGAAAGGTACCTTTACTCTCCTCATGGTTCTCTCTATTTAAAGCCAGCTTCGCATCCACTCTTATGTTAGCTTCCCGATGTGGGATCCCTCCATCATCAAAGTTTAAATTCAACACCAACTCTTGCCGCCCCTTGTTAGCAAAATAAATACTCTTTGATTGCCATGAGTTTCGAACCTTAGACCTCCTCGCCAACTCTATGACGCCACCTTCTACCTCTTATGTGGCGCTACTTTGCCACTAGACCACAAGGCTTTTTGTGGCACAATTTCCCCACCAATATTCTTAAGGCCTACCTACTACACCCAGGGTTTGATTCACCTTAAACCAAAATTTTTGCTAGAGTCCAGATTTGAACCCAGGACTTCTCCAACACTTCTCAGTACACTTAACCACTAAAACAAGCCTTCATTAACGAAATTTACATGCACAACAAAATATTATAAGCTGCCTTCAACCGCTCCCATGCTCAAGGCCCAAAACTTCTAGGCCCAAATTCAGGGTGTTACATGAAACTTACCTAATTAAAATCGACAACAAATATGACACCAAGGACTTTTAGGTAATTTTTCATTTTTCTGCGTTTATCTTTCGTTTGTTTCAAATCCTAATCTATAATATGATTTAATTCAATTAATCAATTTCAAACATCTAAAAATAGCCTATTGTAATCGTAAATTAATTCAATTTTATTTTCAAATGTGTCTTAAATTTTTGCATTTTATTTAATTTAGCCTATAAAAACGAAATTAACATAACTTTCATATTTGAGCTTCAATTTTTAAACTCATTTCAAATTCATCCTTCTACAGCCCTCTATTATCAATAATTATAATTATAGAAATTTCATACCAATTTCAAAATATTTACACTTTAGTCCTTATATTCAAAACTAATAATTTTCACTTTATAATTTAGTCTTATATCAATAACAAGCTTCAAACTCAACCATTAGCATCCAAAAAGCTTTTGAAAAACAATAGTAACTTTTTAAAACTTTGATAATATTTCAAAATGTCATTGGGTTAGTTAGATTAAGCTACAGCGATCTCAAAAATATAAAAATTACGAGAAACATAATCCGAAATGAATTACCATGCATAAGTTGAAGCTTGGCTGAACCTTTAAACTCAACAATGGTGTTTTCGGTGTTTGTTTTTTGTTTTGAAAAGAAAAATGAAGAAGATGGTATTTGTTTTGTTTATTTTATTAACATATAGTTTAATATTTTAACATAATATTAACATATAAAACCTTTAAAATTAAAACACCAATCGTCCCACCTATTGAAAAGTGGCTATTTGCCACTTAGAACCTCAAACAATTAATTTTTAAACCCTTTTAACTAATAAAGATTAATAACAATTAACTTTCACAATTTTTACAATTTAGAACTTTTTCCTTAATTAACTATCAAGTTATCAAAATTTCTAGACCAAACTTCAATCCGCATATAATAGCTCCATAAATATTGAAAACTAATATTTATGAGCTTGATTTATGAAAAAGAGGTCCCAGTACCTCATTTTCCAAAACCACTGACTTTCGATATGCACCACTTGTACCTTGGCTAACTAACTCCATTATCGAAATACAGAGTTTCAAAATCGCCATTTTCGGTACCACTGAAAAATGAGCTGGTACAAAAAATCTTAATAGGCTAAACAAAATTAAATATATGAATAAGCTAATGATGAGCGTGACACAATATTATACTCTAATGGTTTGTGGCATAAATAGAATTTATCATAAGATAATTAAGAAGGAATATGAATTGTTTATCCATGAGGGAAAAACTTGAACCGATTCATAAGTATAAGGACCATAAGAAAAAAAATGAGATGGAAAATTTTGTTTGTGTAACTTTTAAATGGAATAAATGACAAGTGACCATAAATGGAATGAACTTATGTATGGCTAAATTAGTGAACTTTGATAAAAGATAGAACTAATGTGTGATTGTGTTAAGAAACTATGGCTAAATGAATTATAGGATTGATTAAACTTCTTAGAATACTCTATAAAAGTCATGTTTAAACTTCATAATTTGAATGGCTAATCAACCACTAATGTGTAAGTTGAGCCATTACAATTCAATAATTTAAAATGAATTTTCTAGAAAGGCTAATGGTGTCATGAATGAACTCTTGATAACATTTACTAATGGCTCAATAGTAATAAAGGGGATAGGATAAGTAGAATTATACTTGAGTACTTACCTAACTCATTGAGCTCACATATTAATTGTTTTAAATGCATAGATTTTAGACTTGCCTGCGAAGCATGTGATTTTCAGCTTAGGAGCATCGCATCATCATTTGAGGTTTTTTTGAGGTGGTAGTTGATCTGCTGTAATTCAGTGTATGTAACACCCCTTACCCGTACCCAAGGCCAGGATAGGATACGAGGCATTACCGAATGCATACACAGTCATTCATGCAAAAACTGAGCTATAGAATTTTTCTTTAAAACAACTTCAATCATACATACACAATTTGTCCCTGATATGGGCCTACATGGCCTAAAACAACCATCGGAAGGGGTTCAGGGCTAAATCGGAGACTTTAGAAAAGTTTGGGAGATTTTCCCTAATACAGAGGCACACGCCCGTATGCTTTAGGCACGTCCGTGTCCTCCAGCCGTGTAACTCTCTAACTATGACGTCAGCATCAATTTAAGGTCACACGGCCGTGTGGCTAGATCGTGTGGTCAATTAAAATTAAATGAATTTTTCATAAAAAGGTGCAGACTTCACACGGCCAGAGTACACGCCCATGTAGGTAGGCCGTGTCCCTCACACAGCCAAGACACACGCTCGTGTCTTAGCCCGTTTGTTTACTATTGAGCATACTGGCTTGCAAAATTAGGGTGTAGGGGACACACGGCCATTCAGCACGCCCATGGGGCAGACCGTGTGTCACACACGGTCTAGACACATGGTCGTGTGTCTACCCGTGTAGACCATTTAAAGGCTATTTTTTCAAGCCAATTGTCACCCTCAATCATTCAGACATTCAAACATATTTCATAGCATGTAACATGACATATTTAAACACTCAAATATTCAACACCATGGCACTCTCACATCTTTATGTTGTCATCCTATTGCACATTTATTTTGTTACACCATTTAGAAGCATTCCACACCAATTTCATGCATTATCAAACTTGTTACCATAACTTCAAATTATGCATTCATGACTATAGTCATTTTAAACCATTAAGTCATCCCTTATCTTTTAGCATCTAATCCATACTTTATCATACACTCACCGGGCAGTAACATATCACATCACTGAGGCACTAACACATCCATGTATGGGTAATTAGATTACAACCCAATGATCAAATATAAGCCATATCACATGGCCATTACAAAATAAATCACCAACATCATAGGCTTTCACAATTTGGCCAAATAGCAAGACACATATCACAAAATAACCAAGTCCCCTATACATGCCATACTCAAAATAACAATTTCACTATACCCAATAATCTTTTGATAGTGTGATCGAACACTCCGACAGCTTTCGATCCCTGACCTAACTTGGCGGAACTACAAAGGATGGAAAGGAAAGGGAGTAAGCATTAAAGCTTAGTACGTCCACATGAAAATAATATGCAATGGTAGTAAGCAATCAACATGCAAAGACATAGTAACATATACGTAAAGATTATTCATTACTTAAACCTTTTGACTTACTTATCATATATACACATATACACTCTCATCACAAATCATTCTTTACCAAGGCATTATTCATCGGTTTAGCATACATACATGTATTCATCATAGTATATCATATAACCATACCCTTTTAACATGCCCTCCTTGAGACTTTCATCACATCTATTGCATTACCTGTTGAACACTCAGAATACTATTGGATACGTGAAAAATTTGCACATAAGTGCCACACATACATAAGTAGTCAAAACTACCTCATAACACGTAACGCTTGCAAAGGAGCTACTCACGGTCTTGCTCACAAAAGCTATTGGTCAAGGTGTAGTTGCTCACACAAGCTGTCAGGTATCCGACCAACTCAAGGATTTCCTAGCCACCGGTAGGACACACAGGACCATTACCTGGAACCCAAGTACATGTATCGCATCCATAATAAACTCAGACCAACTCAACAAGCTTAGATGCCTCATACATATCACGAAACTGAACCAACTCAACGAGTTTAGATTTTTAAATTCCTAGTGACATATCACTTGTATTCTAGACTATTCCTAAGGTTCAAACGAGATTTTCCTCACTTGTACAAGGCTTACTTTATCGTACTTGCTCGTGATGTCATATGTAACGGCCAATTGTCATTTATGCTTTCATAACAACCAATGAGTATATAACTCATAATAACTAGAAAACATTTATCACATAATATCAGAACATTAAAAACATGCTACACACAGCATTATTTGCATATGCACTTACCCCGGTATAAAATGATGGTAATCGAGCCCAATCGTTTATACTTTATTCTTTCCTTGATCAAGACCTGATTCACGTTTTTCTTGATCTAAATATCAAATTTAACTTGTTTATTAATCACATTATTCAAATCAATCCATAATTCATGCTTTGGTAAAATTACCTTTTTACCCCTAACTTTTCACTTATTTATGATTTAGTCCCTAGGCTCGTAAAATGAAATGCATGCATTTTCTTTGTTACTCAAGCCTAGCAAAATTTTCCTTGTACTCATAATAGCCCATATTTTCATCAAAATTAGATTTTTATCACTTATTTTACATCTTTTACAAAACGGTCCCTTTAAGGTGTTTCATGCAAAATCACCTAGTAAAAGATGTTGAACACATATCAAACTATCATATTCTTCCATTAAACATCAAAACACAAACTTCTCATGCATGGGTCAAAATTCCAACATGAACCCTAGCTTAAAATATGGTTAGAAATGGGTATATCATGTTACAAGGATTTCAAAAATGTAAAGAACATTAAAAACGGGGCTAGAATGGACTTATCCCCAAGCTTGAAAAGTTTGAAAACCCTATCTATGGTTCTACACAAATTTTGGAAGCTAAGGAGGAAGATGGACAACATTTTCACTTGATTTTTCCCTTTTTACTTCATTTAATTACCAAATGACCAAAATGCCCTTAGGATTTTTCTTTCAAATTTTTCCTATACATGTCCATATTTGTCCAAAATTATGGAAATTTAGATTGCTAATTAGGACCCTTTAATTTATAATCTGAAGCAATTTCATGCTTGAAGCTTCTTGAATGCAAGTTTTGCATTTTATTCAATTTGGTCCCTAAAATTCAATTAGACATTTTATGTATAGAATTTCTTCATGAAACTTTCACATAAGCATCCATTCATATTATAGACCTCATAAAATCATAAAATAATTATTTCTATCTCAGATTTGTGGTCTTGAAACCATTATTCTGACTAGGCCCTAATTCGGGATGTCACGGTGTAGTAGATTAAACTAGTGTTCGCACTTTAGGAGCTTCAACATAAGCATTTTAATTATTTTTTAATTACTTTTCAGCAAGTTTAGTTAAGTGTAATAAAATGTATTATTCGAGTCTTTTATTGACCTTAGGGGCCGAAAGAGGCCTAAAGGTGAGCTAATACACTTTCTAAGTGTGCAAGAGACCATTAGATGGCATAATAACTCAATACTGGTCACTAGGTTGCAACATGGAGCATTAGATGTCACAACATAGGGAACAGAGCTAAAGAAACCCAAGACTGCCTTCAATTTCATGACACAGCTTGAGGATGCCATGACATACCCCTAAAGACACACTAAAGCTAAGCATATTACCCTCAATGTCGCGACATCACCTCTGTGTGGGAAATTAATACGAGCTGGGGGTATTTTGGTTTGTAAATCCAACTTTAAACTCAAAAACTTCAGCTGACCTAGGGTTAAGGATGACGACCATCCTAAGTCTATAAATAGGCTCAGCTAACATATGTTATGGAAACTTTTCCTTTTGTATAATTTTTTCTTTAAACCTAGACTTTAGAGTTTCTCTTTTATTAGGTTTTAGATTTACATTCTTGTTGTTTTCCGTTGGGAAGAAATCAGCTTTTAGAATCATTCTCAAACTTTGTGAGAATTCTGCACTTATTCAATACAACCAGGCTTCTTCTAAACTTTACTGTTGAAATTGTTCTTTATGTTCATTCTTTTATTCAAGTTTGTATTGTTTACTAGATCCATGAGGAACTAACTCCTCCCGTGGGGGATTAACAAGTGGAGGTATGAAAAATTAACTATTTTCTAAGGATTTCTTAACGGATCAGCTGTTCAGGAAAAGAAGAACCTAAACCCTAGGAAGTCATCAAGGTGGGAATTAACCAAAAATTGGTATGGCCTATCCGTGAACACCTTAATCCTGAATCGGTCTGGACTGTGAGGTAGGAAGATAAGTATTTCTTACTAACTTAGTACTTTAATGGACGTATCAAAAGATCCTACTGGGGTACTGAGTAGTTGATTGAACAAGAAAACTTGAGATGACAGTTGATTAAGATTACCGAAGTTAGCTAATCACCTATCTACTCCATTATAACTATATTACAACTTGACTCGTATACTTGTAGATACTAATTTTCATATATTTTGTGTAGAATTTCTACTTTGGACGTTGATACATCCGAAGGTGGTCAAGTTGTTTGCACCATTGTCGGAGAGGCAACGTCACTAATTTAATTTTAATCTTTTCATATTGATAGAATAATTAGGAAATTGATGCATTATAGATACAAATTTGAAATTCTAAGTTACTAACATTTCTTTATTTCTTTTCTATTTCAACATACAGGAAGTATGATGCAAGCTTTAGGAACATTTTTTGGTACAGACTGGTTGCAGTCTATTATTACTCGTCCTTTTATTTCTATTTCACATTTCGAGTTAAATCCTTCCTCACTAACATGGATTTCTAATAATTTCATATTTAATGATCCTAATATAAAGGACCCTATAGCTTTTCTATGATAATTTGAATATATATGCAGCAATGTTGCTTATGTTGGAATTTCGTCGAACACTATCAAATTATTACTAATTCCTTTTGCATTGGATGGGAAAGAGAAAGCTTAGTTAGATGCACTCCCACCTGATACTATTACTACATGGACTGATTTTCTGTAGTTATTCCTTCGACGGGTCTTGCCTATGACTCAGGTAGCAGTATTTATGAAAAATTATTTCAATTCAAGCAACATGTTGCTAAAACATTAGGACAAGCTTGGGAAATATTTAAAATGATTATCAGATCAATATTGGGTGAGGGCATACATTTTGCGGTTCAAATCCAACTTATGACGGGTTGATAGTCAAAATAGGCAAAAGTTTGATATCTTGACCGGGGAAGCATCTGGAAGAAAATAGTAAAGGAAGTCATGGAAATTCTAGAAAGATTCAGTGAAAATGAATTTACCTGGGAGATACGTCAAGAATTAGAAGTAAGGGAATTGGAAAAAAAAGGAGAAAAAGTGCAATAAATTAGAGATAACTATGACAAATTTGGTTGATCATGAATATGATTCAGAAGAAGAAAAATGGGATGATACTAAACAGGA
This sequence comes from Gossypium hirsutum, assembly GCF_007990345.1. Lineage (NCBI taxonomy): Eukaryota > Viridiplantae > Streptophyta > Magnoliopsida > Malvales > Malvaceae > Gossypium > Gossypium hirsutum. The sequence goes on along the minus strand of NC_053431.1, from coordinate 27,582,013 downwards.
AAATGCCCAGATAGCTCTTCAACTTGATTGGTGGCATCAAAGTAAGGGACAACCAGAACAAATTATTCTGAGTACAACAAAAATGGTGCCTTCCATTATTAAGTCCTTTGAGTTAGAATTAAAACCCTTACTAGAACACTTAAAATATGGATATTTAGGGAAGAAAAATACATTACCAGTGATTATAGCTATAGATCTAAGTTCAGAATAGGGAGAGGCTTTATTAAGTGTTTTAAAAACACTAAAAAAAAAGACATAGGATGGACAATAGTTGATATTAAGGGAATTAACCCTGCGCTGTGTCAACATAATATTAGATTATAAGAAGGAAGAAAACCTGTAGTAGATGCACAATGCCGGCTTAATCTAGTCATGAAGGAAGTGGTAAAAAAAGAATTGCTTAAATGGTTAGGTACAGGTATTGTTTACGCTATCTCTAATTGTAACGTCCTGAATTTGGGCCAAGAAGTATTAGGTCTTGAGCATGAGAACAATTAGGAGGCTGCACATAAATGTTTAATAGTGCAAGAAAGTGACAATTGTGTATCTGCTTTAGTGGTTATGTATTTTGGGAGTGTCTGAGAAGTCTTGGGTTCAAGCCTGGGCAGGTGCAAAAAGTTTTGTTTTTTAAAGGATTAAGTATTGTCTCTTGGCAGTAGGTTTTTAAATAAAAATGGGTAAAGCTTGACAGAAAAGAGTCTGCTGGCCCAGGGGATAAGTGGCGTGTTACTATTGTCTGAGGTCTGAAGTTCGAGTCCTGGTTTGCGCCATAGGGGTTTTATTTTGCTACCTATGCCGTGTGGGTAGTAGAGTTTGACCGAAATACTGCAGAGTTGTTGTGGAATTTGAATTGGATGGTTGAGAGATTGGAGGAGAGATTTGAGGATTGGATTAAGGGTTGGTGAACAATTTGAGTGATTTACAGAGGAAAATTCAGGATTTTGAAAGGAATGAGGAGCGTTGTGTCGATTGGGGACTGCAGGCACTCATTGAGTTCGGTTTTGGTAAGTATGGCACTTCTTTTGGTTGATTCTTTTCTTTGGAAACCAAGTGGTGCTTATGGAATGTTGCTGTGTTTGTGTTTGTGCTTTCGGGTTTGCATTTTGGGTTTTTTCCCCTTGCCGATTTGTTTCTTCTCTTCTCTAAAATTGTTCGACTTTTTCCTCTTGGGTTTAACCGATTCTCTTCTTTTCTCTATTTTCCCATACCTTGGCCGAATATTGTAGGGCTTATTTCGTGTTGCAATTTTTTCAAGTCTTTCTCTTCTCCCACCACCATTTTGGTCTATTGTGTTGCCGAATATTGTTTCTTCCTCTCCTTCTTGTTTTAGTTTTGGGCAATCTTATTACTTCCCTACCAATTTCCTTCCTCCATTCTTCCTTTTTCCTTTAGCAGGCATACGTTGGTCAAATAGTGTGTGGTAAGTCCCTTCCACCCTTTTGGTTTTTCTCCCATTTTTTTGCTTTTAGCCGTTTCTCTCCTCCTCTTTATTAATGGTGGTACTCCTTTCGGTTTTTAGAAGTTCTCGAGGAGTGAAGGTGCTTACAAGTGTTATTAAAGTGATCAAATATCTCTCTGCAGTCGATTATGGTTATTTGACAAGAAGGGTGTAATCAACCTTCGTCAGCGGTTTAGCGAACTAAACCACACTCGTTCAATCAAGGCAAGTATCTATTATTTTGAGATTAAGTATTAAAGAGGAAGGTGATTTACCCTATTGTCAAACGGCTAATTGAATGCCTTGAATGAGTGTAGGTTTGGCGCTCGTAGAATTCTAGCACTTTTCGCAAATGGGTGTGTAACCACACTGCTAAAAATGTAGATCGGCAGAAGCTAGAAAAGTATGACTATTGATGCTACACGAGCGTGCGCTCGCTCGTCTGTTAGTCTGAACGCGTAAAACGTGGGCGTTTGATCATAGAGGCCACTATGAGCGATTTCATGGGCTTTGGTCGTTTTAGGGCCACGTTGGGCCAAAATGGGTCGTGTGGTCCCCATGGGCTCGTGAGCCCTACACGGGTTAACCACACGAACATGTGAAGATTATTGGGCCAAGTTGTGTAGTTCACACGGCTAAGGCCATTTTTGGGTTTCGTGGGCCAAATGGGTGTATGGGCCCACATGGGCCGCATTATGGGCCTTGGAGCCATTTTCACTGTTGACTGTTAAGGTTGCACGGGTCACCCGAGATGACTGTGGACCTACTATTGTGTCGGTAAGTATACCTAGACCCCAATTTGATGAAATGATTGTTTTGGCCTTATGAGGTAAAATGACTGTTTTACCCTTATATGGTAAAATGATTATTTTTCCCTTTTATGGTAAGATGACTTTTTTATCCTTATGTGACGTATATTTATATTTTAGCATGCTATTGTAGCTGTATTGAATACATGTACAATATTATGACATGTTGCATCATGCATTGCATGGGGATGGGTTGTTATATGATTGGAGGAAGTGTATTGTACTGGCACCTCTGCTGCAAATCACTAATGGCTCTAAGCCTATTATACTGGTAGCTCTACTGCAATTTCTGTTTAGTACCGCAACAGCTGCTATTTTTGGTGTGTAGGGATGGGTGGGTTGATTTTATCCCCACATGGTGTGTAGGGCTGGACGGAGTGGTGTGTAGAGGCTAGTTGGGTAGGAATTCTGATTGTATATTGCATTGTTTACTGTTACTGCAATGGGCCAAGGCCCAAACACATGACTGTTTCTTTATTAAGTTGGGCTAAAGCCCAGGCTGATATTGTTAGGCCCAGACTGTGTTTGTTTTCTAATTGTTTGCTTATAAGGGATTACACACTGAGTTTTCGTAAACTCACCCTTCTATTTACCTGTGCAGGAAATCCCCAGTCTTAGGCGAATCAGTGTTGTGAGGGACTTAGGTGGCCACACAACCGCTCATGCTCCCATACTAGATTTTAAATTATAAGTATTTTTAATTTGGGTATCTTTTTATGTAATAAGGCCTCTTTAAATTTTTATTCTTTAATTTGGGATTTAATTGTTTTGATTACAACTACTAGTCGTAGGACGCGAGTTTTCTAAAAGATAAATGCTTTTCAAAACACCACGTTTACACAACATGTTTTCAAAGCTACCGCAAGAAATAATGTTTTATAAATAAATGACAATTTAATATGTTTAACTTTTTGCTAAATGACTTACGTTTTAAAAACGATGAGACGTCCTAGGACCATCAATAAGATATTCATAGAACGAGCTTTTCAACAATATCACGTTTACTAAAAACACTTTAATGTGACTTTGCTAGATTCGGCCATAACGTCCAGACCGGGTTTGGGGTGTTACACTAATAGTGAATGGATTAGTCCTACGCAACGTGTTCCAAAGAAAGGCAAACTGACGGTGGTCGAAAATGATAAGAATAAATTAATTCCAACAAGGACAACTACTAGTTGGAGAGTATGTATCAATTATCGAAAATTAAATGATGCAACAAAAAAATCATTTCCCACTCCCTTTTATTAATCAAATGCTTGATAGATTTGCAAGGAAGGAGTAATACTATTTCTTTGATGGATGCTCAGGATGCCATAAAATCCCAATACATCTAAATGACCAAGAAAAAGCTACCTTCACATATCATTTTGGTACCTATGCTTTCAAAGGAATGTCATTCGGACTCTGTAGTGCCCCTACAACCTTTTTGAGATGCATGATTGTTATTTTTGCTGACATGTTGAGGAAGGCTTGGACGTGTTTATGGATGATTTTTCAATATATAGAGATTCATTTCAAAAATATAAGGAAAATCTTGAAAAAGTCCTACAAAGGTGTGAAGAAACCAACCTAGTACTTAATTGGGAAAAATGTCCTTTCATGGTTAATGAGGGATTGGTTTTAGGACATCAAATCTTAAGAAAAGGCCTAGAAGTAGACAAAGCTAAAATTGAGGTTATTAAGAAACTTTTGAATCCTACAATAGTTTGAGGAGTGAGAAATTTTCTGCGGCCATGCTGGATTCTACAAGCGATTTATAAAAGATTTCGCCCACATCTCTAAGTTGCTAAGGAATCTTTTGCAGAAAGAAACACCGTTTGTATTTGACCAGGAATGCATCAAAGCTTTTGAGGTAATAAAAGAAAAACCTATTTCCGCACCTCTAATTATTATTCCTAATTGGTAAAAGCCTTTTATTATGATGTGTGATGCTAGTGACTATGTTGTTGAGGCAGTTTTGGGACAAAAAAGAAACAAGCTATTTGGAGTCATTCATTATGAAAGTAAGACACTCAATCTGACAAAGTACAATTACACTATGACCAAAAATAAAATGCTTTCCGTAGTGTTCACTTATGAAAGATTTCACTTGTATTTGATGGCCAATAGAATTTATGTTTACACTGGCCATTCAACATTAAAATATGTCATGAAGAAAAAGGAAACCAAATCCAGATTAATGAGATGGGTATTACTATTTGAAGAGTTCGATTTATGCACAATGGATTAGAAAGGGACGAAAAATCAAATCATAGACCATCTATCCAGAATAGAGAATGACCCGAAGCAACCGGATTCTGAAGAAATAAAAGAGACTTTCATTGATGATCAGTTGTTTAGAGTAGACATTCATTAAACAAGTTTTAGAAATAGTGACACTCCATGGTATGTAAATTATGTAAACTACATCGCTAAGGGCATTTTTCCACCATAATATGATGGCAACAAAAGAAAAGGATCATGTACGAATTGAGAAATTATATCTACGAAGATCCTTGTGTCTTCTAAAAATGTGTAGATCAATTGGTACAAAGATGTATAGCAAAGGAGGAAATAAATGATATTCTACAAGGATGTCATATATCCCTTTTTGGGGGACATTTTGGCAGAAAAAGAACAGCCCAAAAAGTACTACAATCAGGATTCTACTGTCTGAAAATGAACAAATATGTGAGAAATGCCAAAGAACTAGGAGTATATTAAGAAGAGTCAAAATGCTACAAACCAGGATAATTGAAGTAGAGGTATTCGATTTCTGGGGAATTGACTTCATGGGACCATTCCCAAGTTCTTTTGGGAAATAGTATATTCTGCTAGCTGTTGGTTATGCTTTTAAATGGGTGGAAGCTCTAGCATTACCTACCAATGATACTAAATTAGTAGTGAGATTTTTAAGGAAGAATATTTTTTCTAGATTTGGGACACTTTGTGCATTGGTAAATGACGAAGGATGACATTTTTGTAGTAAACAATTTGAAGCCACCTTGGCCAAGTACAGTGTGAGACATCGAATGACAATAACATGCCATCTTTAGGCTAAGGCCCAAGCAGAGGTATCCAACAGAGAAATTAAATGAATTTTAGAAAAGACCGTAAAACCAAGTTGAAAAGATTAGACAACAAGATTATATGATGCATTATAGGCAATCAAAGAATTGAATTTAGATCCCAAACTAGCAAATAAAGAAAGACTATTTCAATTACAAGAATTAGAAGAATTTTGTTTCATGGCATATGAAAATACAAAATTATACAAAGAAAGGAGCAGACTTCAGCATGATGCAAAGATCAGGAAGCAAGAGTTCCTACCTAGAAAAAGGGTGTTATCTAATTCAAGATTGAAATTATTCCCTGGTAAACAAAAATCAAGATGGATTTGTCCATATGCCATAAACCAAGTGACACCTCATAGGGCAATAGAACTTATCAGAAAAGGAGGTCAACTTTTTCTTGTAAATGGCTAGAGAGTCAAACATTGCTTTAGAGGAAGAACAAAGGAAGTCATTGATACTCAGAACCTTACAATGCAAAAGAATATGGAGCCAAGATAGAAATTAGGACCAATTGGAGAAAAAAATAGGAACAAAATGAAATAAATGATGCAATAGAAAACACTGAAGAAAGAAAAAACTAGTCTTAGTGTTGCGACCTCAAAACCTCATGTCACGACATCGCACGAAATTTGGAACAAGTAAACTGCTTTTGACGTCATGACATCCTTCAAGGATGTCAGGACACACCTGCGTAATCTACTATTTGAATTTTAACTAACTACTGACGTCTTTATAATTAAATTCCAACAGATTTAGACCTCTTTAACCTTTTAACAATTAGAAATATTTTTACTAACACAACTATAATTCCCAAAGTGTATTAATTTCTTCTTCAGAGATAAATAGGTCACATCATTCTTCTTACTACCTACACATCATTAGGGAGAAAACAAGATTCTTTTTCCATTACTTAAGAATAAGAAGAGCCACTACAGCTTGTTCAGGTTTGAAAAGAATTTTTATATAGCATCATGAATTCATTCGTTGAATTTCAGGAAAGCCGCATAGATGAATATCTATAGCAACTTTAGCCTTACACGTTCCTCCAAGAACAAGGATTTGATCCATTAATGAGAAATTATAAAGGCCTGTGGGAGATTGCAATGAAATTGAGTGGACTAGTTTCTGTTTACCACCTAAAGAACCAACAGTAATACCTGTAGTACAAGATTTTATCTTGCATTGAAAGAAAGTGAAACAACGATACCTTTCTAATAGATGTGAACCTTTGTTAAAGTCAGAGAAGTTAATGTCCTGGTAACTGAAAGAAGTATTTGTCAGATTTATGATGTTCCATATTATTATCATGATTACTTGTATAAAACATATCACAAAGAATTCAAGAACGTAGACATAGATGAGATTTTTGAGATTTTTAACAGAGGGAAAATAATTTTGGACATATCAACCATGAACAACAATACTTGAGACGATCAACCAAGCACTGATGACTCCAAAAGCAAAAATATGGATAAAATTTGTGTGTTCAAGGATTTGGCCTACAACTAATCTTTCTAATATTAGCCTGATCCGATCTATTCTAGTTTATGCCATCCTGCAAAAGAAGCAAGTATGCATTGGTACATGGATTTATTTAAATATGATCGAATGTGCACAAAATTAGAAAAAAATAACATTATTTCCACATCTGATCATAGATTATGTAAAAGAGCAGGAAAGCCTATAGAACAGCTGGACAAATAGATGAATATCCCGAACAAACTGCTAGGAGATGATGTCTATAAGCAATACATAATTTTATAGAGGAAACAAAAGGGGGAGAGGAGAAAAGAGGATTCCAAGAGAAAGATGGATAATACATTAAAATAATATATACATTTAGTAACATTTTATTTAGGTTTAAACTCTGTTAGGATAATTAAGTTAATTCTTAGGATTTTATAATTAGTCATGTTTAATAAATTAAAATTCAATTGTTATATTTATGAATTTTTGTAACGCCCCAAAAATCTGAATATTTATTTTTGTGTGTTGTTATGCACAAATATATGTCTGCTTCAATGGTTGAATGTCCTGAGGGTATTGGTGAAGTCTTAGGTTCAAGCTTTGGCTAGTGCTAAATTTTGTTTTTGCTTGAGTAAACCCTATCTCTTGTCAGTAGGGTTCTTAAATAAATATGGTTAGGATGTGTCATAAAAAGCTTGTTGGTTCAGGGGATAGTGGCATGCTACTTCTGCTAGGAAACCTAAGTTCGAGTCCTGTTTCATGCAAAGGGTACTCGTTTTGCTACTAGGCCGTGTAAGAGATTGAATGATAGTGGGATACTAATGCTCATGGGCAGTTGAGAGTGTTAGGGGAAGTGGGGAGTTTGTAGCCGAATTCTAGGAGCGTTGTGAGGAGAAAAGTTAGGAGTTTTGAAGGGATATGGATAGTGTTTAGTTGGAGAGATTTGAGGAGTCAAATGAGGAGTGTGTTGGTGCCGTATAGGGACTCCAAGGCACAAGGGAATTCGGCTGAGGTGTAGTGGGTTTCCTTTCTTCATTTCATTTGTTACGAATTATTTTTCTCTTTTTGCTTAGTTGCACTTTCGGTTTGGCTGGCCGACTTTTGTTGGGCTCAGTTACTTTTTTTTTTGGCACTTGCTGTGCAACTTTGAGCTCCCTTTCGGTCAATTGGTTAGCCGACTTCTTTTGCTACACTTTCTTCCTGACTCTCTCGCAATTGCACTTTTTGGTTAGGCTGATTCCTGCCTATTCTCTCATTTTTGAGATTTGGTCGATTTCTTCACCTTTTCCTCTTATCACTTTTGGTTTGGATTCTCTTCTCCTCTTCTCTCCCAATCGGTTATTGTTCCCTAGGCTAAATATCTTGCCTTCTTTTTCCCTCACGTCTATTTGTATCTAGTGGCTAAGCCGAATACTTCTTCTTTTTCTTCTTCTTCTTTGGCGGTTCTGAGCTATTGTTTTCAACCAGTGTGGTTATTCTGTGTATTCGGCTCTTGTGTGGGTAGGGCGATTACTCCTCTCAACCATTCTTAGTTCTACGTGATGGTAAGTTTTTGATATTGTGGTTATAGCTATTTTTTTATTATGGTGGAAAGTAATAGTATTAGGGTGCAATGCAAATTTTGCCAAGGATTTGGAAGTCGAGCGTGATCACTGGTTTAAGGGGTAGTAAACTGTACTTGCTCAACAAAGTAGGTAACATGTACCTTATTAGGGATTAAGTGCTTATAAGAGGGTGTTGAACCCTAATAATTTAAGGACTGACATTTGGGCATGATTGAATCTAGGTTAGTGTTTGTAGGGATTGTGCTCCTTTCGTAAACAGGTGTGTAATCACACTGCTATTACCATAAATCAGAAAAAGCTGGAAATATACGGCTATTGACACTACATGAGTGTGCGCTCGCTCGTGTGGTGAGCCGAATGCACAAAATGTAGGCGTTCGATCGTAGAGGCTACCAAGAGCAATTTCATAGGCTTAGGACAATTTCATAGGCTTAGGTGTTGAACCTTAATAATACACTTAGGACCCAAAATCCAATAGTCTTCCACTTGCCCTAGTGAATTAGATGAGTCATGTTATGTTTCCCAAAGAGCCCTCTAGTTATTAGAGTATTGGAAAAACAAATCCCTAGGGTTTGTCCTCATATGCAATCTTTAACTACATCCGCTATTCTGTCAAACTATACAGTCTCCATTATGATCAATGTGTTTTGTCCTTATGTGGTTTAATTGAGCTTTAGCTATAACTTTTCGATACCTCATATTTGACCCTCCACAGTGAAGTTAGCAGTGCAACCTTACTTGACACTTACTCACACTATGGACCCGTCTTAGTGTCTAGTATAAAATATAACCCGACATTTATTTCCTCGAATCCAGACATGTTTGGAAGTTAGAATTCATATATTCGATAAGAGTAAGAACTCCTCTTGGATACACAAGCATATACTCCCTCATTCCCTATAAATACTTGGGTATATGCTTAATTACTCATCAGTGTCTTGGTCCTGGATTCGCTTTATATCGACTTACCAACCTGACTACAAACAAATATTTGGGCATTTGCATTACATAACATACATGAAACTTCCTACTACGGAAGCAAAAAGAATTGCTCCCATGTTCTCCATTTCTTCTGCTGTCTTACGACAGTCCTCTAAATAGAGATAAAATCCCAATATGGAGGGTCGATTTCCCTTATCTGAATCAGTCATTGCATAAGTCCTCCAATAACTTGTCTATGTATGAAGTCTGAGACAGTACTATCACTTTTTTCTTTCGATCCCTTAGGATTCAAATGCCTAGAACAATATTAGTTTCTCCCAAGTCTTTCATGCTAAACTGTTAGATTAACTATAGTTTAACTATTGACAACGTCCCTACATCATTCCCAATTAGTAGAATATCATCGACATATAGAACGAGAAAGACCACCTTTTCATCCCTTGAAAATTTATAAACAATGGTTCATCTATGTTTTGTTCAAATCCAAAATTTTGATCACTTGATCAAATCTTTGTGTAACACCCCCAAACCCGACCTAGACGTTATGGCTGAATCTGAAGGTGTCACATTGGAGTGCCTTTCGAAAACTTGCTCTAGTCGATGAAAACCCATTTGGAAAACTAAAGCCTCTTTGTTAGAACTCAAGTCATTTTAACTATTCGTTATCCATCTTAAATTGTCATTACTTTTGAAACTCTATTTGTTGCGGAAGCATCTCAAAAGTGTTGTGAAAACGTGGTGTTTTGAAAATAGTTATAGTTTTGGAAAACAACGTTCTACTTTTAACAGGTATAAATCATAATAAACAAAAATCTCAAATTAAAAGCTAGAAAATTAGAGAGGCCTTATTACAAACTTTAAAACCCAATACGAAATCTAATACCAAATAAATATCAAATGAAAGAAAATAGGAGCAGTAGTGTGGCCATATCCGAGTCCCTCGCAGCACTGATACACCTAAGGATTACCTGTACAGTAAAAATAGTTGGGTGAGTTTACGAAAGCTCAGTGTGTAATCCCAATAAACAACACACAGTGAACAACATAGTCTGGGCCTGAGCCCTATTCAGAAACAGCACAGAGTGAGCCTTGTCCCAATGCAGTAACAATGCAACACAATAACACAACCCATCCCAATCTAGCCAACACACCACTCCGTACCACCAACACACCATGTGGGGACAAAGTCGACCCACCCAGCCAACACACCAATATCGCAGTAAAACTGCCAGTAACAGCAATGCAGCAAAGCTGCTAGTATCAGTAACGCAGCAAAGCTACCAGTATCAGTATATATGGCAAAGCCACCAGTAACAGTACACTTCCTCCATAATAGTATCCCAACCCCATGTAGAATGTTATGTCATAAATCATACGTGTATGCAGAATGTCATATTCTGTATAGTCAAATCATAGCACAAATCAATCATTTACCCAAAGGGGTAAAATAGTCATTTTACTGTTGGTTCTCTTCTCGACCCATCAGAAGGTCTACAGTTGCCTCGAGCGACTCGTGAAACCTTAACGGTCTTAACAGTGTAAATGGGCTCAAGGCCCATCATGCGGCCCAAGTAGGCCCATATGCCCGTGTGGTACATCGAGCCCAAAAATTACCACGGCTATACGAATGACACAGCCCAGCCCAGTAATTACCATACATTATGGAATTTATCCGTGTGGAGCCCACAAGCCCATTGGGCCCACCTGACCCATTTCAGCCCATTGTGGCCTAGAATGGCCCAAACACATGGGAACGCCTATGGTGGCCTCTACAATCTTACATCCATAATTCGTGGGCTTGGATTACCACATGTGCGTTCGCACATCCATGTGGCCAAAACACCATTGTTTTGGCTTTTCGGCTTTTGTTGTTCTACAGTATATGCAATGTGTAAATACACACCTATTTATGACAAGAGCACAGTTTCCACGAGCACCAACCTATATTCAGTCATATCCTCAACATCAGTCCTTTAACAAATAGGTAACTATTCCCTATAATAATACTTATCCTAATTATAGTTCGACACTTACCTTGATTGAATGCTTAAGATTTCACACCCCTTAGTCGTTGCTAAATATTGATAATAGGTTCTTACAAATCATTTGCACTGAGACTGAGATTCCATGATCCTCTATTAAACAATTCACATAAACAATTAAACCAACAATAACACTTACCAAAGATAATTGTGAAACCGATTCTAGAGGGTGGAAACAATCGATTCACAATCCCCAACAAGGTAGCCTCTACGACGAGGCAGAACTAACGTCATCGCTCCCCTAACAACACCGATCAGAAAGAAAAGGTTAAAAGAGAACCATAGCTAAGACAGAAGAGAAAGGAATCAACAGAGACAACACCCAATAAAATAGCACTTACCACCCAAATCGACAGAAAGGAATAATAGAAAGAATCGTCTCCTAGAAGCTCAACGTAGGAGCACTATTCAGCTAGCTAGAATCCGATTGCATTGAAGAGAAAAGAGAAGGAAAAAGAATGACTCAGTCACCACAAGCCAAAGCTGAATGAGATAGAGAGGAAAATAGAAAAGGTAATCAGCCTAGAGACTACAAACGATTGGGGGAGGGGAAGATGAAATCAAAATCGAAACAGTAGCAATCAGTTATAAAGAAAAGAAACAAGAAAATAAGGAAGAGGATAAAGGAAGTCAATAACTTTAAGAAAAAGGGGTTGGAAAGGGAGCATAAACCACAAGGCACAAAAGGGAAAAGACTCGTAAAGAAATAAGCACTATTCGACCACAACAACAAAAAAGGCCAAACTAAAGCACAACCAAATTCGGCACCCAAAAGCAAGAAGAGGAGCTAATGCCAATTTTTCCAAATAGAATTCTTGATTCGGCAAGACCCCTAAAACCCTCACACTTGACTCTTCATAACCCTTTTCCACCTCAGCTGAAACTCTCTTGAACAAGAGTTCAAATTCAGCACAACCTCCCCCACTTTCAAATCCCACAAAGTCCTGCTAAAATCCCTTCATAATTCTCTCCTTGATTTCCTCTACATAACACTCCTTGACCAAGTCAAACTCCACTCAACAGAGTCTCAAACAACATCTGCTTCTAACACAGCAAGAGTAGCAAAATAAATACTCTATCACATTGCCATGACTTGAACCTCAGACCTTCAGCAACTACCATACGCCACTTACCACAAGACCATAAGCTCATTTGTGTCATATATTATCTAATTTAATTAAAGGAGCAAACTGTAACACCCCGAACCCGAGACCGACACCGGAGTCGGACACGAGATGTTAACAAACTTTGAAAAATTTTTCCAGACACTGCCCAGTCTGAGTACTAGTCGCTTCAAAAATCATATCTTGAGTTTCACAACTCGAAAATCAGTTTTGTGATTTTTCCCTGAAACTAGACACATGTCCCCACCTATGTATTTTTTTCTAGAATTTTTGGTCGGGCCAATTAGTACAGTTTATTAGTCAAAGTCTCCCATGTTACAGGGGTCGACTACACTGACCTTTTCCCATTACGACTGGGATATCTCTCTGCACAGAGCTTCAATACTGATGCCGTTTGTTTTTATGGAAACTAGACTCAGAGAGGAATCCATACATATATGGTATGACCCCTAATTATCTCTGGTCAATTTATAGTGAATTTCCAAAGGCGGAACAGTGAATCCAGAAACTGTTCTGGCCCTGTTCCACAAGAACCCGAATATCTCTTTCTGTACTGTTCCTATAATTGTTTCGTTACTTCCATATGAAAGTAGATTCATCAAGGTTCGATTACATAATTTATTCACTATTTAATTCCACTCCTACGAATTCTTGTGATTTTTCCAATCCACACCACTGCTGCTATCAGCTTCTGTTTTCAAAGTAAACCTTACCTAATTTGGGGTTTCATGGACCAACTAGGGCCTTGTCATACATAAGCCCACATATGATCATACTTAGCCATTCTAGTGGCTGATCATTTGCTCAACACTTCCATTCCAACTATAGTTACATCATGAAACCATCTATACATTCATAAATACGAATGGTCTAATGCCATACTCCACTTCTACAAGCCATTTTCGCATGGTTGTACACTTATACATTTCATAAAGTACTCGAAAGACAACAATGGGTAGTCCTATACATGCCATAACAAAATTCAACCAAAATAGTACCCAAAAGAGCCTTTGATAGTGTGGGCGACTTCGACTTCAAGATCCCGAGTCCGATAGCTGGAGAACCAAAAATCTATAAAACAGAGGAGCAATGTAACGAGTAAGCAATTTATGCTTAGTAAGTTTGAGCAAGGAATTCCAGCATAAACAAAGAATATCACACATTTAGCTAAACGGAATATTTCATAATACGCAATTTATCGATATTAAACTTGCTTCACAACATTAACAACCCTTATGCACATACACAATAGACTAACTTAGCCGAAGGCCGATAGCTCGTTTATCAACTGAGCGAACATTTATTTGTAAGGGCTCGATTTAATTCAACACATACGTAACATATCCCCATATTGGGATGTTTTTCGAGTATTCGCTGGAATTTTACAGCAAGCTCATTCATTACCAAATCACGTACCTTCGGGATTTAACCGGATATAGCTCCTCGTTCAAATGCCTTCGGGACATAGCCCGGTTTTAGTAACTCACACCATGCCTTCGGGACGTAACCCGGATTTAACAACTCGCACGAATGCCTTCGGGACTTAACCCGGATTTAACAACTCGCACGAATGCCTTCGGGACTTAACCCGGATTTAGTATCTCGCACAAAGGCCTTCGGATCTTAGTCCGGATATATTCACTTAGCACAAAGCCTTCGGGACTTAGCCCGGACAGCATTCAATTAATCATGCACATTCACATTTCATTTTCATTTGCGAAACTCAAACACAAGGCACATATCGTCCTTGCACATTCGGCTCAATAGCCACACATAGAGCATGATTTAATCACATTGTAATTTAAGCTCTCTTACTCAAGAACTTACCTCGGGTGTTGTCGAACGATTCCGCTAGCTATTCAACCACTTTTTCCTTCCCTTTATCGGTTTTATTTCCCCTTTGCTCTTGAGCTTAATCAAACAAATAAATTGATTTCATCATTTAGGCATCAAAGATGAACACAAGGCACTTAGCCCATATTTATACATTAGACATTAAAGTCTCATACATGCAAAAATCATGCATCAACACAACATATTAGCTAATTTCTTTGCCCTTGGCCGAATATGCATGTCCATTTTTGGGGTCGATTTCAACACTTAATATACACATATACACACTAGTAAAGCATCCTCCCCCTTTTCATTAATTTAACACATGCATTGCTCATTAACATGCAAAGTTACATTCGGCCTTAGCACACATCTTGCTAGCCGATTCTTCTCCATTTAGCAACCAATGCACATATGTGCTCACACAAAAAAAAATGCTAAAAAGGAGGTTCAAGAATCATCAAGCCATCATCACATGCATCATTAACAAGCTTCATATTTTGCATGCAATGGCATTAACACAACCTCCACCTAGGCCGAATCTTAACTCATCCTCATGCCTCTTCACCACAACATCCAACATCAACCAAGAATGATTCGTCCATGGTCAAGTGCCATTTCCATCACATAGCAAGATTTAGACCATGGGTTAGGTAGAACTCAAGCTAACAACTAAAACATGCATGCCTCTCATGGAACATCATCAAACATACCTTAGCCTAGCTACATGCATGGCCGAATCTCTTCACCTTTCTTCTTCTTTCCTCCTTAAAATTTTTGGCCAAGGATGAACCAAAGGATGAGAAAATTTTTCTTTGTTTTTCTTTCTAGTTTTTGGCAAGCATGAAGATGAGAAAAGGATGAACAAAATTCCCCCCCTTTCTCTTCTTTAGCTCACGGCAATGGGGGGACAAACACTACACACACATTTTTTTTTTCTTTTGTTTTCCATTTCTTTATTACCCATACTCCTTATTTTATTCTTCCACTAACAAAACATGTTTCATGACATGTTTTGCCCATCCTTCCTTGTCATGGCCGGCCACTATTCATTAGGGGGGAATTTGACATGCAAGTCCC
Source organism: Gossypium hirsutum (assembly GCF_007990345.1). Lineage (NCBI taxonomy): Eukaryota > Viridiplantae > Streptophyta > Magnoliopsida > Malvales > Malvaceae > Gossypium > Gossypium hirsutum. Next base: position 27,566,657 of record NC_053431.1, on the reverse strand, counting down.
CCCCTTTGTCCACATGCACTAATAGGTCCTCACACATTGACCTATCACATTTTAGAATTTTCTCACATAAGTCCTATTGACTAAATTCACATGAAATCAACCAAATTGAAGCTTGAAATTTTCACACATTCATAATTACATATTCTACACAATAAGTATCACATTCAAACATTTCGGTGACTCGGTTTAGCGGTCCCGAAACCACTTCCCGACTAGGGTCAACTTTGGGCTGTCACAACTCTCCCCCACTTAAGAAATTTTCGTCCCCGAAAATCTTACCGGTAAATAGGTTTGGGTATCGTTCTTTCATCGAGCTCTCGGTCTCCCAAGTTGCTTCCTTGATCCCGTGTTTGAGCCATAACACCTTTACTAGCGGAACTCTTTTGTTTCGCAACTCCTTCACTTCACGAGCTAGGATACGCATCGGTTCTTCTTCATAGCTCATGTCGACTTGAATTTCAACCTCTGATGGGCTAATTATATGCGATGGATTAGATCGATAGCGTCGAAGCATCGAAACATGAAAGACGTCATGAATCTTTTCAAGCTCCGGGGGCAAAATCAATCTATACGCAACCGGACCAACTCGTTTGGAGATTTTGTACGGCCCAATGAATCTTGGACTCAACTTGCCCTTACGGCCGAACCTGAGTATCTTTTTCCAAGGTGAAACCTTAAGGAACACTTTGTCTCCCACCTGATACTCGATGTCTTTTCGTTTCAAATCTGCGTACGATTTCTGATGATCCGTGGCTACCTTCAGACTTTCACGGATTACCTTTACTTTCTGTTCAGCATCTCTAATCAAATCAACTCCGAAAATTTTGCTTTCACCGAGCTCGGTCCAAAACAATGGTGTACGACATTTACGACCGTACAAAGCCTCGTAAGGTGCCATCTTAATACTTGATTGAAAACTATTGTTGTAAGCGAATTCAATCAAAGGTAAATACCGTTCCCATGAACTACTGAACTCGAGGATGCAACATCTCAACATATCCTCAAGTATCTGAATTATCCGCTCGGATTGACCATCGGTTTGGGGGTGAAAAGCAGTGCTAAAATGCAGCTTGGTACCCAGAGCTTCTTGCAATATCTTCCAAAATCGTGAGGTGAATCTCAGATCTCTATCCGACACGATAGAAACAGGTACCCCGTGTAATCTCACAATTTGATAAACGTACAATTCAGCTAGTTTCTCCAATGAAAAATCCGTACGTACGGGGATGAAATGAGCCGACTTAGTCAGTCTATCAACAATAACCCATATCGCATCCTTCTTACTTGCTGACAAGGGCAGTCCGGACACAAAGTCCATTGTGACTCGATCCCATTTCCACTCGGGTATCATGATCGGCTGGAGTAATCCTGAAGGCACTTGATGTTCCGCTTTCACTTGTTGACATATCAAACATCTCGAAACAAAGTCGGAGATGTCCCGTTTCATACCATGCCACCAAAATTGACGTTTCAAATCGTTGTACATTTTCGTACTCCCCGGGTGAATTGACATTCGGCTACAATGGGCTTCGTTCAGAATCATCGAAATGAGTTTCGAATTCCTTGGAACACACAAACGATTTCTGAACCTCAAACAATCATCATCATCAATTTGAAACTCCGATTCCTCGTTCGGAAAACACTTAGCCCGTTTTGCAACCAATTCATCATCGACTTTCTGAGCTTCACGAATTTGGTGAGTCAATAATGGTTTAGCTTTTAATTCAGCTACTAACACACTGTCTGGTAGAACAGACAAATGCACGTTCATCGCTCGAAAAGCAAACAATGACTTCCGGCTTAAGGCGTCCGCAACCACGTTAGCCTTTCCCGGGTGGTAATCAATGACAAGCTCGTAATCTTTCAACAACTCAAGCCAACGTCTTTGTCGCAGATTCAAGTCTCGTTGAGTCATCAAATATTTGAGACTTTTGTGATCCGAAAATACATGGCACTTCTCACCAAACAGATAATGTCGCCATATTTTTAAAGCAAACACGATGGCAGCTAGTTCGAGATCATGGGTCGGATAATTCCTCTCGTGTGGCTTCAATTGTCTCGACGCATAGGCCACGACTCGACCTTCTTGCATCAATACGCAACCCAACCCAAGTAGGGATGCGTCACTATAAATGACAAACTCTTTACCTGATTCGGGTTGCACCAAAATTGGAGCTTCAGTCAAATGAGTTTTCAGTTGGTCGAAACTTTTCTGACATTTCTCCGTCCACTCGAACTTAACATCCTTTTGAAGTAGCTTCGTCATTGGTGTGGCTATCATCGAGAAACCTTTCACAAATCGTCGGTAATAACCGGCGAGCCCCAAAAAGCTCCGAACTTCAGTAACATTTCTCGGAGGTTTCCAGTCAAGTATGGCTGAAATTTTGTTCGGGTCAACTCGAATACCCGACGCGGATACCACATGACCCAAGAAGCTAACCTCTCTTAACCAGAACTCACACTTACTGAACTTAGCATATAACTGCTTATCCCGCAAAATTTGCAGCACTAGCCTCAGATGCTCAGCATGTTCGGTCTCGTCTCTTGAATAGACCAAAATGTCATCAATGAACACCACTACGAACCGATCCAAATACGGTCTGAAGATCCGATTCATCAAATCCATAAATACTGCAGGGGCATTAGTGAGCCCAAACGGCATCACTAAGAATTCGTAGTGACCATATCTCGTTCTGAAGGCAGTTTTGGGAATATCTGAATCTCGGATTCGCAACTGATAATAGCCCGATCTCAAATCTATTTTTGAGAACACTGAGGCTCCTTTCAGTTGGTCGAACAAATCATCGATGCGCGGCAACGGATATTTGTTCTTTATCGTCACTTTATTCAGCTGACGATAGTCAATGCACAACCTCATGGTTCCGTCCTTCTTTTTCACGAACAATACTGGTGCACCCCAAGGTGAGAAACTTGGTCGAGCGAAACCTCTATCCGTCAGTTCTTGCAACTGAGCTTTCAACTCCTTTAACTCGGTTGGTGCCATACGATACGGAGCTATCGAAATCGGCGTAGTCCCAGGTACAAGCTCAATACCAAACTCTACCTCCCGAACAGGTGGTAAACCCGGTAATTCTTCCGGAAAAACATCCGGGTATTCACAAAACACCGGCACAGATTCGGGTTTCTTTTCTAATTCTTTGTCACCAAGTACATACGCAAGGTATGCTTCGCACCCTTTTCTTACATATTTCTGTGCCAACATTGCTGATATTACAGCTGGCATCCCCTCTAAGTCCGCAGACTCAATTCGAACTACTTCGTTATTTGCGCATCTCAAATCAATAGTCTTGCTCTTGCAATTCACAATCGCATCATGCGCGGTCAACCAATCCAAACCAAGGATAACATCAAATTCATCAAACGGCAAGAGCATCAAGTTCGCCGGGAAACAGGAACCTCGAATTTCCAGGGGACATTTCTTACACACTTTGTCGACAAGCACGTAACGACCCAAGGGATTTGACACCCGAATTACGAACTCAGTAGACTCAATAGGTAAAGTCTTACTGGATGCTAAGGTTTCACATATGTAAGAATGAGTAGAACCGGGGTCGATCAAAGCAATTACATTAGTATCAAAGAGGGTGAATGTACCGGTAATAACATCAGGCGAAGAAGCATCCTCGCGGGCACGTATAGTATAAGCTCTAGCAGGCGCACGGGCTTCGGATCTGGTTATATCATCTCTAGATCCTCTCTGACCACCACCAGCATTGCCCATATTTCCAGATGGTCTACCTCGAGCAGTGGTAGCACCCGGTCTCCCACTCTGATTTGCATTCTGCCCCGACAACCTCGGGCAATCTTTAATGAAGTGGTCCACTGATCCGCATTTGTAACAGGAGCGGTCAGGAAATCTACAACTCCCCGAATGCCATTTACCGCAATATCGGCATTTCGTCCTGTCTCGACGTTCATTCCCAACACTGGCGACCGAAGTGCCTCGTGTACCCACAGGGGGTCGATCACGATCTCGTCCAAAAAGGCCCGAAGTGCCTCTAAACTGGCCCGCATCATCTCGAAATCTCTTCGATGTCTGTTGAAGAGACCTCCCCGAGGATCTTTTACGAAACTCTCCAGTTCCCTCATCAACTCTTTGCTTTTCTTTTCTAAGCTCTTCGGCTTTACAAGCTCGTTCAACAAGTACCACGAACTCTCGTATTTCAAGAACGCCAACGAACATTTTTATATCTTCATTCAGCCCATCTTCGAAGCGTTTACACATGACAGCCTCGGACGAAACACATTCCCGAGCGTATCTACTAAGTCTAACGAATTTTCGCTCGTAATCAGTAACTGACATAGAACCTTGCTTAAGCTCAAGAAATTCCTTCCGTTTTTGATCAACAAATCTCTGACTGATATACTTTTTCCGAAACTCAGTTTGGAAAAACTCCCAAGTTACTTGCTCTCGGGGCACAACAGAAGTCAGAGTACTCCACCAATAGTAGGCAGAATCACGTAGCAAGGAGATGGCACACTTTAGGCATTCATCGGGTGTACAAGATAGCTCATCGAGTACCCGGATAGTGTTGTCCAGCCAAAATTCAGCTTGCTCGGCATCATCGCTATCCATAGCCTTAAATTCAGTAGCCCCATGTTTTCGGATTCTGTCAACTGGGGGCTTATTTGACCTTATTTGGTCTGTTACCGGTGGTATTGTAGGTGCGGGGGTAGTATTTGTCGGGAATGGAGGTTGTGGAACAGCCATATTAGTTCGAATGTATTGGTTGAACCAATCATTCATCACGCTATAGAATGCTTGTCCAGCTTCATCATTCGAATTACTAGCATTAGGTTGAGAGTCTGCCGGCACTGTCCCTTGTGCGGGAGCAGGCGCTACACTCTCAAGATCATCAGCTACCTCTCGGTCACGATCGGGATCCATTACTATAAACACATTTACAATTTTCAGAAGTCACCACACTATCAAGTAATCACATAAAATGGCATGTATAGCTAGACCCAACACATTACGGTAGTCCTAGAATCGACTAAACCGTAGCTCTGATACCAATAAAATGTAACACCCCGAACCCGAGACCGACACCGGAGTCGGACACGAGATGTTAACAAACTTTGAAAAATTTTTCCAGACACTGCCCAGTCTGAGTACTAGTCGCTTCAAAAATCATATCTTGAGTTTCACAACTCGAAAATCAGTTTTGTGATTTTTCCCTGAAACTAGACACATGTCCCCACCTATGTATTTTTTTCTAGAATTTTTGGTCGGGCCAATTAGTACAGTTTATTAGTCAAAGTCTCCCATGTTACAGGGGTCGACTACACTGACCTTTTCCCATTACGACTGGGATATCTCTCTGCACAGAGCTTCAATACTGATGCCGTTTGTTTCTATGGAAACTAGACTCAGAGAGGAATCCATACATATATGGTATGACCCCTAATTATCTCTGGTCAATTTATAGTGAATTTCCAAAGGCGGAACAGTGAATCCAGAAACTGTTCTGGCCCTGTTCCACAAGAACCCGAATATCTCTTTCTGTACTGTTCCTATAATTGTTTCGTTACTTCCATATGAAAGTAGATTCATCAAGGTTCGATTACATAATTTATTCACTATTTAATTCCACTCCTACGAATTCTTGTGATTTTTCCAATTCACACCACTGCTGCTATCAGCTTCTGTTTTCAAAGTAAACCTTACCTAATTTGGGGTTTCATGGACCAACTAGGGCCTTGTCATACATAAGCCCACATATGATCATACTTAGCCATTCTAGTGGCTGATCATTTGCTCAACACTTCCATTCCAACTATAGTTACATCATGAAACCATCTATACATTCATAAATACGAATGGTCTAATGCCATACTCCACTTCTACAAGCCATTTTCGCATGGTTGTACACTTATACATTTCATAAAGTACTCGAAAGACAACAATGGGTAGTCCTATACATGCCATAACAAAATTCAACCAAAATAGTACCCAAAAGAGCCTTTGATAGTGTGGGCGACTTCGACTTCAAGATCCCGAGTCCGATAGCTGGAGAACCAAAAATCTATAAAACAGAGGAGCAATGTAACGAGTAAGCAATTTATGCTTAGTAAGTTTGAGCAAGGAATTCCAGCATAAACAAAGAATATCACACATTTAGCTAAACGGAATATTTCATAATACGCAATTTATCGATATTAAACTTGCTTCACAACATTAACAACCCTTATGCACATACACAATAGACTAACTTAGCCGAAGGCCGATAGCTCGTTTATCAACTGAGCGAACATTTATTTGTAAGGGCTCGATTTAATTCAACACATACGTAACATATCCCCATATTGGGATGTTTTTCGAGTATTCGCTGGAATTTTACAGGAAGCTCATTCATTACCAAATCACGTACCTTCGGGATTTAACCGGATATAGCTCCTCGTTCAAATGCCTTCGGGACATAGCCCGGTTTTAGTAACTCACACCATGCCTTCGGGACGTAACCCGGATTTAACAACTCGCACGAATGCCTTCGGGACTTAACCCGGATTTAACAACTCGCACGAATGCCTTCGGGACTTAACCCGGATTTAGTATCTCGCACAAAGGCCTTCGGATCTTAGTCCGGATATATTCACTTAGCACAAAGCCTTCGGGACTTAGCCCGGACAGCATTCAATTAATCATGCACATTCACATTTCATTTTCATTTGCGAAACTCAAACACAAGGCACATATCGTCCTTGCACATTCGGCTCAATAGCCACACATAGAGCATGATTTAATCACATTGTAATTTAAGCTCTCTTACTCAAGAACTTACCTCGGGTGTTGTCGAACGATTCCGCTAGCTATTCAACCACTTTTTCCTTCCCTTTATCGGTTTTATTTCCCCTTTGCTCTTGAGCTTAATCAAACAAATAAATTGATTTCATCATTTAGGCATCAAAGATGAACACAAGGCACTTAGCCCATATTTATACATTAGACATTAAAGTCTCATACATGCAAAAATCATGCATCAACACAACATATTAGCTAATTTCTTTGCCCTTGGCCGAATATGCATGTCCATTTTTGGGGTCGATTTCAACACTTAATATACACATATACACACTAGTAAAGCATCCTCCCCCTTTTCATTAATTTAACACATGCATTGCTCATTAACATGCAAAGTAACATTCGGCCTTAGCACACATCTTGCTAGCCGATTCTTCTCCATTTAGCAACCAATGCACATATGTGCTCACACAAAAAAAAATGCTAAAAAGGAGGTTCAAGAATCATCAAGCCATCATCACATGCATCATTAACAAGCTTCATATTTTGCATGCAATGGCATTAACACAACCTCCACCTAGGCCGAATCTTAACTCATCCTCATGCCTCTTCACCACAACATCCAACATCAACCAAGAATGATTCGTCCATGGTCAAGTGCCATTTCCATCACATAGCAAGATTTAGACCATGGGTTAGGTAGAACTCAAGCTAACAACTAAAACATGCATGCCTCTCATGGAACATCATCAAACATACCTTAGCCTAGCTACATGCATGGCCGAATCTCTTCACCTTTCTTCTTCTTTCCTCCTTAAAATTTTTGGCCAAGGATGAACCAAAGGATGAGAAAATTTTTCTTTGTTTTTCTTTCTAGTTTTTGGCAAGCATGAAGATGAGAAAAGGATGAACAAAATTCCCCCCCTTTCTCTTCTTTAGCTCACGGCAATGGGGGGACAAACACTACACACACATTTTTTTTCTTTTGTTTTCCATTTCTTTATTACCCATACTCCTTATTTTATTCTTCCACTAACAAAACATGTTTCATGACATGTTTTGCCCATCCTTCCTTGTCATGGCCGGCCACTATTCATTAGGGGGGGAATTTGACATGCAAGTCCCCCCTTTGTCCACATGCACTAATAGGTCCTCACACATTGACCTATCACATTTTAGAATTTTCTCACATAAGTCCTATTGACTAAATTCACATGAAATCAACCAAATTGAAGCTTGAAATTTTCACACATTCATAATTACATATTCTACACAATAAGTATCACATTCAAACATTTCGGTGACTCGGTTTAGCGGTCCCGAAACCACTTCCCGACTAGGGTCAACTTTGGGCTGTCACACAAACTATCTAGAATCAAGGGCCTTATTCACTTAAAGTTAAAATTTCTGCTAAAGCCTAAGTTTGAACTCAGGACTTCTCAGACACTTCCAGAGCATACAACCACTAAGCCAGACACTCAATTGTGTCATTTTCTTGCACAACTAAATACTTACGTGCAGTCTCTAGGCCCAAATTCAGGGTGTTACACTTTGATTATATGAGCGGGATGCTTGCTTAAGTCCATATATGGATCTAAGAAATTTTCAAACTTTTTGTTCATTTCCTTTATCTATATATATATCAGGTAGGTTATATCATATTGATCCTCTCTTCAAGATAGCCATTCAAAAATGTTGTCTTGACATCCATTTGCCAATTCTCGTAATCGAGAGCTGCTGCAATGGACAGCAATATGCAGATTGACTTAAGCATGGCAACTAGAGAGAAGGTTTTTCGTAATCGATACCTTCTTTCTGAGTATAACTTTTTACTACAAGTCTGGCCTTATAAGTTTCTACTTTTTCATTCGTATTTCTTTTCTTCTTTTAGGTCCACTTACACCCAATGGCTTTACACTTTCTGGTAAGTCTACAAGTTCCTAAACTAAGTTGGAATCCATAGAATCCATTTCAACTTTCATAGCTATTTCCCAAAGCTTGGAATTAGGACTCTGCATCACTTTATCATATGTGAGTGGGTCATCATCTTCCTATTTGATAGACCCAGTGTTAAAAACACTTCTGCCAGATTGTAAGAACTCAAGCCTATGAGAGACCCTCCCACTACGACGAAACACCCTATGTTGCTGATCGTTTGTAGGTCTACTATTAGGAGTTGGTTCTGGAATAGTGTCTACAAGTTTTTTGTATATTTCCTGAAAGTTCCTCAAGTACCTCTTTCCTCCGAGATTTGAAGTCATTCATGTAACTTTCCTCAAGGAAAATAGCATGAGTTGACATTATAACAGTTTACTCTTTTGAGTTATCAAACAAGCTACCATATGCAGTTTGCTCTTTTGGGTATACAAGTTTCCTGTGACTCTAACTTTCTCGTATCTTTATCCAATATGTGGGTGGGGCATCCCCAAATCCTTAAATGGTTTAGACTTGGCTTCATGTCATGCTATAATTCATATGGAGTTTTCGATGCTATCTTAATTGGCACATCACTCAGAATATATTAAGCCGTTGGTACAGCATATCCCAAAAAAAAAAGATTGGTAGCTTCAAATGACTTAACTTCGAATGTATAATTCCTTCTCTCTATTACGTCATTCTGTTGTGAAGTTCCCACTGCAATTAATTGGGATAAAGTCTTATTCTTTATGAAGTACCCTAAGAACTCATCAGATAAATATTCCCTACCTCAACTAAACCGAACTGTCTTTGTGGGTAAACCTAGATGTTTCACCACTTTTGCATGAAACTCTTTTAATTTATTAAATGCTTCACTATTGCGAGGTATATATACACAAATATGGAATAATTACCAATAAAGGTTACATAATATTCATAACCATTTCTTACACTGGCGCTCATGGGGCCACATACATACGTGTGCACAAGTTCTAGGGGTTTTACGGCCCTCGTTCCTTTTGCATTAAAAGATCGCTTAGTCATATTACCTTCCAAGAAAGAATCATATTGTGAAAGATCGATTTTTCTAAAAGAACTTAAAATGACATCTTTCATTAGTCTATTGATTCTTTCTTGGTTAATATGCATAAGTCTTAAATGCCAAAGGTATGCCTTATTAGAGTGAGAAGTTTTAAGTTTCTTATTTGATATTTCAGTCTCAAAAAGTGTTTACATATTTGGTTTGATAAAATAAATATTATTTGACATCCATCTATTATAGATAAGATTGCAATTTCTAAATATTGCAATTATAATGTTAAAAGTCATGATCAAGCCATTTTTATATAAACATGCAACTAAAATTAAGTTTCATTTGATATTTGGTAAATAGAAAACATCTTTTAAAATAATCTTACTAAATTATAAAAATAAAGATGTACATCTCCTACTGCTTCAGCTTCCACAATTGTCTTGTTTCTGGTTCACAATGATAAACTTTATCTCTAATATCTTTCTTTTTCTCAAGCCATTGTAGAGAAACACAAACATGATTAGTGGCTTTCGAATCAATGACCCATTGGTCTATTTAATCCTCCACTAAACAAGCTTCTATTATAAGGAGTTTCAAACCTTTGTCTTTAGTGGCTAGGTATTCCTTCTATTCTTTACAGTTTGGCTTGAAGTTTCCTTTCTTACTGCAGAAGAAACATTTAAACTTAGATAAGTCTTTAGACTTTATGCTTCTATTCTTTTCCATTTGTAGTAGCCTAAAGGCCTTAGCCTTACCTTTCTTAGCACGTTTTACCTTCCCGTTTAAGAAAGAAGCGACATCTATATTTGCTTTTGATCTTCGGACCATCTGACTATCATTCAACATCAACTCATAGGATTGTAACTCCTTCATTAGTTGTGTAAGAGTAAGGTTTTTGTTATGAAGGTTGTATGCGGCCTAAAAGCCAACAAAGTCCTTGGACAAGCTTTTGAACACCATCTCAATTTGAGTGTTTTAGTCCAAGTTGGCCTTATTATTTGCAGCCTCAACAAAGTATCCCATAATAGTTATCATATGGTCTTTGATCGGAGTACTAGGTTTTTTATGGGCATTCATCAAGGTAGTTATAACAAACTGTCGAGCTAAGGCAGCTTGTGTTGGATCATGTACCCTAAGTGTAGTATTTTCGTCTAAGTACGCTTGTAATTTTTTTGAACAGATTGGTTAATAAAACAAATTCATTGATTACATTAATATAATTTGTATAATTTTCCTTGCATGGTTTTTACACGCAAAGCAAAATGGAAGAAAATGTTGCTCATTGGTTGTCTAATGTGTAAACTAATACTGAGTGGTATCACGTGGTTTGACCATGACACGGAAAGACAACTTATATTAGTAGACAAATGTAAACATGTCTTTAGTTTAATAAAAAATAAGCAAATTGATTGAAAGACTAACATGTCATTTATCAAGTCAAATTGGGGAGATGTTTTGTCTTGGGAATTAGAGCGGATGATTCCTAAAAGATATGACTGGCTAGACCGATAGTACATCAGACTAGACCCAAGAAGAATAAATTTTGAATCTGTTTATGGATTTATTCTCTTGTGACGTTTATAGTCTGACATACCTAAATCCTGAGTGGATGACGGACTATGTATACGTGACTTGTACACTTTGATGTAAGTAAATGCCTAAGTTCAAATAGATAATGAATTGAAAGCTAGTGCGTTATGTGTACGACTTCTGCATTATGTACCATCATTCACCATAGTGAAATTTATAGCCCAAAATATGGGTACATGATATCCTCTCATTGGCATTACATGGATGGTGAAAAGTAAACATGGCCACGAGTTGTCTATCTTTGTAATGGATGACTTGATCACTATATGATAGTGATTGACTATATAATACTTTATATTATGTTGTTTTTATATGCATTATATATTTTTAGCACATTAAAAAATAAACATATAGTAAATATATAACACTACTCTAACGTAAATATTTCAATAAATAGAAAAATAAAACTATTAATATTAAAATAATATAATATAAATATTTTTTAAAAATATTTAAAATATAATATGGGAAAACATAAAATTGACTTGGGTTAGTCTTTTGCAAATATGGTCGGGTTTAGGCAAAAATTTAAGCTCATATTTCGGGTTAGGCTTGGACAAGCACAAAATATGTCACTATTATGCTTAGGCTCAGCCCAAACCCAACCTATGAGTACCTTTATTCCCTATTCAATGTGGGATTATAATTAACCTTTTAATGAAAATGATGAAGAAATTGTCACTTATTTACAAGGTAAATGTGAGATATGAGAGTGTTTTCCAGTCAATATGGGATTAAAATTAACTTTTCAATGAAAATGGTAAAGAAATTTACATTTATTTATAGGGTAAGTGTGAGCATGAGTGTAACACCCCTAACCCGTATCCGCTGCCAGAACAGGGTTTCGGAGCATTACTACCATTTTCAGATCACTTAAAAAAATTAAAATACTTACCGATTCAATGCATTATATAAAATAAATATATTACCATTCAATCAACAGTTTGGCACTTGTATAAGCATCAAACAACAACATTGTTAGATACTTGCACATATCTCATATAAATTCGGCATTGATATATCTATTTTCTCGACATGTCGCACTTGAGTTTAATAATAGTCTCAATTACATAATTTCCTTGTATCAACATATCAAAGATAATCATATATGTACATGTCATGAAACATATCATGCTCTTACCGTTTCTTCACAAGCATATATCATTCATTTCATTATATCAATATTTTATGCCTCATCATTTCCATATATTTTATGTATATTTATTCTGGTAATAGCTTATATAAAACTTAACATAAATTATATTCCATGTACTTATACTTATTTCGTTTATCCATTTTCATAATTATTTCATACAACGCTTTTGTACATATATTTCCACATGACCAGTTCTTGTAAACATTTCACACAACCATTTCATATAACCATTCGTCATCTGATACATTTTACCTGAATATCAATTGTTCAATAGATGCTATAGCGTCTCCCATCCACGGTCTTATTTATCTTTGACGTGATGCCATAGTGTCTTTCAACTATGGTCTTACTCATTTTCTGTCATGTTGCCATGGTATCTTTCAACCATGGTCTTATTCTTTTCATGTCATATTGCCATGGTATCTTTCAACCATGGTCTTACACATCTCATATCAGGTTGCCATGGTATCTTTCAACCATGGTCTTACACATTTCATATCAGGTTGCCATGGTATCTTTCAACCATGGTCTTACACATCTCATATCAGGTTACCATGGTATCTTTCAACCATGGTCTTACACATTTCATATCAGGTTGTCATGGTATCTTTCAACCATGGTCTTACACACAGGTTGCCATGGTATCTTTCAACCATGGTCTTACACATTTCATATCAGAGAGCACACTCCCGCGAACCTCATCCTTACAGTGGGATTACCAGTCCAGGCTAAATCCCCTGTAATATAAACTCATAGAGTATTGTCAGGATTACCAGTCCAGGCTAAATCCCCTGTAATATAAACTCATAGAGTATTGTCGGGATTACCAGTCCAGGCTAAATCCCCTGCAACGACAATTACTCTAATGAGCTTGGATCTAAATTACCAGTCCAGGCTAAATTCAGACCCTAATTCGGATTACCCGTCCGGGCTAAATCCGTTTTACACATATTCTTTGGGAGGGCTATATCAGGATAGGATCACCCGTCCGGGCTAGATCCTTTTTACCGTCAATTCCTTTTCAGAGATCCATCGAATTTTCCTTTCATTCAACCGGGATTTCTTCTCCTTTTATCAAATTTATCAATGTTTCATAAATTTTCATACAATGAACATTCAAATCATATTCACATAAATAACATACAATCTTAAGCATTTAAGAATATAATTCAAGTTACACGAACTTACCTCATTGCTTGTTTGTGTTTATAATTTCATTAATCTGATTCTTTTCTTTTCTACGATCAAGTCTCATATTTGAGTCGTCCGGATCTTTATAAATAAATTTGATCATCATTTTCATTCATTTCATATTCCAATGCATTTAATTAATGCTCTAGGCAAAATTACCATTTTGCCCCTAAACTTTTAATTAATGACGATTTCATCCTTAGGGTCAGGAAAATAAAATTCTTGCTATTTAATCCTTATTTCCAGCTATTATTCTCATATATATTGATAACAATCCATGAATTCTATAAAATATCAGAATTTTTCATAATTTCAACACTTTTCAATTTAATCCCTAAAACATATTTTCCCCCGATCTTGAACTAAATTAATAATTTCATTCAATTTTGTAATTTAAATAATAAAATAATCCATTTTATGCAATTTGGTCATTTCTGACATGTTTACAAAATTGCCCATAAAGTTTTACTTTTATTCAATTTAGTCCTTGAGCCTAAAATATGCAAATTAGCCATGCTAGATGAATATTCATACATATGTTTCCTCCTCCTCCTCTCTATTCCACATCCTTAATGTAGAAAACACCCTTGTAAGTAACATTATCCATAATTTTTATTATTTACTTTTATGAATATTCAAACTGTCTATCTGCATCATAGTCACTAAATTATTTATATCTAGATCTATATAACTCCAAATTAATATCCGATAATTTTCCCTGAATCTAGACTCATATATATTCTTACCATAAAATTTTTAGAATTTTTGATTTAGCCAATAAGTACAGTTTATTCTTTAAAGTTACCCCTGTTCTGCTGTCTGACAGTTCTGACCCCTCTTCACCAAAAATTAATTATCTCCTCATACAGTTCTGACCCCTGTTCTTGTTTGTTTCTATTAAAAATAAACTCATTCAGGATTTTATAAATATAAATTTAAGACCATAATTATTTTTATTCAATTTTTTATGATTTTTCAAAGTCAGAACAGGGGAACCCGAATTCATTCTGACCTTGTCTCACAAAATTCATTATATATAAAAATTTAAAAATCCATTGCGTATAATATTTCTTCTATGAGAAACTATACTCAATAAGCTTTAATTCCATATTTTTTTGCATCTTCTAATTCGATTTCTACAATTTATGGTGATTTTTCAAAGTTAGTCTACTGCTGCTGTCCAAACTGTTTTTGTGCAAGCTATTAATTACCATGTTATAACACCCTTATTTTTTTTGTACACCATTTCTCATCACTTTCTCTTATTTTCTCTTCACTAACATATCAAAAACATAGGACCTTATGTAAGAAAACTCTACTATAACATTATTTCCATGCTTTGTCAATAATAACAAACTTAAAAACATATTGAAATCTTGATATACTTACCTTGTTCTATTGATACTAATCTTTAACTTGATTTTCTCTCTTCTCCAGCTTCTATTTCTTGAATCCAACTTGATATTCTAACTCCCCATGCTCTCCTTAACATTTTTGTCTCTTGGTAGCTATGGAAATTCATTTGATTTTTGGGTGAAAATGGTGAATTTTTGGTAAAAGGACCAAATTGTAAAGAAAGCAAAACTTTCTTTCTTCCTCTCTTTCTCTCACGTTAGTGCATAGGAAAATATGGATGAGAATTTCTCATCTTTCTTTCTTTATATACTAATAAAACAATAATAAAATATATTATTAAAGTATTAATAAAATAATATTTATCTAATTAAATAATTATAAAATATCAAAATATCTCTAGCATCATTATTACTTTCTAGATTTCTCTCTCTTCCAATTGACCATTTTGCCCTTCATTATCTTTTAAAATTCCATCCTTGAGTCATCATTTAATTTGGTAAAATTACAATTTAGTCCCTCATAGTTCTTCATCTATTCAATTTGGTCCTAATTCATCCATTTTCCTTAGTTTCTAGATCATTCCACTCTTAAATTATTTAAACTATTGGTCCTTCAACCTTTTCATATTTACACTTTAACCTCTCAAATTATGAATATTTACTCTTGTGCAACAAAACTTTTCTCACTTTTACAATTTAGTCCTTTCTTGAATTAATATATCATAATATACTTCTCAATATTGACATAACTCAAAATTTCCCTTTTTGTCACTTTATTTCCTTATTTTACTATATCAAAGATAATATCTTACTGTAAAAATTTTCAGGGTATTACAATGAGAGTATTCTCTAGCCAATGTGAGATTAAAATTAACTTATTAAGGGATTAAAATTAAGTTTTAATGAAAATAGTGAAAAAATGGGCTATGGGAGTATTGTCTAGACAATGTAGGATTAAAATAATTTTTTTAATGAAAATAATGAAGAAATTGTCACTTATTTATAAGGTAAACGTGAGATATGGAAGTGTTCTCCAGTCAAAAAGAGATTAAAATTAACTTTTTAATGAAAATAGTAAAGTAACTATCATTTATTTACAAGGTAAGTGTAAGCATGATAGTGTTCACTAGCCAATATGGGATTAAAATTAACATTGTAAGGGAGTAAATTATTTTTAATGCAAATAGTGAAGATGTGAGCTATGGGAGTATTCATTATTCAATGTGGAATTAAAATTAACTTTTTAATGAAAATGATGAAGAAATGAGCTATAAGAGTATTCTCTAGTTAATATGAGATTCAAATTAACTTTTTTTAATAGAAACAATGAAGAAATTGATACTTATTTATAGGGTAACGAAAAAAAATGAAGAAGTGAGCTATAGAAGTATTTTCTAGTTAATGTGGGGTTAAATTATCATTTTAATGAAAAAGGTGATGAAGTGAGCTAGAGAGTATTCTCCAGTTGTGAGATTAAAATTAACTTTTTATTGAAAGTAATGAAGAAATTATTGTTTATTTATATGGTAAATGTGAGATATGAGAGTGTTTTCTAGTCAATATGAGATTAAAATTAGCTTTTTAATTTATTAAATTATACCTAAAAGCGTGCATCTTTTTATCTTATTAATTTATTTGTAAATTAAAAATTTCTAAAAATTCTATTGAATGTATCATTTTATTTTATTAATTTATTTGTAAATTTAAAAAAATTTATTGAGAATGTTTATAAAAAAAATTTAGAAAAAAAATAAAATAAACAATAAATGATAGTTTGAGGTTATTTCTGAACCAATAGATATATTATCATTTCCCTCTTTCATATAATATATAAATGATATATAAATAATTTTAAATTATAAGTTTTTCATCTTAATTTGTTTTTTAAAGGAAGAAATTCAAAAGAGTTAATGAAAATAATGAATAAATTTATACTTATTTATAGGATAAAGAGTATTCTTTAGTCAATATAGGATTAAAAATTGTTATATAAAGCATTGACACATGTCAACAAAATGAATATGCCAAGTGTCAAAATATTATGTTTCCATGTTTTTTGGGAGTCTAAACCTTATAATATAATATACATGTATCTAATATGTATCATTATATAAAAAATATATAGATAAGATATATTATATTTAAATTATAAATAAATTTAAACTATATGACATCTCTTATAAATTTCTTTAAATGAAGAAACTCTAAAGAATTTATATAAATAGTGAAGAAATTGACACTTACTTATAGTGTTACTGTAAGCTATGAAAGTGTTTTCTACCTAACGTGAAATTTATAGTCTAAGTACTTGAAATGGAGACCACTACATTTCAAAAATTGTAATGTGGAAATGAAGTATATTTTCTTATTTAGTCAGAACTTTATAATATTGCATACTCGTTTGCATATCTGTGTTATGCACAGACTAATAGTGTTTGTCAATGTAATTTTTCTTTTAAAAAAAAATGAA
This sequence comes from Gossypium hirsutum, assembly GCF_007990345.1. NCBI lineage: Eukaryota > Viridiplantae > Streptophyta > Magnoliopsida > Malvales > Malvaceae > Gossypium > Gossypium hirsutum. The sequence goes on along the minus strand of NC_053431.1, from coordinate 27,549,182 downwards.
AAGAATGTAAATTTAATTTTAACATAAAAAAATAATAATACATATTAGTAGTATATAAATAAAAGACTTAAGGGTGCAAAAAGCCCTCAAATTTTTTTCAAAAAAAGTAATTAAGCCTCTATTTTTGTTGCACTCATTTGGATACTTGAACTTTTAAAATACATCAAAAAGGCCCTCAAACTTTTTCAAAAGAAGCAACTAAGCTCCTATCTTTTTTGCACTCAATTGGGTACTTAAACTTTCAGAATGCATCAAAAAGAACCTCAAACGTTTTCAAGAAAAAAGCAATTAAGTCCCTGCTTTTATTAAAAAAGAAAAAAAATTAAAAAAATTAAAATCAATAAAATTTATAAATATTATTATATTTTAATAAAAAATTCAAATATTAAAAATTTATTAAAATTTAGAAAAAATATAAAAATTGTAAAAATATATAAAAAATTGTAATTTTTTTAAAAATCATAAAAATTAAAAAATATATAGAAATATAAAAAATTTATAAAATTTTATAAAGTCGTAAGAAAATTATAAAAAATGTAAAGAAATATAAATTTCGTAAAAAAATTATAGAAATTATTGTACGTAAAGAAGCATTTTATAATTTTTCTATAACTTTTATTAATTTTTATTTTTTTATCATTTTTCACCACATGTCACATTGTATTGCGACACATGGTAATTTTAATCAAAAAAGAACTAGGGGTCATTAATTTTTTTGATTTTTACAAATTTTTTTATGATTTCTATAAAAAATTCTAATTTTTAATAAATTTTTATTTTTTTATATTTTTATTAAAATTTAATAAATTTTCTAAAATTTATTATTTATTATTTTTTTCTAATTTTTAATAAGAGTAGGGATTTATTTGCTTTTTTGAAAAATTTTGAGGGTTTTTTTGATGCATTTTGACAGTTCAAGTACCCAATTGAGTGAAAAAAAATAGGGGCCTAATTGCTTTTCTTGAAGAAGGTTGAGGGCATTTTTGATGCATTTTGAAAGTTTAAGTGCAAAAAAAAAAGGGGGGGCTTAATTTCTTTTTTGAAAATGTTTGAGGACTTTTTACACCCTTAAGCCTAAATAAAATATATGTTTTGTTTTGAAGTCTATAAATATTATATTAAAATAATTATAATAAATAGAAATCTCAATTGTTAAAATAAATCGAAAAAGTTTAGGTTTGAAATATTATATTAAAATGATTATAGTAAAAAGATATGTCAATTTTTATTATAAATTTTTATACTAATAAATAAATTAATTTATGAAAAAAATTATAATTAACAATAAAAAGTTAAAGTTATTATAAATAATAATTAATTTAATAAAGTGTTTAATAAATTACAATATACGTAAAATAATTAAATTATATTTAAAGAAATTAACTAATATGATTTTTAAAAAAAAATTAATGAACAAAAAGTAATTTACACAAAGTGAAAATAAGTAACTTAAATAAACCGTGCCACCTGTTAAAAAAGTATAATATAAACACACTTATTTATTTAGAACATTATAATATAATATATATTATGTGGGATTTGAAAAGTTGAAAATAAAAGAAACTTTGAAATTGAAAAAGGAAAGTAAAAACAAAAAATAAATCACGAATAAGAAAAATAAAAGAAAGAAATAGAAATCCAAAATCTGTTTGTTTCACTGGTCTAAAAAAAAATATCATTTGCCAAGTTGATTTTCTTTTTTTCCAAATGAATTTTAGATGTGTGATTGATAGGATGGAAAAGAGAAGGGATGAGATGTAGAAGAGAAAAAGTGAAACAAAAAATAAAATTTAAGTGTATTTGGTTAGAAAAAAACGCGAGAGTAAAGAAAATAGAGGAGATGATAATTTTCCATTTAATGTATAAAAATTAAACCTTTCAAATTGGAATGAAAAGAAGAGAGAAAAAGAGAAAGATGTGTATATTAATTCAAAATTATGTATTTTATTAATTTTTTTATTTTATTTCCTTCCATTTTTCATCTCTACTTAATAATAATTACCGAGCACACATATGAAAAGAAAAATTAAAATTTTCATCCTTCTTGTAACATCCCGAATTAGGGCCTAGTCGGAACAGTGATTTTGAGACCACAAATCCAAAGTATAAGTAATTATTTTATGATTCTTATGAGGTCTATGATATGATTGCATGCTTGTGTGAAAGTTTCATGAAGAAATTCTATTGATAAAGTGTCCAATTTGACATTTAGGACTAAATTGCAAAAGTTACAAAATGTGAGTTCTAGAAGCTTTAAGCATGAAATTGCCATGGAATATTATTTAGAGGTCCTTAAATAGTAATTTTCCCAATTTCTATTTTTATGGACAAAAATGGGCATGAATAGGAAAAATTTGAAAGAAAGGCCTTAAGGGTATTTTTGTCATTTAGTTAATAAAAGAATAAAAAGGGAAAATAAGTCAAAAATTGTGTCCATCTTCTCCTACCTTGGCCGAAAATCTCAAGGAGCCATAGCTAGGGTTTTGTTCAACTTTCAAACTTAATAGTAAGTGCACCCTAGCCCCGTTTTTAATGCTCTTTACATTTTTGAAACCCTCGTAACCTGATTTACCTATTTCTAGCATTATTTTGAAGTAGGGTTCATGTTTGAAATTTGACCCATGTGTGACATGCATGTATTTTGATGTTTAATAGAGGAATATGAAAGTTTGATGTGTGTTTAACATCTTTTACTAAGTGATTTTTTATAGAAATGCATGAAAAGGACCTATTTGTAAAAGATGCAAAAAGAGTGGTAAGATGTATGTTTTAATGAGAAATGTGGGCAGCTATGAGCATGTTATAAGTTCGGCTAGGCTTGGGTAACATAGAAACTGAAAACATTTCATTTTACGAGTCTAGGGGCTAATTTGTAATTATGTGAAAGTTTAGGGAAAAAATTATAATTTTTCGAAAGTATAATTTATGGACTGATTTGAATAATGTGATAATGAAATAAGTAAAATTTGCTATTATAGATCAAGAAAAATGGAGTTTGGACCTTAATAGAGGAAAAAACAAAGTTGTGGACTAAATCGAATAGTTAGCCATATTTTGGTACCGAGGTAAGTTCGTGTGTAAATAATGTAACGTTACATTATTATGTGTTTGATGCTTTAATATTGCATGAATTGTATAATTGTTTTTGTTGAATTAATTAATGATGACTCAATGACAATTCGAGAAGTTCGATAACTCAAAATCCCTGTTGAACCTTAGGAATAGTTAGGATACAAATGTCATGACATTAGGGTTATGTGCGATCCCATATAAGACCATGTCTGGGACATGGCTTTGGTATCGATATGTAACTTCGTGTAAGACCATAGCTTGGCTATCAGCATCGATATGTGATCCCATACAAGACCATGTCTAGGACATGGCATTGGCATCGATCTACGATCCCATGTAAGACCTTGTATGGGACATGGCATTGGCATCGATATGTGATCCCATGTAAGACCATATTCAAGATATGGCATTGGCATCCTACCATGTGTATGAGAGTTCCTGAGTATCTTTTAGTATTCCAAATGGTTCAACGATTAATCCAACGATTATGTCAAAGAGATGACAAGGTATGATCATGTTGAAAGAATACAGGTATGTACACAAAGCTCATAAACATTGAGATTACGAATCGATGAGACCTCGGAAAGAAGTGAATGAATGAATTACGATCATGAGTTTTATTGTACATTATGTAAATGGCATGACCTAAAATGTTCCTATAATACTTGATGACATGGTAATAAATATTATTGTGTTATGTGTATAATATCGCATGGTTAATGTTGCTAATTATTTTCATGCAAATTTACTAAGCTTTATACTTACTCCCCTTTCCTTTCCATTTTCTTATAGTATCGCAAAGCTAGCTCGAGGATCGAAGGACGTCGGAGCTCGATTCACACTATCAAACTAGCCTTTTAGGTATAGTGAATTCAAGTATTTTGAGTATGGCATGTATAGGGACTTGGTCTTTTTGTTATATGTCATATAGGTTTAGTCAAATGTGTTGGCTTATAATGATTTGATGATTCATTTTGTATATGGCCATGAGATATGACCCATATTAATTATAGGGATGTAATCCTATTCATACATGTATATATGTGCTATGGTCACTCATGTTGTGGTTAAATTCATTTGGCATGGATGAATTGTTGATATGGTCATGGATGTTTGATGATGGAAATGTGTGTAAATGACATAAAAACAACCAAGGTATGAATGTATGAAATGGAAGTGAATTGATGTTTCATATTGCATGTGATTTGGTAAGCTTGGTCTAAATAAAATATGAAGTCTTAAGCAAGTATAAATTGATAAGAAGTTGATATGTATGAGCCATATTTATGAATGTGTAAGTACTTATTTATGCCATGTAGGATGTCATTGAGATGTGTAAGTGTGCATGTGTTACTAAGGGTGACAAAAGGCTTGGAAAATAGCGTCAAAGTTGTACACATAGCTAGGCACACGAGCGTGTGTCTAGACTGTGTGTGGCACACGGTCTGCCCTATGGGCGTGTGATCCGGTCATATGTACCTTGCACCCTAATTAGGTAAAATAGAATGCCCAGTAGTAAACACACGGGTAGAGACACGGCCGTATGTCTCAGCCGTGTGAAGGACATGGGCATGTACTGAAGCCGTGTGAAGTCTGCACTTGATTTTTGGAATTTAATTCACCACACGGTCTAAGCACACGGGCATGTGACTTGGCCGTGTGACCCTATTTAGTTGATGACATCATAAACAGAGAGTTACACGAGTTAAGCACACAGGTGTGTGTGACCACATGACCTACCTACACAGGCGTGTGACCCTTCAAAAACAAGAAAATTTTCTAAGTGTTACAAAATTTCTGAAAGTTCTCGATTTAGTCCCGAACCACACCCAATGTATGCTTTGGGCCTTGGGGGCTCATATAAGGGACAACTTGCATATGTGTAACATTCCAAAATTGGGCCTAGTTGGAATAGTGATTTCGAGAACACAATTCTGATGTCAGAATATTTATTTTATGATTATTATGAGGCCTAGAATATGAAAGTAAGCATGTGTTAAAGTTTTATGAAGAAATTCTTAGTGTAAGGTGTCCAATTGGAAATTAGGGACCAAATTGAATAAATTGCAGAACTTGGATTCTAGAAGAAATTTGCATGAAATTGCCTTAGATTATTAATTAGAAGGTCTTAAAGAGTAATTTTCTCAATTTCTAAGTTTTTGGACAAAAATGGCCATGCATGAAAAATTTTGGAATTTTAGTAAGGAACAACATTTTGGTCATTTGGTAATAAAATCAATAAGAAGGGAAACTGAAGGCAAAAATCAGCCATTCTTCTCCCTCTTGCTGTCGAAATTCCAAGGGACACCATAGCTAAGGTTTCTTCACTTTCCAAGCTCAATAGGAAGTGACTCTTAGCCCCGTTTTTAATGTTCTTTGTATTTTTGAGATCCTTGTAACACGTTCTCTCCAATTCTACCCATATTTTAAGCTAGGGTTCATGTATGTAAAATGACCCATGTGTGACATGTTTGTTCTTTGATGATTTATGGGGAAATATGGAAGTTAAATGTGTGTTAAACATCTTTTCCTAAGTGATTTTCATGGAAAACCCCTAAAAGGACCTTTTTGCAAAAGGTATAAAATATGTGGTAAAAATGTGAAATAGAGGAAAATGTGGGCTAGTATGAGTTTATAATACATTCGGCTAAGCTTGGGTAACCAAGGAATTTCATGTATTTCATTTTACGAGCCTAGGGACTAGGTTGTAAAATTTTGAAATGTTAGGGGCAAAATGGTCATTTTTTCCAAGGGTGAATTTTAGGTCCAAAATAAATAGCATGAAGTATTAATAATTTATTTTTACTGATATAGACCCTGAGGAACCGATTTCAGTGATCGATTGTAGAAAACGAAAGGTTTCGGAATAACTAAAATACGAAACCTAAGCAATTACCAGGTAAGTTTGTGTAACTCGAATGTAAACTATCTTTAAATACATTAAAGATGTATGTACATGTATGAATTATAATAGTAATATTTATTGCATGACAACTCATGAAATATTAATGTTATGATGAAATGTCCCGGTTGAATAAAAAGGGATGTCTGATGGATTACTCGAAAATGAAATAATGGTATAAAGGATTTAGCCTGGACGGGTGATCCTACAGTAATCTAGCATCCCGAAGAATATGTGTGCTTTGATGGATTAAGCCTAGACGGGTAATCCGAGTAGGATCTGAATTTAGCCTGAACTGGTAATTCAAACCTGAACTCGTAGAGTATATGTCATTGTAGGGGATTTAGCCTGGACTGTTAATCTCGACAATACTCTGTGAACTACGTTGTGGGGAATTGAGCCTGGACTGGTAATCCCGCCATAAAAGTGAGGTTCAGGAGAGTGCGTATTTAAAGGATCACTTGCTTGATTTGATGGTAAACGAGATATCCATCGAGATTCCAAGAAATTCGATGGGATTAAAATGTTAAATGGGAATAGACATGTTTGAATTAATGAGCTCATCTATGAAGGATGTTACATTGTACTGGCATGAGACTAACTTGATGGTTGAGTACATGTGATAGGAAATTTTACTATGAATGTTTGGCCTGAATGTCTTATATGATTGCATACTAAATAACTGGTAAGTTTACTTTCCCGTTATCCAGACTTACTAAGCATGTTATTGCTTACCCCCTCTCCTTTCCATGTTTTACAGAGCTCGTGGACTCGTAAAGATTGGAAGACGATTGGAGCATTGTCAACACTATCAATTTGTTTTGCTTTGGCATATAGATACCTTATTTTGTTTCAATGGCTTGTATAGGTTTTGGTTATTTTGTGATATATGTCATTGGTTAGCCTATGTGAAGGCTTAAATATTAAACTTATTCTTTTTGTATATGGCCATAAGACATGGCTCATTTTTTATGTAGGCTATGACCTAGTAATTGGCTTGTTTGTGGTTAAATGTTCTTGTGATGATTAAATGTGGTATATTATAAATAGACATATGAAATGTTGCCAAATCACTTGGGATAGTTAGGTCATAATTGGCAATGAGTTATAACAATGAGCCAAGTCTAAATGTGTTTTTGAATGAGATGGAAATCCTAAATACAAAGAGGATAAATTAGCATATATATAACCGTTGAGATGAGGTTAACATGCAATAGACCATTTATGGTAGTACTTGGGCATATTTAGGCCATGTTAAACATCATTGAGGTTCACGAATATGAGTGGTTATTGAGGGTGACCATTGGCTCAGATTTGTAGCCTCCAAAAAGGTCCACACAGATAGAGACACGAGTGTGTGTTTAGGCCGTGTGTGACACACAGTCAGCCCCACGAGCGTGTGGTATGGCCATGTGTCCCCTACACCTAAACTTTTTAGGTCAGAATGCATGGTAGTAAACACACGGGTAGAGACACGGCTGTGTGTCTTAACTGTATCGAGGACACGGTCTAGCACATAGGCGTGTGTCATGGCCGTGTGTCCCTAAATGCATGATGACATCATAAATAGAATGCTGGAGTTTTTGGGCAGGGGCAACAACACGGGCATGTCTAGGCAGTGTGAAGTACACGGGCTAGGGACACGGGCGTGTGCTTGGGTGTGTACACGGGAAATAACTTCAATTAATTTCACATGGGTAAGGGACACGGGTGTGTGCATTGCCTCCACACGGACGTGTGAGGCTTAACCTAGGAAATTTTCCAAAAACTTTCTTAAGACTCAGTTTAGTCCCGGACCATTCTCAATGTATGTTTTGGGCCTCGTAGGTCCATAGGACATTATGAATATGATTGATTGGTTTTAATTTGGAACGAAATTTTATAGCCCAAAATTTTTCGGAAATGTCATGTTCGTGCACAGTAATGCCCTGTACCTTGTCCCAGTCTCGGGTACAGGTAAGAGGTGTTACATTTAATGGTATCAGAGCTACGGTTTAGTTGGTTCTAGGGTTAACGTAGCATATGTTGAGTATATCTATACATGCCATTATACAAGTTATGATAGTGTGACATCTCCTAACCATTTTTAATTGTATTTGAATATAGTAAATACCTTCCAATCAAGCTCAAGATGAGTCAGAGGGAGCTGAGAGCCATGCTCCAGCTTCCGTTCAACGAACTACTGCTAGTAGTAGTAGAAGGCCTATGTTTGAAGGCCGAGAAGAGGCAAGAGCTGCATTCTTTGAGATGATGGATGATTGGTTTAAGGATTATTTGAGAAACCTCCCCAATATACCACAACCTCCTTCACCCCCTGCTCGACCTGAAGAACAAGTGCCACAAGGTGTGGTACCTATGAGAATTGGTAAGGTATCTGTGGATAAACTTAGGAAATATGAAGCCGAAGAGTTTAGGGCCACAATTGATGTCGATCGGAAATGTGCCAAATTTTGGCTTGAGAATACCATAAGAGTTCTCGACGAATTGTCATGTAGTTCTGAGGAAAGTTTGAAATGTGCGGTGTTGCTATTGAAGGGCACTGCATACCATTGGTGGAAGACTGTGTCCTCAGTAGCACTGAAAGAGAGTATCACATGGGAAATCTTCCAAACAGAATTTAGGAAGAAGTATATCAGCCAAAGGTTCTTGGACCAGAAGCGAAAAGAGTTCCTGGAACTCAAACAAGGAAATAAAACGGTGTCAGAATACGAAAGAGAGTTCGTAAGACAAAGTTAGTATGCAAGTGAGTGAGTCCAATCGGAGGCGAAAATGTGTAAGCGCTTCGAAGAACGTCTGAATGAAGAAATAAAACTGTTAATCGGGATTCTTAAAATAAGGAAGTTGGCTAAGTTAGCCGATCAAGCCAAGAAGGCTGATGAACTGAATAATGAAATAAAGAGAGCAAAAAGAGAAGCTAGAGCTTTTAGTAAGAGATCTAATTGCAGAACGCACTCCTTTCCCATGAAAAAATCGAAGAGTCAACAAGAACGCTCCACTGCATCGGTGGCATATTCGGGCAAAACAAGAAGCTCTAAACAATACAACCCAAAGTCTTCCTCCCCTAACGTAACTAGTGTGGGGAGTGTAGATGATCAAAAGTCGAGATGTAAAAGCTGTAACAAGTTTCATTTCAGGGAATGATGAATGAAGAGTGGGGCATGTTTTAGATGTGGTTCCCTTGACCACTCCCTTAAAGATTGCCCAGAATGAGCCGATAAAGAGGTGGATTTAGCCCTAAAGTCTAATGTTCCTAATCCTCGAGGTAGACCACCACGACATCCTAGAAGTGCAAGTGGTAGTCGAACTGCTGCCAAGGATACGACTACAAAATCAGAGGCTCGAGCCCCTATAAGGACTTATGCTGTAACACCCCGAACCCGATACCGTCGCCGGAGTCGAACACGAGGTGTTAACAGACTTCAAACCACTTATTCGACATTTCCCAGACAAGCTGCCGATCTGCGTACTAGTCGCTTTAAAAATAATATCTTGAGTTTCACAACTCGAAAATCAGTTTCGTGATTTTTCCCTGAAACTAGACTCATATGCCCATCTCCATAATTTTTTCTAGAATTTTTGGTCAGGCCAATTAGTACAGTTTATTAGTCAAAGTCTCCCATGTTACAGGGATTGACTACACTGACCCTTGCGCATTACGAATTGGATATCTCCCTGCACAGAGCTTCAATACTGATGTCGTTTGTTTCTATAGAAACTAGACTCAGAGAGGAATCTGTACATATATGGCATGACTCCTAATTATCTCTGGTTAATTTATAATAAATCTCCAAAGTCGGAACAGAGAATCCAGAAATCGTTCTGGCCCTGTCTCACGAGAACCTGAATATCTCTTAACATAATGTCCATATGATCTTTTCGTTACTTCTATATGAAAATAGACTCATCGAGCTTCAAATACATAATTTATTCGTCAATTAATTCCACTCCTACTATTTTTAGTGATTTTTCGATCTCACGTCACTGCTGCTGCCAGCATGTGTTACGAAAGCAACTATGCCTATTTCGTGATTTCTCCTTGATCTAACTAGTAATTCATCATACATATCACCAATTATGATCATGACTAGCCATGCCAAAGGCTAATCATTGTCAAACTTCCCCCTACTACACTATTGCCATATCATGAATTTTAACACCAAAATAATCAACCATGACGTATGGCATAAAAAGGTCGAATTATCAAGATTTGCGACCTAACGTTATGAATCCAAACCCAACCGAACATTTATGCCATTTTCGCATGGCTAAAAGATTACATACACAAGTTCAAACACAACGTAATAGCCTATACATGCCGAAATGTTCTCCTAAGCCAACTAAGAAGAAAGTACCAAAACTTGCTATCCGGTGTGATGACTTCGATGACGGCCCGACCACGCAAAAAGAGACGAGTCCAAGAGACCTAGAATAGGTGACAAGGAAACATCGAGTGAGTTTATAACTCAGTAAGTCATAAGCAATACACTACCATCCATTAATAACATTATCACAAGAGGAAACAAAATGGAACGAGGCTAGTTACTCCATCCATACCGAACCATACCATAGTTCCTCCGACCTATCGGTTCAATCTCATACCAAATCATGCATTCACATTCCATATACTCATCAATAGAATATTCGAGGCATTTTCATAAATCATTTCATTTTCGTTACAATCATACAACTAAACGGCCTTTCACCCATTCCACGATAAATCTTATGTACGTGACTTCAAGTATATTTGTCACATAGGTTCAACTTACCAAGCTCAACTCCAACTATAAACATAGCACCTATTAGCCATGAACTCAAGATACTTACCCGATCCGCTGTCCGTGATTGACTCAATAACGTCGCACACTTAGTGTCCATAATGTTTCAAAAATATATAATAAGTCCGCACACTCAGTGCTATATAATCAACTCGCACACTTAGTGCTATATAATCAAACTCGCACACTTAGTGCTACATAGTCAACTCGCACACTTAGTGCTACATAGTCAAACTCGCACACTTAGTGCTACATAGTCAATTCGCACACTTAGTGCTGCACAATTTAAACCAGCACACGTAGCGCCAATCTCATGGTCATAAATGTTTATACCCGCACATTTAGTGCCGAGATCAACAACTCAATACATCTCACTCTTTTCTTTTCATTCAACACTTTCATCATCACATACGTACATGCATATATATATTTATTCATTCCATTCAGCATCATTACATAAACGTTATGACCATTTGAATTAATACCAACTATATGCTTAATGACTTACTTGGTGTTGGGTAAGACGGTTCCAATTCGGCTACTCGATGATCTTTTCTTTGCCTTTGCTTGATTCTCCTCCTCTAACTCCATGAGCTTAATCAATAAATCAACTAGTTTAGCCATCTTGCTAAACATTCATAATTCAATTACACATGCATATGTATGTTTGTATATTCGGCAACCATCCTCACTAATTACCCATTTAGTCGATTATACACATAATTAAAGGTAACATCCCGAATGGGCATACTTGTGTATATATACATATATATGTATATATATATACTTCGGAATGGGCATCACAATTAGATTTAACACCACCTTCATACTCAATTAGATGGCCGAATGTATGTATACATGTACAATGTCAACTATAACATCATTTAAACACCTAATTTCATCTCATGAACACTTAATCGAATTTTCCTAATCTAGCATATTTTCACATCTATTTGTAACATCATGTAAATCCACATATAATTACATTTCTTAAGTTCCACATCTTAATGCCCATTATAGCCACTCCCATAGTCTAAATCTAGCAATCGGCAACACCCACCTTTCCACTATGTTAGCCAAATACTCATTCTCTTCCTAGTCCAAAATTCGGCACCTCCAACAAAATAGCTTAACAATTTCAACTTTCATGCTAACATAACAAGCAACTTAACACATCCATATAACTAGCATGCTAATAGCATCAAGGTATCAACTAAAATTTTTTAAGCTCCTTAGCCGAATCCTAACTCTCCAACAACCCCAAATCCAACCATGGGATAGATAGAATTTAGACTCATCCCCCAAAGGTTGTGTAAACTTCCAAAAATATCATTGAACATACCTTGATCTAAAGGACCACCTTGGCCGAATCTTGCTTCCTCTTCTTCCTCTAGTTACGACAATTGCAAAAGAAAGAAAACATGAACACTCCTTCTTCCCTCCTCATTAGGCATTCAAACTCCCTCATTTTCATGCCACAACATCAAACACTCCTCCTAGATACAAGCAATGGCCGAACTCTTTCCAAGTTTTTCTCCCCTTCTTTTTCTTGGTTTTTCGGCTAGGAGATGGCAAGTATGACACCCTTTTTTTTTGTTCACTTTCCTATTATTATCCCCATCATTTGTTAACCAAAAGAAAACATATTAAATTAGAATGAGTGGAGCATCATCACTCCTTGGCCGGCCACCATGTATTTTATGGGCAATTTGACATGCAAAGCCATGCTTCCTCACCCTATTATTAATTACTCCTTATAATTCATCTATCATCTTTTCTAACCTCGTCAACTAGGTCCTTTTTGAATTAATTCACAATCCTAAAGCTAATATTAAGCATTTAATTTCTCATATATTCACTGTCACACAAAAATTTATGCAATTAAAACACAAAAAAATAAATTTTTGGCTCGGTAATGTGGTCTCGAAACCACATTCCGACCAGGGTCTAATTTGGGTTGTCACAACTCTCCCCCACATAAGAAATTTTCGTCCCCGAAAATCTTACCGGTAAATAATTTTGGATATCGATCCTTCATAGAGTCCTCAAGTTCCCAAGTGGCTTCTTCAATTCCGTGTTTATGCCACAGTACTTTCACTAATGAGATTTTCCTGTTTCGTAGTTCTTTTACTTCATGTGCTAAAATACGAACTGGTTCTTCTTCGTAACTTAAATTAGATTGAATCTCGATCTCCGATGGAGGAATTACGTGCGATGGATCGGACCTATATCGTCGAAGCATCGAGACATGAAAAACGTTGTGAATCTTTTCGAGCTCAGGGGGCAAAATTAATCGGTATGCAACGGGTCCAACTCGTTCGGATACTTCGTACGGACCGATGAACCTCGGACTCAATTTGCCCTTACGACCAAATCTAAGCACCTTCTTCCAGGGTGAAACTTTGAGAAACACTTTGTCTCCAACCTGATATTCAATGTCTTTTCTTTTCAAATCCGCATACGACTTTTGACGATCCGAAGCGGTTTTCAAACTTTCGCGAATTACTCGAACTTTCTGTTCGGCATCCTTAATCAAATCAACCCCAAGGATCTTACTTTCACTAAGTTCAGTCCAAAATATTGGGGTACGGCATTTACGACCGTACAAAGCCTCGTAAGGTGCCATCTTAATACTTGATTGAAAACTATTGTTGTAAGCGAATTCAATCAAAGGTAAATACCGTTCCCATGAACCATTAAACTCGAGGATGCAACATCTCAACATATCCTCAAGTATCTGAATTATCCGCTCGGATTGACCATCGGTTTGTGGATGAAAAGCAGTGCTAAAATGCAGCTTGGTACCCAAAGCTTCTTGCAATTTCTTCCAAAATCGCGAGGTGAATCTCGGATCTCTATCCGACACGATAGAAATAGGTACTCCATGTAATCTCACAATCTGAGAAACATACAATTCGGCTAGTTTATCCAATGAAAAATCCGTACGCGCGGGGATAAAGTGAGCCGACTTAGTCAGTCTATCAACAACAACCCAAATCGCATCCTTCTTACTTGCTGACAATGGCAGTCCGGACACAAAGTCCATTGTGACTCGATCCCATTTCCACTCGGGTATCATGATCGGCTGAAGTAATCCTGAAGGCACTTGATGTTCTGCTTTCACTTGTTGACATATTAAACATCTCGAAACAAAGTCGGAGATGTCCCGTTTCATACCATGCCACCAAAACCGACGTTTCAAATCGTTGTACATTTTCGTACTCCCCGGGTGAATTGACATTCGGCTACAATGAGCTTCGTTCAGAATCATCGAAATGAGTTCTGAATTTCTTGGAACACACAACCGACTTCTGAACCTCAAACAATCGTCATCATCAATTTGAAATTCAGATTCCATATTCGAAATACATTCAGCCCGTTTTGCAACCAATTCATCGTCGACTTTCTGAGCTTCACGAATTTGATGAATCAATGATGGTTTGGCCTTTAATTCAGCTACTAACACATTGTCGGTAGAATAGACAAGCGCACATTCATCGCTCGTAAAGCAAACAGCGATTTCCGGCTTAAGGCGTCCGCAACCACATTAGCCTTTCCCGGGTGGTAATCAATGACAAGCTCGTAATCTTTCAACAACTCAAGCCAACGTCTTTGTCGCAGATTTAAGTCTCTTTGAGTCATCAAATATTTGAGACTTTTGTGATCCGAAAATACATGGCACTTTTCACCAAACAAATAATGTCGCCATATTTTCAAAGCAAATACGATGGCGGCTAGCTCGAGATCATGGGTTGGATAATTTCTCTCGTGTGGCTTCAATTGTCTCGACGCATAGGCCACAACTCGACCTTCTTGCATCAATACGCAACCCAACCCGAGTAGGGATGCGTCACTATAAATGACAAACTCTTTGCCTGATTCGGGTTGCACCAAAATTGGAGCTTCAGTCAAATGAGTTTTCAGTTGATCGAAGCTTTTCTGACATTCCTCCGTCCATTCGAACTTAACATCCTTTTGAAGTAGCTTCGTCATTGGTGTGGCTATCATCGAGAAACCTTTTACAAATCGTCGGAATAACCGGCGAGCCCCAGGAAGCTCCGAACTTCGGTAATATTTCTTGGAGGCTTCCAGTTAAGTATGGCTGAAATTTTGCTCGGGTCAACTCGAATACCCGTTGCGGATACCACATGACCCAAGAAGCTAACCTCTCTCAACCAGAACTCACACTTACTGAACTTCGCATATAACTACTTATCCCGCAAAATTTGCATCACTAATCTCAGGTGTTCAGCATGTTCGGTCTCATCTCAGGAGTACGGTTCTCGGCTCGAACAGCTGTATCAGGGGCCCCTCTCTGACTACCATCCCTACCTCCTAAAATTCTCGGTGGTCTACCTCTAGTTGTCACTCCACTAGGTCTTGCACCTTGAATCTTATTCTTCTCATCAAGCTCCGTGCAATCTCTAATGAAGTGGTCCTTCGAACCGCATCCGTAACAGGCCCTGTTAGTAGACTTACCCCAACATTCACCTAGGTGTCGTCTTCCGCATTGGGGACATTCAGGTTTCTCTTGACGATTATTGCCCACACTAGCTACCGAAGTAGCTCGAGAGCCCGTCGATGGTTTTGCTCTGATGGAAATTCCCGCAGTCGTCCTCGACTTATTAGTGTCCTCCTTGAACTTCTTTACAGCTGAGAACGGAGCTTTACCCGTCGATCTTTTACGATAGTCTCTAGCTTCAAATTCAGCCTTCTTCTTCTCCTTTCCAAGTTCTTCCGCCTTGCAGGCTCGTTCGACTAGTGTTACGAATTCTTTTATTTCCAAAATACCCATTAGTAGCTTTAAATCTTCATTCAATCCTTCTTCGAATCTTTTGCACATAGCAACCTCATCAGCTACACACTCCTGGGCATACCTACTGAGTCTCACGAATTCATGTTCGTATTCAGATACTGTCATACGGCCTTGCTTGAGTTCCAAGAATTCCTTACGCTTTTGATCAATGAACCGTTGGCTAATATATTTCTTCCGAAATTCCGTCTGAAAGAAGTCCCAAGTTACTCGTTCGTTTGGGACTATGGAAATCAGGGTCCTCCACCAATAGTAGGCTGAGTCCCGCAACAAGGATATAGCACACTTTAGACATTCATCGGGTGTGCATGACAGTTCATCAAACACCCGAATGGTGTTATCAAGCCAGGACTCGGCCCTTTCAGCATCATCAGTAACTATGGCCCTGAACTCCTCAGCCCCGCGCTTCCTAATCAAGTCTACAGGTGGCTTACTCAGCCTCACAGGATCAGTAACTGATGGCATTACTGGCTCCGGGGGTGGATTATTCAAATTCGGGAATTGTTGGACAGCCGGATTGGTTCGGGCATACTGCGCGACCCATTCATTCATCATGGTAAAGAAGGCTTGTTTAGCTCCCTCACCTTGATTATTCGCAGATGACTGAGGTTTAACAGGCGGCGTCCCTTGTGCAGGAGCAGCCGCTACGCTCTCAACGTCATCCGCTAAGGTTCCTTCTACACCGGGGTCCATTTACTAATCAAAACAAAAACATTTTAACCGTCAGAAGTCATCACACATTTAAACATTAACATTAAGGCATGTATAGCTAGACTCATACGCGCTATGGTAGTCCTAGAACCGACTAAACCTGGCTCTGATACCAATAAAATGTAACACCCCGAACCCGATACCGTCGCTGGAGTCGAACACGAGGTGTTAACAGACTTCAAACCACTTATTCGACATTTCCCAGACAAGCTGCCGATCTGCGTACTAGTCGCTTTAAAAATCATATCTTGAGTTTCACAACTCGAAAATCAGTTTCGTGATTTTTCCCTGAAACTAGACTCATATGCCCATCTCCATAATTTTTTCTAGTATTTTTGGTCAGGTCAATTAGTACAGTTTATTAGTCAAAGTCTCCCATATTACAGGGATCGACTACACTGACCCTTGCGCATTACGAATTGGATATCTCCCTGCACAGAGCTTCAATACTGATGTCGTTTGTTTCTATAGAAACTAGACTCAGAGAGGAATCTTTAAATATATGACATGACTCCTAATTATCTCTGGTTAATTTATAATAAATCTCCAAAGTCGGAACAGGGAATCCAGAAACCGTTCTGGCCCTGTCTCACGAGAACCTGAATATCTCTTAACATACTGTCCATATGATCTTTTCGTTACTTCTATATGAAAATAGACTCATCGAGCTTCAAATACATAATTTATTCATCAATTAATTCCACTCCTACTATTTTTAGTGATTTTTCGATCTCACGTCACTGCTGCTGCCAGCATGTGTTACGAAAGCAACTATGCCTATTTCGTGATTTCTCCTTGATCTAACTAGTAATTCATCATACATATCACCAATTATGATCATGACTAGCCATGCCAAAGGCTAATCATTGTCAAACTTCCCCCTACTACACTATTGCCATATCATGAATTTTAACACCAAAATAATCAACCATGACGTATGGCATAAAAAGGTCGAATTATCAAGATTTGCGACCTAACGTTATGAATCCAAACCCAACCGAACATTTATGCCATTTTCGCATGGCTAAAAGATTACATACCAAAGTTCAAACACAACGTAATAGCCTATACATGCCGAAATGTTCTCCTAAGCTAACTAAGAAGAAAGTACCAAAACTTGCTATCCGGTGTGATGACTTCGATGACGGCCCGACCACGCAAAAAGAGACGAGTCCAAGAGACCTAGAATAGGTGACAAGGAAACATCGAGTGAGTTTATAACTCAGTAAGTCATAAGCAATACACTACCATCCATTAATAACATTATCACAAGAGGAAACAAAATGGAACGAGGCTAGTTACTCCATCCATACCGAACCATACCATAGTTCCTCCGACCTATCGGTTCAATCTCATACCAAATCATGCATTCACATTCCATATACTCATCAATAGAATATTCGAGGCATTTTCATAAATCATTTCATTTTCGTTACAATCATACAACTAAACGGCCTTTCACCCATTCCACGATAAATCTTATGTACGTGACTTCAAGTATATTTGTCACATAGGTTCAACTTACCAAGCTCAACTCCAACTATAAACATAGCACCTATTAGCCATGAACTCAAGATACTTACCCGATCCGCTGTCCGTGATTGACTCAATAACGTCGCACACTTAGTGTCCATAATGTTTCAAAAATATATAATAAGTCCGCACACTCAGTGCTATATAATCAACTCGCACACTTAGTGCTATATAATCAAACTCGCACACTTAGTGCTACATAGTCAACTCGCACACTTAGTGCTACATAGTCAAACTCGCACACTTAGTGCTACATAGTCAAACTCGCACACTTAGTGCTACATAGTCAATTCGCACACTTAGTGCTGCACAATTTAAACCCGCACACGTAGCGCCAATCTCATGGTCATAAATGTTTATACCCGCACATTTAGTGCCGAGATCAACAACTCAATACATCTCACCTCTTTTCTTTTCATTCAACACTTTCATCATCACATACGTACATGCATATATATATATTTATTCATTCCATTCAGCATCATTACATAAACGTTATGACCATTTGAATTAATACCAACTATATGCTTAATGACTTACTTGGTGTTGGGTAAGACGGTTCCAATTCGGCTACTCGATGATCTTTTCTTTGCCTTTGCTTGATTCTCCTCCTCTAACTCCTTGAGCTTAATCAATAAATCAACTAGTTTAGCCATCTTGCTAAACATTCATAATTCAATTACACATGCATATGTATGTTTGTATATTCGGCAACCATCCTCACTAATTACCCATTTAGTCGATTATACACATAATTAAAGGTAACATCCCGAATGGGCATACTTGTGTATATATACATATATATGTATATATATATACTTCGGAATGGGCATCACAATTAGATTTAACACCACCTTCATACTCAATTAGATGGCCGAATGTATGTATACATGTACAATGTCAACTATAACATCATTTAAACACCTAATTTCATCTCATGAACACTTAATCGAATTTTCCTAATCTAGCATATTTTCACATCTATTTGTAACATCATGTAAATCCACATATAATTACATTTCTTAAGTTCCACATCTTAATGCCCATTATAGCCACTCCCATAGTCTAAATCTAGCAATCGGCAACACCCACCTTTCCACTATGTTAGCCGAATACTCATTCTCTTCCTAGTCCTAAATTCGGCACCTCCAACAAAATAGCTTAACAATTTCAACTTTCATGCTAACATAACAAGCAACTTAACACATCCATATAACTAGCATGCTAATAGCATCAAGGTATCAACTAAAATTTTTTAAGCTCCTTAGCCGAATCCTAACTCTCCAACAACCCCAAATCCAACCATGGGATAGATAGAATTTAGACTCATCCCCCAAAGGTTGTGTAAACTTCCAAAAATATCATTGAACATACCTTGATCTAAAGGACCACCTTGGCCGAATCTTGCTTGCTCTTCTTCCTCTAGTTACGACAATTGCAAAAGAAAGAAAACATGAACACTCCTTCTTCCCTCCTCATTAAGCATTCAAACTCCCTCATTTTCATGCCACAACATCAAACACTCCTCCTAGATACAAGCAATGGCCGAACTCTTTCCAAGTTTTTCTCCCCTTCTTTTTCTTGGTTTTTCGGCTAGGAGATGGCAAGTATGACACCCATTTTTTTGTTCACTTTCCTATTATTATCCCCATCATTTGTTAACCAAAAGAAAACATATTAAATTAGAATGAGTGGAGCATCATCACTCCTTGGCCGGCCACCATGTATTTTATGGGCAATTTGACATGCAAAGCCATGCTTCCTCACCCTATTATTAATTACTCCTTATAATTCATCTATCATCTTTTCTAACCTCGTCAACTAGGTCCTTTTTGAATTAATTCACAATCCTAAAGCTAATATTAAGCATTTAATTTCTCATATATTCACTGTCACACAAAAATTTATGCAATTAAAACACAAAAAAATAAATTTTTGGCTCGGTAATGTGGTCTCGAAACCACATTCCGACCAGGGTCTAATTTGGGTTGTCACATATGCGATACGCGCTAGAGAGGAAGCTTCAACTCCCGATGTCATTACGAGTACATTTTCTCTTCATAATACTCATGTTATTGCCTTAATTGATCCGGGATCGACCCATTCCTACATATGCGTGAAATTGGTGTCTAGCATGAACATGTTTGTGGAATCAACTAAATTTTTAATTAAGGTGTCGAACCCTCTAGGCAAGTTGGTATTAGTAGATAAAGTTTGTAAGAATTGTCCTTTAACAATTTAAGGACATTGTTTTCAAGCAAATATTATGCTTTTTCCATTTGACGAATTTGATGTAATACTTGGTATATATAGGTTGATTGTCCATGATGTGATAGTAAACTGTCGTAACAAGTACATGGAATTAAAATGTTCAGATGGTGACATTCTCCGGGTTAATTTGAATGAGTTGAATGCACCGCCGGTTGTGATTACTTCAATGATAGCTCAAAGGTATATGAGGAAAGGATATGAAGCTTACCTTGCATTCATATTGAATACTAAAGAATCTGAATTGAAGATTGAGTCAGTACCGATATTCTGTGAATATCTGGACGTGTTCCCAAAAGAGCTACCAGGGTTACCTCCTGTTAGAGAGGTGGAATTTGGTATTGAGCTAGTACCAAGACCGATGCCTATTTCTATTGCTCCATACAGAATGGCCCCAACTGAGTTGAAGGAGTTAAAATCACAGTTGCAAGAATTGACTAACAAAGGTTTTCAAAGACTGAGCTCTTCACCTTGGGGTGCTCCCGTTTTATTTGTGAAAAAGAAGGATGAATCGATAAGGTTGTGCATAGACTACCGGAAACTCAATAAGAGTCACTATTAAGAATAAGTATCCCTTGCGAAGGATTGACGACTTGTTCGATCAATTGAGGGGAGCCACCGTATTTTCAAAAATAAATTTGAGATCCGGCTACTACCAGTTACGAGTTAAAAAGGCAAATGTGCCTAAGACTGCCTTCAAGACAAGGTATGGCTACTACGAGTTCCTCATCATGCCTTGTGGTCTGATAAACGCCTTAGCTGCGTTTATGGATTTAATGAATCGTGTATCCTGGCTGTACTTGGACAAGTTTGTAGTAGTATTCATAGATGATATTTTAAACTATTCCAGGAATGAGTCCGAACATGCTGAACATTTGAAGATTGTTTTACAGACTTTACGGGATAGGCAACTCTATGCCAAGTTTAGCAAGAGTGAGTTTTGGCTTCAAGAAGTTGGATTTCTTGGTCATATTGTGTCGGGTGATGGCATCCGAGTTGATCCGAATAAAATTTCTGCTATTGTCGAGTGGAAGCCGCCAAAGAACATAACAGAGGTTAGAAGCTTTTTGGGCTTAGCCAGCTATTACCAAAGCTTTGTGAAAAGATTTTCGATGGTTGCAACTCCCTTGACAAGGTTACTGCAAAAAGATGTTAAGTTTGAATGGTCGGAAAAATGTTAGCAAAGTTTTGATAAATTGACTATATTAATGACAGAAGCTCCAGTTTTGGTACAACCCGAACCGGGAAAAGAATTTGTGATTTATAGTGATTCATCCTTAAATGGACTGGGTTGTGTGCTTATGCAAGAGGGAAAAGTGATAGCTTATGCCTCGAGGCAACTGAAACCACACGAGAAAAATTATCTGACTCATGACTTGGAGCTAGCTACTATTGTATTTGCCTTAAAAAGTTGGAGACACCATTTATATGGTGAAACTTGCTATGTATTCACTGATAGCAAGAGTCTGAAGTACTTGAGGACTCAAAAGGAATTGAATCTGAGACAGCGAAGGTGGCTAGAGTTGATTAAGGATTATGAGCTTGTGATCGATTGCTATCTAGCAAGGTGAATGTAGTCGCCGACACGTTGAGCAGAAAGTCCTTGTTTGCTCTGAGGGTTATGAACATGCATTTGGCGTTATCTGATGATGGTTCGGTTTTAGTAGAGTTGAGAGCCAGACTGACATTTCTCCAAGAGGTTTGCGCAGCTCAGATCAATGATAGTGACTTGCAAGTCAAAAGAGCACAATGTTAAATGGAAGTTGAATCAGATCTTCAGATTGGTTATAATGGTTGTTTAATGTTTCGAGATAGGGTCTGTGTACCCAAAGATGATGAGCTTATTTGAAAAATTTTGCAAGAGGCACATGATAGTCATCTGTCAATTCACTCAGGAAGTACCAAGATGTACAATTATTTAAAGACCATGTACTGGTGGAATGCTATAAAAAGAGATATCTCTGAATTTGTGTCGAAACGCTTGATATGTCAGCAGGTCAAGGCTGAGCACCAAGTGGCTTCAGGTTTATTACAGCTTGTAATGGTTCCCGAATGGAAATGGGACAAGATCACCATGGACTTCGTGACTGGATTACCATTAACCCCGAAAAAGAAAGATGTTGTTTGGGTTGCAATGGATAGACTAACGAAGTTAGCTCACTTTATTCCTATACAGACAGATTACTCTCTTGATAAATTGGCCGACTTATACATACCCAAAATTGTGAGATTACATGGGGTACCGTTGTCGATCATTTCAGATAGAGACCCGAGATTCACTTCTTGATTTTGGAAGAAACTACAAGAAGCCTTGGGTACAAAGTTGGGTTTTAGTACGGTGTTCCACCCACAGACCAATGGTTAGTCTGCGCATATGATTCAGACCCTTGAGGATATGTTACGGTGCTGCGTACTTGAATTTCAGGGTAGTTGGGAAAAATATTTACCATTGGTGGAGTTCACCTACAACAGTTTCCAAACGAGTTTAAAGATGGCACCTTATGAGGTGTTATTTGGTCGAAAGTCCCGGACTCCATTGTATTGGACAGAACTCGAGGAACACCATATTCACGGGGTTGATTTAATCAAGGAAACTAAAGAAAAGGTTAAAGTGATCCGTAATTGTTTGAAAGCGGCATCGGATAGGCAAAAGTCATATGTCGTTTTGAAAAGGAAAGAGATTGAGTTTCAAGTTGGAGATAAAGTATTCTTGAAAGTGTCTCCTTGGGAAAAGGTTTTGAGATTTGGCTGGAAAAGCAAATTGAGCCACGGTTTATTAGACCATACAAGATTACTGAACGAGTTGGGCCTTTAACCTACCGGTTAGCCTTGCCATCCGAAATAGAAAAGATTCATGATGTATTCCATATGTCCATGTTACAGAGATATAGGTCAGACCCCTCACATGTGATTTCACCGGCGGAAGCTGAGATTAGACTGGACATGACCTATGGTGAAGAACTTGTAACACCCCGTACCCGAGACCGTTGCCGGAGTCAGACACGAGGGGTTCGCAGACTTAACTCACTTATTTGTATAGTCCATTTTAAAATTTCTAGACGAGCTGGCTAACTGCGTCACTGTCACCTTAAAAATCATATCTCGAGTTCCAAAACTCAAAAACCAGTTCCGTAAATTTTTCCTGAAACTAAACTCATATATCCATCTAAAATTTTTTTTTCTAGAATTTTTAGTCGACCCAATTAGTACAGTTTATTAGTTAAAGTCTCCCCTGTTTCAGGGTTCGACTACACTGATCTCCATGCATTACGACTTTGATATCTCCCTGTACAGGGCTTCAATACTGATGCCGTTTATTTCTATAGAAATTAGACTCGAAAAGGAATCTTTACATATATGGCATGACTTCTAATTATCTCTGATTAATTTATAATGAATTTCCAAAGTCGGAATAGGGAATCCAGAAACCGTTCTGGCCCTGTTTCGTGAAAACTTAAATATCTCATATTATACTATTCATATGATCATTTCGTTACTTTCCTATGAAAATAGATTCATCAAGGTTCGATTACATAATTTATTCACTATTTAATTCCATTCCTACTATTTTTAGTGATTTTTCACATTCACGTCACTGCTGCTATCAGCATCTATTTTTAAGGTAGACTTTACCGATTACATAGTTTCCATGATTCAACTAGCCCTTTAGCATATATAGCACAAAATATGATCATGATGAACCATTCTAATGGCTAATCGTTGCCAAACATTTCCATGCCTCTTAATGAACATATTCATTCAAGATGACTATAACATTATGCTCAAAACATATATAAGCCATTTTCGCATGGCTATCCAAAGTTTTACAAATCCAAAGGGGCCCATGACCCACAACAAAAAGGGTAGTCCTATACATGCCATTTCAAAGTTCAACCAAAAGTGTACCAAAAAGGGGGCTTTGATAGTGTGGGCGACTTCGACTTCAACAATCCCGAGTCCGATAGCTGACAAACCAAAATCTATAAAACAGAGAATCAAAGAAACGGAGTAAGCATTTAATGCTTAGTAAGTTTGAGCCATGAATTTAGACACAACCAAAGTATAGCATTCATGTAGCTAAACAGATAACTTCATATGCACAAATTCTCAATATCATACTTACTTCACATTACCAACCCTTATATTCATACACAAAGATCAACTTAGCCAAAGGCCGGTAGCTCATTTATCAACTGAGCGAATACTTATTTGTAAAGGCTCAACAAATTCAAAGCACATACGAAACATACCTCATCGCTGGGATTTTACGAGCGTATTAATTGAAATTATTACAGCAGATCGCTCATTCCCAAATCACATACCTTCGGAATTTAACCGGATATAACTACTCGCTCAAATGCCTTCGGGACATAGCCCGGTTAGAGTAACTCGCACAATTGCCTTCGGGACTTAGCCCGGATTTAGTAACTCGCACAAATGCCTTCGGGACTTAGCCCGGGTTTAGTAACTCGCACAGATGCCTTCGGGACTTAGCCCGGATTAGTCACTAGTGCAGATGCCTTCGGGACTTAGCCCGGTTTTCATCCAAATATTCATACACATATCAATAAATCATGACACATCTATATTTCATTTTCATAATTGGAGTTCAATCACACGTCACATATTAAGCAATCCCATTTTCGGGTCACTAGCCACATACAAACAGCATGGTTTAGTTTGCTTTATGACACGAT
This sequence comes from Gossypium hirsutum, assembly GCF_007990345.1. Lineage (NCBI taxonomy): Eukaryota > Viridiplantae > Streptophyta > Magnoliopsida > Malvales > Malvaceae > Gossypium > Gossypium hirsutum. Next base: position 27,524,411 of record NC_053431.1, on the reverse strand, counting down.
CTCTATGCACATACGGCTACCCGTCACACGTATAGACAAATTAACTCAACATAAAATTCAAGTAGAATCATCATATCACCGTATATTTGTTACGCTCATACATCATGACTTAATCAAATCGTAAACTAAGTCTCGTTACTCGAAAACTTACCTCGGATGTTGTCGAACGATTTCGATGGCTATTCGACCACTTTTTCCTTCCTTTTATCGGATTTAGATCCCCTTTGCTCTTGAGCTTAATTTAACAAATAAATTGATTTAATCATTTGAGCATCGAAAAGAGGAACACAAGGTACTTAGCCCATATTTATACATTAGACATTAAAGTCACATACATGTGAAATCATGCATCAACTCAACATATTAACCCACACTCCCTTTTAGCCGATTGTCTAAACCAAGATAAAGGCATCAATATGCTTGCCTCTAACCGAATACATGCAACACTAATATTCTCATGTGGCCGAGTATGCATGTATATGTTGAGGCCAATTATATGCTTAATACTTCCTACAAGTATGGTTACTTGTATTGATTATATATCGTTTTGTTTCAAATTCAAAACTCGGCTAATACGCATTTATACACTAGTAATCAAATACTAACATTTTGCATTTCATCTTACTACCATTTCACATCTACTTTCTACCATGGCCGAATGCATCAAGACACCATTTACCCTTACAAGGCATAAATTTCACAATCAAAACTAACAAGCTTATAATCCCAGAACCGAAACCTCTAACAACACCAATTAAAAATACTTCATGGGTTTGAGGTAAAACCAAGAAAGAAACTCATGAATATCGAGATATAAGCACTAACATTGTTCATCTAGATTTAGCATGACACAACATCCATCACCCTTATATTTACCATAGCCGAAAACCTTACTCATTCTAAAATTCAAATCTCAACTTGGGTCACAAAAATAACTTGATATCTCACCAACACAACATCAACACCAAGCAAGAATGATGCATCCATGGCCGAGTGTCATTTCCATCACATAGCAAGATTTAGACCATGGGCTAGGTAGAACTCAAGCTAACAACTAAAACATGCATGCATCTCATGGAACATCATCAAACATACCTTAGCCTAGTTACATGCATGGCCGAACCTCTTCAACCTTTCTTCTTCCTTCCTCCTTAAAATTTTCGGCCAAGGATGAACCAAAGGATGAACAGTTTTTTTTTTGTTTTCTTCCCTTCAACTCACGGCAATGGGGGGAAACAATCACACACATCCTTTCTTTTTTTTTGTTTCTCATCCTACTAACACTAATATTTTATTGCCCATGCTCTTTATTTTATTATTCCTTACATAATGCATTACTCCAACATGTTTATGACATGTTTTTAGCCATAACATTTTGTCCACCCATGCTCATGGCCGGCCACTATTAATTAGGGGGGAAATTTGACATGCAAGTCCCCCCCTTTTGATTACATGCACTAATAGCTCTTTATAGATTACCCTATCACAATTCAAAAGTATCACGCATAAGTCCTATTAACTAAATTCACAAGCAATTAACGAAATCAAAGCTTAAAACTTTCACACATTCATATTCACATATTTTAGACAATAAATATCATATTTAAATAATTTGGTGACTCGGTTTAGCGGTCCCGAAACCGCTTTCCGACTAGGGTCACTTTTAGGGCTGTCACAACTCTCCCCCTCTTAAGAAATTTTTGTCCCCGAAAATCTTACCGGTAAATAGGTTTGGGTATCGCTCTTTCATAGAGTTCTCGGGTTCCCACGTAGCTTCTTCTATCCCGTGTTTGAGCCATAACACTTTTACTAAAGGAACCTTTTTGTTTCGTAACTCTTTCACTTCACGAGGTAGGATACGAATCGGCTCTTCTTCATAACTCATGTCGGATTGAATTTCAACCTCTGATGGACTAATTACGTGCGACGGATCAGATCTATAACGTCGAAGCATCGAAACATGAAAGACGTCGTGAATCTTTTCAAGTTCAGGAGGCAAAATCAAACGATACGCAACTGGACCGACTCGTTCGGATATCTCATATGGCCCGATGAACCTCGGACTCAGTTTGCCCTTACGGCCAAATCTGAGTATCTTTTTCCAAGGTGAGACCTTAAGAAACACTTTGTCTCCCACCTGATACTCAATATCTCTTCGTTTTAAATCCGCATACGACTTCTGACGATCTGATGCTGCCTTCAGACTTTCACTAATTATCCTTACTTTCTGTTCAGCATCTTTAACCAAGTCCACTCCAAAAATTTTACTCTCACCGAGCTCGGCCCAAAACAATGGCGTATGGCATTTACGCCCGTACAAAGCCTCGTAAGGTGCCATCTTAATACTTGATTGAAAACTATTGTTGTAAGCGAATTCAATCAATGGTAAATACCGCTCCCACGAACCACTATACTCGAGGATGCAACATCTCAACATGTCCTCAAGTATCTGAATTATCTGCTCGGATTGACCATCGGTTTGTGGATGAAAAGCGGTGCTAAAATGTAGCTTGGTACCCAAAGCTTCTTGCAATTTCTTCCAAAATCGCGAGGTGAATCTCGGATCTCTATCCGACACAATAGAAATCGGTACCCCGTGTAATCTCACAATCTGAGAAACATACACTTCAGCTAGTTTATCCAATGAAAAATCCGTACGTACGGGGATAAAGTGAGCCGACTTAGTCAGTCTATCAACAACGACCCAAATCGCATCTTTCTTACTTGCCGACACTGGCAACCCAGATACAAAATCCATCGTGACTCGTTCCTATTTCCATTCAGGTATCATGATCGATTGAAGCAAACCTGTAGGCACTTGATGTTCCGCCTTCACTTGCTGACATACTAAGCACTTCGAAACAAAATCGAAAATGTCTCGTTTCATACCATGCCACCAAAACAGGCGTCTCAGATCGTTGTACATTTTCACACTCCCCGGGTGAATTGACATTCGGCTACAATGAGCTTCGTTCAGAATCATCGAAATGAGTTCTGAATTTCTTGGAACGCACAAACGACTTCTGAATCTCAAACAATCGTCATCATCAATTTGAAATTTGGATTCCATATTCGGGACACATTCAGCCCGTTTTGCAACCAATTCATCGTCGACTTTTTGAGCTTCACGAATTTGATGAATCAATGATGGTTTGGCCTTTAATTCAGCTACTAACACATTGTCGGGTAGAACAGACAAGTGTACATTAATCGCTCGTACAGCAAACAGTGATTTCCGGCTTAAGGCGTCCGCAACCACATTAGCCTTTCCCGGGTGATAATCAATGGCAAGCTCATAATCTTTCAACAACTCAATCCAACGCCTTTATCGTAGATTCAAGTCTCTTTGAGTCATCAAATATTTGAGACTTTTTTGATCCGAAAATACATGGCACTTCTTACCAAATAAGTAATGTCGCCATATTTTCAAGGCGAATACGATAGCAGCTAATTCGAGGTCATGGGTCGGATAATTTTTCACATGTGGCTTTAATTATCTCGACGCATAGGCCACAACTCGACCTTCTTGCATCAATACGCAACCCAACCCAAGTAGGGAGGCATCACTATAAATGACAAACTCTTTGCCTGATTCGGGTTGCACTAGAATTGGAGCTTCAGTCAAATAAGTTTTCAGTTGATCAAAACTTTTCTGACATTTTTCCGTCCATTCGAACTTAACATCTTTTTGAAGTAGCTTCGTCATTGGTGTGGCTATCATCGAGAAACCTTTTACAAACCGTTGGTAGTAACCGGCAAGTCCCAAAAAGCTCCAAACCTCAGTAATATTTCTCGGAGGCTTCCAGTTAAGTATGGCTGAAATTTTGCTCGAGTCAACTCGAATACCCGATGCAGATACCACATGGCCCAAGAAGCTAACCTCTCTTAACCAGAACTCACACTTACTGAACTTAGCATATAACTGCTTATCCTGTAAAATTTGCAACACTAATCTCAGGTGCTCAGCATGGTCGGTCTCATCTCTTGAATAGACCAAGATGTCATCAATGAACACAACTACGAACCGGTCCAAATACTGTCTGAAGATCCGATTCATCAAATCCATAAATACCGCAGGGGCATTAGTGAGCCCAAACGGCATCACTAAGAACTCGTAGTGGCTGTATCTCGTTCTGAAAGCAGTTTTGGGTATATCCGAATCTCAAATTCGCAACTGGTAATAACCCGATCTCAAATCTATCTTTGAAAACACCGAGGCTCCCTTTAGTTGATCAAACAAATCATCAATATGCGGTAACGTATATTTATTCTTTATTGTCACTTTATTCAGATGACGATAGTCGATGCACAACCTCATGGTCCCGTCCTTCTTTTTCACGAACAATACTGGTGCACCCCAAGGCGAGAAACTTGGTCGAGCGAAACCTCTATCCGTCAATTCTTGCAACTGAGCTTTCAACTCTTTTAACTCGGTTGGTGCCATACGATACGGAGCTATCGAAATCGGCGTAGTCCCAGGTACAAGCTCAATACCAAACTCTACCTTCCGAACAGGTGGTAAACCCGGTAATTCTTCGGGAAAAACATCCGGGTATTCACAAATCACCGGCACAGATTCGGGTTTCATTTCTAACTCTTTGTCATCAAGTACATACGCAAGGTATGCTTCGCACCGCTTCCTTACATATTTCTGAGCCAACATTGATGATATTACAGCTGGCAACCCCTTTAAGTCCGTAGACTCAACTCGGATATCTCATTATTTGCGCACCTCAAATCAATAGTCTTGCTTTTGCAATTCACAACCGCATCATGCACGGTCAACCAATCCAAACCAAGAATAACATCAAATTCATCAAACGGCAAAAGCATCAAGTCCACTGGAAAACAGGAACCTCGAATTACTAGGGGGCATTTCTTACACACTTTGTCGACAAGCACGTAACGACCCAAGGGATTTGACACCCGAATTACGAACTCAGTAGACTCAATACGTAAAGTCTTACTGGATGCTAAGGTTTCACATATATAAGAATGAGTAGAACCAGGGTCAATCAAAGCAATCACATTAGTATCAAAGAGAGTAAAAGTACCGGTAATAACATCTGGCGAGGAAGCATCCTCGCGTGCGCGTATAGCATAAGCTCTAGCAGGAGCACGAGCCTCAGATCTGGTCGTAGCATCTCTAGATCCTCTCTGACCACCACTAGCATTGCCCGTATTTCTAGATGATCTACCTCGAGCAGTGGTAGCACCCGGTTTCCCACTCTGATTTACATTCTGTTCAGACAACCTCGGGCAATCTTTAATGAAGTGGTCAACTGATCCGCACTTGTAACAGGAGTGGTCATGGAATCTACAACTCCCCGAATGCCATTTACCACAATACTAACACTCCGTTCTATCTCGACGATCATTTCCCACACTGGCGACCGAAGTGACTCGTGCACTCGCAGGGGGTCGATCGCGATCTCGTCTAGAAAAGCCCGAAGTGTCTCTAGACCGGCCTAAGCCATCTCTAAATTTCTTCGATGACTGTGGGAAGGGCTTCCCCGAAGACCTCTTACGAAACTCCTTTGCTCCCACCTCAGCTTTTCTTTTCTCCATACTGAGCTCCTCGGCTTTGCAAGCTCGCTCGACAAGTGCCACAAATTCTCGGATTTCCAAAATGCCAACATACAGCTTTATATCATCATTCAGCCCATCCTCGAAACTTTTACACATTACGGCTTCTGAGGAAATGCATTCTCGTGCGTACCGGCTAAGCCTCACAAATTTTCGTTCATAGTCGGTAACCGACATGGAACCTTGTTTGAGTTCAAGAAATTCCTTCCGTTTTTGGTCAATGAATCTCTGACTGATATACTTCTTTCGAAACTCGGTTTGGAAGAACTCCCAAGTTACTTGCTCTCTGGGCACCACAGAAGTCAACGTATTCCACCAATAGTAGGCAGAATCACGCAGCAAGGAGATAGTACACTTTAGGCACTCATCGAGTGTGCAAGATAGTTCATCTAGTACCCGGATAGTGTTGTCCAACCAAAATTCCGCTTGCTCGGCATCATCGCTGTCCGTGGCTTTAAATTCAGTAGCCCCGTGTTTTCGGATTCTGTCAACTGGGGGCTTAATTGACCTTATTTGGTCAGTTACCGGAGGTATGGTAGGTGCAGGGGTGGTATTTGTCGGGAATGGAGGTTGTGGAACAGCCGTATTAGTTCGAATGTATTGGTTGAACCAATCATTCATCACGCTATAGAAAGCTTGTCTAGCTTCATCATTCGGATTACTACCATTAGGTTGAGAGTCCGCCGGCGCTGTCCCTTGTGCGGGAGCATGCGCTACACTCTCAAGATCATCAGCTACCGCTCGGTCGGGATCGGGATCCATTACTATAAATAAACACATTTACAAATGTCAGAAATCACCACACTATCAAATAATCACATAAAACGACATGTATAGCTAGACCCAAACGCATTACGGTAGTCCTAGAATCGACTAAACCGTAGCTCTGATACCAATAAAATTGTAACACCCCGTACTCGAGACCGTTGCCGGAGTCAGACACGAGGGGTTCGCAGACTTAACTCATTTATTTGTATAGTCCATTTTAAAATTTCCAGACGAGCTAGCTAACTGCGTCACTGTCACCTTAAAAATCATATCTCGAGTTCCAAAACTCAAAAACCAGTTCCGTAAATTTTTCCTGAAACTAGACTCATATATCCATCTAAAAATATTTTTGTATAGAATTTTTGGTCAAGCCAATTAGTACAGTTTATTAGTTAAAGTCTCCCCTATTTCAGGGTTCGACTACACTGATCTCCATGCATTACGACTTCGATATCTCCCTGTACAGGGCTTCAATACTGATGCCGTTTATTTCTATAGAAATTAGACTCGAAAAGGAATCTGTACATATATGGCATGACTTCTAATTATCTCTGATTAATTTATAATGAATTTCCAAAGTCGGAACAGGGAATCCAGAAACTGTTCTGGCCCTGTTTCGCAAAAACTTAAATATCTCATATTATACTATTCATATGATCATTTCGTTACTTTCCTATGAAAATAGATTCATCAAGGTTCGATTACATAATTTATTCACTATTTAATTCCATTCCTACTATTTTTAGTGATTTTTCACATTCACGTCACTGCTGCTATCAGCATCTATTTTTAAGGTAGACTTTACCGATTACATTGTTTCCATGATTCAACTAGCCCTTTAGCATATATAGCACAAAATATGATCATGATGAACCATTCTAATGGCTAATCGTTGCCAAACATTTCCATGCCTCTTAATGAACATATTCATTCAAGATGACTATAACATTATGCTCAAAACATATATAAGCCATTTTCGCATGGCTATCCAAAGTTTTACAAATCCAAAGGGGTCCATGACCCACAACAAAAAGGGTAGTCCTATACATGCCATTTCAAAGTTCAACCAAAAGTGTACCAAAAAGGGGGCTTTGATAGTGTGGGCGACTTCGACTTCAACAATCCCGAGTCCGATAGTTGACAAACCAAAATCTATAAAACAGAGAATCAAAGAAACGGAGTAAGCATTTAATGCTTAGTAAGTTTGAGCCATGAATTTAGACACAACCAAAGTATAGCATTCATGTAGCTAAACAGATAATTTCATATGCACAAATTCTCAATATCATACTTACTTCACATTACCAACCCTTATATTCATACACAAAGATCAACTTAGCCAAAGGCCGGTAGCTCATTTATCAACTGAGCGAATACTTATTTGTAAGGGCTCAACAAATTCAAAGCACATACGAAACATACCTCATCGCTGGGATTTTACGAGCGTATTAATTGAAATTATTACAGCAGATCGCTCATTCCCAAATCACATACCTTCGGAATTTAACCGGATATAACTACTCGCTCAAATGCCTTCGGGACATAGCCCGGTTAGAGTAACTCGCACAATTGCCTTCGGGACTTAGCCCGGATTTAGTAACTCGCACAAATGCCTTCGGGACTTAGCCCGGGTTTAGTAACTCGCACAGATGCCTTCGGGACTTAGCCCGGATTAGTCACTAGTGCAGATGCCTTCGGGACTTAGCCCGGTTTTCATCCAAATATTCATACACATATCAATAAATCATGACACATCTATATTTCATTTTCATAATTGGAGTTCAATCACACGTCACGTATTAAGCAATCCCATTTTCGGGTCACTAGCCACATACAAACAGCATGGTTTAGTTTGCTTTATGACACGATCTCTATGCACATACGGCTACCCATCACACGTATAGACAAATTAACTCAACATAAAATTCAAGTAGAATCATCATATCACCATATATTTGTTACGCTCATACGTCATGACTTAATCAAATCGTAAACTAAGTCTCGTTACTCGAAAACTTACCTCGGATGTTGTCGAACGATTTCGATGGCTATTCGACCACTTTTCCTTCCCTTTATCGGATTTAGATCCCCTTTGCTCTTGAGCTTAATTTAACAAATAAATTGATTTAATCATTTGAGCATCGAAAAGAGGAACAGAAGGTACTTAGCCCATATTAATACATTAGACATTAAAGTCACATACATGTGAAATCATGCATCAACTCAACATATTAACCCACACTCCCTTTTAGCCGATTGTCTAAACCAAGATAAAGGCATCAATATGCTTGCCTCTAACCGAATACATGCAACACTAATCTTCTCATGTGGCCGAGTATGCATGTATATGTTGAGGCCAATTATATGCTTAATACTTCCTACAAGTATGGTTACTTGTATTGATTATATATCGTTTTGTTTCAAATTCAAAACTCGGCTAATACGCATTTATACACTAGTAATCAAATACTAACATTTTGCATTTCATCTTACTACCATTTCACATCTACTTTCTACCATGGCCGAATGCATCAAGACACCATTTACCCTTACAAGGCATAAATTTCACCGTCAAAACTAACAAGCTTATAATCCCATGACCGAAACCTCTAACAAAACCAATTAAAAATACTTCATGGGTTTGAGGTAAAACCAAGAAAGAAACTCATGAATATCGAGATATAAGCACTAACATTGTTCATCTAGATTTAGCATGACACAACATCCATCACCCTTATATTTACCATAGCCGAAAACCTTACTCATTCTAAAATTCAAATCTCAACTTAGGTCACAAAAATAACTTGATATCTCACCAACACAACATCAACACCAAGCAAGAATGATGCATCCATGGCCGAGTGTCATTTCCATCACATAACAAGATTTAGACCATGGGCTAGGTAGAACTCAAGCTAACAACTAAAACATGCATGCATCTCATGGAACATCATCAAACATACCTTATCCTAGTTACATGCATGGCTGAACCTCTTCAACCTTTCTTCTTCCTTCCTCCTTAAAATTTTCGGCCAAGGATGAACCAAAGGATGAACACTTTTTTTTTGTTTTCTTCCCTTCAACTCACGGCAATGGGGGGAAACAATCACACACATCCTTTCTTTTTTTTTTTTGTTTCTCATCCTACTAACACTAATATTTTATTGCCCATGCTCTTTATTTTATTATTCCTTACATAATGCATTACTCCAACATGTTTATGACATGTTTTTAGCCATAACATTTTGTCCACCCATGCTCATGGCCGACCACTACTAATTGGGGGGGGGAATTTGACATGCAAGTCTCCCCCCTTTTGATTACATGCACTAATAGCTCTTTATAGATTACCCTATCACAATTCAAAAGTATCACGCATAAGTCCTATTAACTAAATTCACATGCAATTAACGAAATCGAACCTTAAAACTTTCACACATTCATATTCACATATTTTAGACAATAAATATCATATTTAAATAATTTGGTGACTCGGTTTAGCGGTCCCAAAACCGCTTTCCGACTAGGGTCACTTTTAGGGCTGTCACAGAACTAGTCAAAATTTTGGCTCGAAAAGTCAAACAATTAAGGAACAAGAATATAGCCTTGGTACAAGTTCTATGGCATAGACACGGAGTGGAAGAAGCCAAATGGGAACCTGAAGAAACCATGAGAAGTCAATATTTGAACCTGTTTACTGGTAAGACTTTCAAGGACAAAAGTCCCTGTGAGGGGAGAAATGTAATATCCCAAAATTGGGCCTAGTTAGAACAGTGGTTTAGGGAGCACAAATACGATGTCAAAATATTTATTTTATGATTATTATAAGGCCTAGAATATGAAAGTAAGCATGTGTTAAAGTTTCATGAAGAAACTCTTAGTGCAAGGTGTCCAATTGGAAATTAGGGACCAAATTGAATAAATTGCAGAACTTGGATTCTAGAAGAAATTTTCATGAAATTTCTTTAGATTATTAATTAGAAGGTCTTAAAGAGTAATTTTCCCAATTTTTAAGTTTTTGGACAAAAATGGGCATGCATGGAAAATTTTGGAAGTTTAGTAAGGAATGGCATTTTGGTCATTTGCCAATAAAATCAATAAAAAGGGAAAATGAAGGCAAAAATCAGCCATTCTTCTCCCTCTTACTGCCGAAATTCCAAGGGACACCATAGCTAGGGTTTCTTTACTTTCCAAGCTCAATAGTAAGTGACTCTTAGCTCCATTTTTAATGTTCTTTGTATTTTTGAGATCCTTGTAACATGTTCTCTCCAATTCTACCCATATTTTAAGCTAGGGTTCATGTATGCAAAATGACCCATGTGTGACATGTTTATTCTTTGATGATTTATGAGGAAATATGAAAGTTAAATGTGTGTTAAACATCTTTTCCTAAGTGATTTTCATGAAAAACCCCGAAAAGGACCTTTTTGCAAAAAGTATAAAATATGTGGTAGAAATGTGAAATATAGGAAAATGTGGGCTAGTATGAGTTTTTAATACATTCGGCTAGGCTTGGGTAACCAAGGAATTTCATGTATTTCATTTTACGAGCCTAGAGACTAGGTTGTAAAATTTTGAAATGTTAGGGGCAAAATGGTTATTTTGCCCGGGGGTGAATTTTAGGTCTGAAATAAATAGCATGAGGTATTAATAATTTCTTTTTACTGATATAGACTCCGAGGAACCAATTTCGGTGATCGATGATGGAAAACGAAAGGTTTCAGAAAAACTAAAATACGAAACCTAAGCAATTACCAGGTAAGTTCGTGTAACTCGAATGTAAACTATCTTTAAATACATTAACGATGTATGTACATGTATGAATTATAATAGTAATATTTATTGTATGACAACTCATGAAATATTAATGTTATGATGAAATGTCTCGGTTGAATAAAAAGGGATGTCTAATGAATTACTCGAAACCGAAATAATGGTATAAAGGATCTAGCCCAGACGGGTGATCCTATAGTGATTTAGCATCCCGAAGAATATGTGTGCTTTGACGGATTTAGCCCGGACGGGTAATCCGAATAGGATCTAAATTTAGTCTGGACTGGTAATTCAGACCTGAACTCGTAGGAGTATATGTCATTGTAGGGGATTTAGCCTGGACCGGTAATCCCGACATTACTCTATGAGTTACATTGTGGGAGATTTAGCCTGAACTGGAAATTTCGCCATAAAAGTAAGGTTCACGGGAGTGCGTATTTAAAGGATCATTTGTATGATTTGATGGTAAACAAGATATCCATCGAGATTCCAAGAAATTCGACGGGATTAAAATGTTAAATGGGAATGGACATGTTTGAATTGATGAGCTCATCTATGAAGGATGTTACATTGTACTGGCATGAGACTAACTTGATGGTTGAGTACATGTGATAGGAAATTTTACAACAAATGTTTAGCCTGAATGTCTTATATGATTGCACGCTAAATAACCGGTAAGTTTACTTTCCCGTTATCCAGACTTACTAAGTATGTTAATGCTTACCCCCTCTCCTTTCCATGTTTTACAAAGCTCGTGGACTCGTGAAGATTGGGAGATGATTAGAGCAGTGTCAACACTATCAACTTGTTTTGCTTTGGTATATAGATATTTTATTTTGTTTCAATGGCATGTATAGGTTTTGGTTATTTTGTGATATGAGTCATTGGTTGGTCTATGTAAAGGCTTAAATATTAAACTTATTCTTTTTTTGTAAGGCCATAAGACATGGCCCACTTTGACATAGGCTATAACCTACTAATTGTGCTTCTTTGTGGTTAAATGTTCTTGTGATGATTAAATGTGGTATATTATAAATAAACATACGAAATGTGGCCAAATCACTTGGGATGGTTAGGTCATAATTCGCAATGAGTTATAACAATTATCCAAGTCTAAATGTGTTTTTGAATGAGGTGGAAATCCTAAATACAAAGAGGATAAATTAGCATGTACATAACCATTGAGATGAGGTTAACATGAAATAGACCATTTATAGTAGTACTTGGGCATATTTAGGCCATGTTAAACATCATTGAGGTTCACGAATATGAGTGGTTATTGAGGGTGACCGTTGGCTTAGATTTGTAGCCTCTAAAAAGGTCTACACGGATAGACACACGGGCGTGTGTCTAGGTTGTGTGTGACACACGGTTAGCCCCACGGGCCTGTGGTATGACCGTGTGTTTCCTGCACCTAAAAGTTTTAGGTCAGAATGCATGGCAGTAAACACATGGGTAGAGACACGGTCGTATGTCTCAATGTATGACGGTCATGGCCTAGTAGACAGGCATGTGTCATGGTCGTGTGTCCCTAAATGTATGATGATGTCAGAAACAGAATGCTCGAGTTTTTGGGCACGGGCCACAACACGGTCGTGTCTAGGCCGTGTGAAGTACACAGGCCAGGGACACTGGCGTGTGCTCACCCGTGTGAAAAGCCCTGTAGGTATAAAATGAGAAATAAATTCAATTAATTCCAAAATGGTAAGGGAAACAGGCGTGTGCATTGCCTCCACACGAACTTGTGAGGCTTAACCTGGGAAATTTTCCAAAAACTTTCTTAAGTTCTTGGTTTAGTCCCGGACCATTCTTAATGTATGTTTGGGGCATCGTAGGTCCATAATAGGGACATTATGAATATGATTGATTGGTTTTAATTTCGAATGAAATTTTATAGCCCAAAATTTTCCAAAAATGTCATGTTCATGCACAGTAATGCCCTGTACCTTGTCCTGGTCTCGGGTATGTGTAAGGGTGCGTTACAATATGTATGAATGAATTTAATTTGTACAAAATTTTATGGTCCGATTTTGTATGTTTGCTTTCGCCTAAGTTCAGTAATGCCTCGTATCCTGTCCTAGTGTTGGACACGGGAAAAGGGTGTTACATTTAGTAGTATCAGAGGTACGATTTAGTCAATTCTCGGACTAACATAGCATGTGTACGAGTCTAGCTATACATGCCATAAATGAATTATGATAGTGTGACGACTCCTGACATTTTTAAATTGTGTTTTCCTATAGTTATGGATCCCAATCGAGCTGAAGCTGATTATGTATAAAGTAATGCACCGGCTCCCGCTCAAGGGGCAGCGCCAGTTGAGAGTAGACTCGTGTCCGTGAGTCAGGAAGGAGGAGATGAGGCTAGGAAAGCCTTTCTCCGTATGATAAATGCTTGGTATACGAAGTTTGTTCGAACGAACTTGAATGCTCAACCCCCACCTATTCCTTAGCCTGTTCCTGTAGCAGCTCAAGGTTTGAATTTTATGAGGCTGTATAAACGTCTAGTGGATAAAATTCGAAAGCAAGGAGCCAAAAAGTTTTGAGCTAGTATAGATGATGATCTTGAAAGGGCGGAGTTCTGGCTCAAAAATTCTATCAGGGTATTTGATGAGTTATCATGCACACTTGAGGAATGCATGAAGTGTGTCGTATCACTCCTGAGACACTTGGCTTATCAGTGGTGGAACACCATTGTATCGGTTGCACCAAGGGATAGAGTTATTTGGGAATTTTTCAAATAGGAGTTTCATAAGAAGTACACAAGTCAGAAGTTTATCGATCAGAATCGAAAGGAATTTCTTAAGTTAAAACAGGGCCAAATGTCCGTAACGAAATATGAGCGTGAGTTTGTGAGACTTAGAAAATACGCTCTAGAGTGTGTATCGATTGAGGCCATCATGTGTAAGAGGATTGAGGACGAACTAAATGAAGACATCCGATTGCTGGTTGGCATCCTAGAATTGAAAGAGTTTGTTGTACTGGTTGAGAGAGCTTGCAAAGCCGAGAAATTGGCTAAAGAGAAAAGAAAAGTTGAGTTTGAGTCTCGAGATTCGAAGAAGAGACAGATGAGTAAGTCCCTGCAGTCCTCATCTAAGAAACCGAGAAATTTTAACACTCGATCGAGTGCTTCAGTTGGGTACTCAAATAGAAATAAGGGTTAGCAGTACTCGGTTTCAAAAGCTCAGATTACTTCAATTGCTAGTGTTGGTAATGTCTGACCGAATAGACCAAAGTGTTCACATTGTGGTAGACGTCACCTCGGCGAGTGCTGAGCTAATGATGGAACTTGTTTTAAGTGTGGTTCCCAGGATCATTTAATTAGAGATTGCCCCGAGATGGTTGAAATGGAGAGATTTCAGAGTGCAAGATAGGGGAATGCTACTTCTAGAGGGAGATCATAGAGAAATCTAGGAAATGGAGCAAGTAGTAAGAGTGCACCTAGAGATCCAGCTGTTAGACCTGAGGGTAAGGCACCTGCGAGGACTTACGCCATTCGAGCTCGCGAAGAGGCTTCATCTCCTGATGTGATTACGGGTACTTTTTCTCTCTATGATACTCATGTTGTTGCTTTGATTGATCCGGGATCTACCCATTCGTATGTTTGTCTGAAATTGGTGTCTAGCATAAATATGCCTATTGAGTCTACAGAATTTGTGATAAAAGTGTCAAACCCTCTAGGCAAGCATGTGTTAGTTGACGAAGTATGTAAGAATTGCCCTTTGATGATTAGAGGTCATTGTTTCCCAGCTAATCTTATGCTTTTGCCATTTGATGAATTTTATATAATACTTGGTATGGATTGGCTGACCATGCACGATGTAGTAGTAAATTGTGGAAGGAAAATTATTAAATTAAAATGTGAAAGTGGTGATATTATTCGGGTTGAACCAGATGAATCGAATAGCTTGTCAATAGTGATTTCTTCTATAACTGCTCAAAAATGTGTAGGAAAGGGTTATGAAGCTTATCTTGCCTTTGTACTAAATACAAATGAGTCTAAGTTGAAAATTGAATCAGTGCTGGTAGTATGTGAGTATCCGGATGTGTTTCCAGAAGAGTTGCTCGGATTGCCTCCGATTAGGGGAGTTGAGTTTGGTATTGAGTTAATTCCTAGTACTGCACCTATTTCGATTGCTCTGTATATGATGGCTCCGATGGAATTAAAGGATTTGAAAGTTCTCTTACAAGAATTAATGGATAAAGGTTTTACGAGACCTAGTCATTCTCTGTGGTGCACCGGTGCTATTTGTGAAAAAGAAAGATGGTTCAATGAGATTGTACATAGACTACCAATAGCTCAATAAAGTAACCATAAAGAACAAGTACCCTTTCCAAGAATCGATGACTTATTTGACCAACTGAAGGGAGCCATAATATTTTCCAATATTAACTTGAGGTCCGGTTACTACTAGTTGAGAGTTAAGGAGTCTAATGTGCCAAAAACTGCATTTTGGACGAGGTATGGTCACTATGAATTTTTTGTTATGCCTTTTGGTTTAACGAATGCTCCTATGGTATTTATGGATTTAATGAACCGTATTTTCCAGCCATACTTGGATAAAATTGTGGTTGTTTTTATCGATGATTTTTGATTTATTCTCGTGATGAATCCGAGCATGCAGAGCACTTGAGAACTATTTTCCAAACCTTGAGAGAAAGGCAGTTGTATGCTAAGTTTAGTAAAAGCGAATTTTGGCTTAGAGAAGTTGGATATTTGGATCACATTGTTTCGGGCGATCATATTAGAGTTGACCCGAGTAAGATATCGACTATTGTTGAATGGAAACCATCGAGAAACGTAACTGAGGTTAGAAGTTTTCTAGGCTTAGCCAGTTATTATAGGCAGTTTGTTAAAGGATTTTCCATGATTGCTACTCCGATGACAAAGCTGTTATAGAAAGATGTCAAGTTTGAATGGACAGAAAAGTGCCAATAGAGTTTTGAGAAACTAAAGGCATTGTTGACCGAGGCACCAGTTTTAGTGCAACCTAAACTGAGAAAAGAATTTGTGGTTTATAGTGACGCATCTTTGAATGTATTGGCTTGTGTACTTATGCAAGATGGTAAGGTGATAGCTTATGCCTCGAGGTAGCTGAAACTGCATGAGAAGAATCATCCGATCCGTGACTTAGAGCTAGCCACCATTGTGTTTGCGTTGAAGAATTGGAGACACCATTTGTATGGCGAGAAATGTCGAGTATTCACTGACCATAAAAGTATAAAGTACTTGATGACTCAAAAAGATTTGAGCCTACAAAAAATAAGATGGTTGGAGTTGTTAAAAGATTACAAGTTAGTGATTGATTATCACCCAGGAAAGGAAAATGTGGTCGCAGATGCTTTGAGTAGGAAGCTGTTATTTGCTTTGAGGGCTATGAACACTCAGTTGGCCTTATCAGATGATGGTTCAATTTTAGCTGAGTTAAGAGCTAGACCAATGTTTCTCCAAGAGATTTATGAAGCTCAAAAAAGTAAAAATGATTTGTAGGCCAAAAGAGTCCAATGTGAATCGAGTATGGAATCAGATTTTCAAATTAGTTTCAATGGTTGCTTAATGTTCCGATATAAGGTTTGTATTCCTAAGAATACCGAATTGACTTAAAAGATTTTGAATGAGGCCCATAGTGGTTGTTTGTCTATGCATCTGGGTAGTACTAAAATGTACAATGACTTGAAGAAATTGTATTTGTGGCCGAGTATGAAAAGAGATATTTCAGAGTTCATTTTGAGATGTCTGATTTGTCAACAAGTGAAAGTCAAACACCAAGTACCTTCAGGCTTACTTTAGCTAGTGATGGTTCCCGAATGGAAATGGGACTGTATTACTATGGATTTCGTGACGGGTTTGCCTTTGACACCAAGAAAGAAAGATATTGTATGGGTTGTTATAGATCGATTGACAAAGTAGGCTCACTTTATACCGGTACGTACTGACTATTCACTTGATAAGTTAGCCAAGTTGTATATTTCTGAAATAATGAGGTTGTATGGAGTACCTTTGTCGATTATATCGGATAGAGATCCAATGTTCACTTTATGGTTTTGGAAAAAATTACAAGAAGCGTTGGGTACAAAATTGAATTTTAGTACCACTTTCCATCCGCAAACTGATGGTCAATCCTAAAGGGTAATTTAGATTCTTGAAGATATGAAATACTGTTGTGTTCTCGAGTTCCAAGGTAGTTGGGAAAAGTACTTACCGTTGGTAGAATTTGCCTACAACAACAGTTTTCAGTTGAGTTTGAAAATGGCGCCGTATGAGGCATTGTATGGGCGTAAGTGCCGAACACCCATGTTTTGGACCAAACTCAGAGAGAGTCAGATTCACAGAGTTGATTTAGTTAGAGAAACCGAAGAAAAGGTAAAGATAATATGTGATTGCTTGAAAGCTTCTTTGGATAGACAGAAATACTATACGGATTTGAAACAGAAAGAGGTTGAATTTCAAGTCAGTGATAAGGTATTCTTGAAAGTATCTCCATGGAAGAAAGTTTTTAGGTTTGGCCGAAAAGGCAAATTAAGTCAATGCTTTATTGGATCGTACAAGATTATTGAAAGAATAGGGCCGGTAGCATATTGATTGGTTTTACCGTTTGAGTTGGAAAGGATTCATGATGTATTCCATGTGTCTATGTTGTGCCGATACCAATCTGATCCTTCGCATGTGATTTCACCAATAGAGGTTGAGATTCGATCAGATATGACTTATGGCGAAGAGCCAATTAAGATTTTGGCCCAGGAAGTCAAACAATTGAGGAATAAAAGTATTGCCCTTGTGAAAGTATTATGGCAAAGACATGGGGTTGAAGAGGTTACATGGGAGATCGAGGAAAACATGAGAAACCAATACCCAAACCTCTTTACCAGTAAGATTTTCGGGGATGAAAATCCTTAAATGAGAGAGTTATAACATCCTGAATTAGGGCCTAGTTGAAACAATGGTTCTAAGACCATAAATCCAAAGTAGAAATAATTATTTTAATATTCTTATGAGGTCTATGATATGATTGCATGCTTGTGTGAAAGTTTTATGAAGAAATTCTATTGATAAAGTGTCCAATTTGACATTTAGGACTAAATTGCAAAAGTTGTAAAATGTGAGTTCTAGAAGCTTTAAGCATGAAATTGCGATGGAATATTAATAAGAGGTCCTTAAATAATAATTTGCCCGATTTCTACTTTCATGGACAAAAATGGGCATGAATAGGAAAAATTTGAAAGAAATGCCTTAAGGGCATTTTTGTCATTTGGTTAGTAAAAGAATAAAGAGGGAAAATAAGTCAAAAATTTTGTCCATCTTCTCCTACCTTGGCCGAAAATATCAAGGAGCCATAGCTAGGGTTGTGTTCAACTTTCAAGCTCAATAGTAAGTGCATCCTAGGCCCGTTTTTAATGCTCTTTACATTTTTTAAACCCTCGTAACCCAATTTACCTATTTCTAGCCATATTTTGAAGTAGGGTTCATGTTTGAAATTTGACCCATGTCTGACATGCATGTAGTTTGATGTTTAGTAGAGGAATATGAAAGTTTGATGTGTGTTTAACATCTTTTACTAAGTGATTTTTTATGGAAATACATGAAAGGTCCTATTTGTTAAAGACGCAAAATGAGTGGTAAGATGTATGTTTTAATGAGAAATGTGGGTGGCTATGAGCATGTTATAAGTTCCTCTAGGCTTGGGTAACATAGAAAATGAACACATTTCATTTTATGAGCCTAGGGGCTAATTTGTAATTATGCAAAAGTTTAGGGAAAATTGTAATTTTTCCAAAGTATGATTTATGCACTGATTTGAACAATGTGATAATTAAAAAAGTGAAATTTTCTATTATAGATGAAGAAAAACGAAGTCAAGACCTAAACAGAGGAAAGAATAAGGTTGTGGACTAAATCGAATAGTTAGCCATATTTTGGTACCAGGGTAAGTTCATATGTAAATAATGCAACATTACATTATTATGTGTTTAATGCTTTAATATTGCATAAATTGTATAATTGTTTTTTTGGAATTAAGTAATGATGACTTGATGACAATTCAATGAAGTTCAATAACTCAAAGCCCCGGTTGGACCTTTGGAATAGTTAGGATACAAATGTCATGACATTAGGGTTATGTGCGATCCCATGTAAGATCATGTCTAGGACATGGCTTTGGCATTGATATGTAACTTCGTGTAAGACCATAGCTGGGCTATCGGCATTGATATGTGATCCCATGTAAGACCATGTCTAGGACATGGCATTGGCATCGATATGTGATCCCATTTAAGACCATATCCAGGATATGGCATTGGCATCCTACCATGTGTATGAGAGTTCTTGAGTATCCTTTAGTATTCCAAGTGGTTCAATAGTTAATCCAATGATCATGTCAAAGAGATGACAAGGTATGATCATGTTGAAAGAATACAAGTACGTACACAAAGCTCATAAACATTGAGATTATGAATCAATGAGACCTCAGAAGAAGTGAATGAATGAATGATGATCATGAGTTTTATTGTACATTATGTAAATGGAATGACCTAAAATGTACTTATGATACTTGATGACATGGTAATAAATATTGTTACATTATGTGTATAATATTGCATGGTTATTGTTACTAATTATTTACATGCAAACTTACTAAGCTTTATGCTTACTCCCCTTTCCTTTCCATTTTCTTATTGTATCGCCAAGCTAGCTCGGGGATCGAAGGACGTCGGAACTTGATTCACACCATCAAACTAATCTTTTAGGTATAGTGAATTTAAGTATTTTGCGTATGGCATGTATAGGGATTTGATCTTTTTGTTATATGTCATATTAGTGTAGCCAAATGTGTTGGCTTATAATGATTTAATGATTCATTTTGTATATGGCCATGAGATATGACCCATATTAATTATGGGAATGTAGTCCTATTCATACATGCATACATGTGCTATGGTCACTCATGTTGTGGTTAAATTCATTTGGCATGGATGAATTGTGGATATGATCATGGATGCTTGATGATGGAAATGTGAGTAAATGACATAATAACAACTAAGGCATGAATGTATGAAATGGAAGTAAATTGATGTTTCATATTGTATGTGATTTCGTAAACTTGGTCTAAATAAAATATGAAGTCTTAAGCAAGTATAAATTGATAAGAAGTTGATATGTATGAGCCATATTTATGAATGTGTAAGTGATCATTTATGCCATGTAGGATGTCATTGAGATGTGTAAGTGTGCATGTTTTATTGATGATGACAAAAGGCTTGGAAAATAGCCTCAAAGTTATCCACATGGATAGGCACACAGGCATGTGTCTAGACCGTGTGTGACACACGGTTTGCCCCATGGGCATGTGATCCGGCCGTGTGGCCCCTGCACCCCAATTAGGTAAAACAGAATGCCTAGTAGTAAACACATGGGCAAAAACACGGCCATATGTCTCAGCCGTGTGAAGGACACAGCCTAAGGACATGGGCATATGCCCAGGCTGTGTGAAGTCTACACTTGACTTTTGGAATGTAA
Organism: Gossypium hirsutum; assembly: GCF_007990345.1. Taxonomy (NCBI): domain Eukaryota; kingdom Viridiplantae; phylum Streptophyta; class Magnoliopsida; order Malvales; family Malvaceae; genus Gossypium; species Gossypium hirsutum. The sequence continues at coordinate 27,503,771 of NC_053431.1, read as the reverse complement.
TTCGCCACACGATCTAAGCACATGGGCGTGTGACCCTATTTAGTTGATGATGTCATAAACAGAGAGTTACACTGGCTGAGGACACAGATTTGTCCCAAGCCACATGAGTGTGTGTGACCACACGACCTATACACACGAGCGTATGACCCTCTAAAACAAGAAAATTTTCTAAGTGTCATAGAAGTTCCGAAAGTTCTCGATTTAGTCCCGAACCACACCCAATGTATGCTTTGGGCCTCGAGGGCCAATATAAGGGACAACTTGCATATGTATGAATGAATTTCATTTGAACAAAATTTTATGGTCCGATTTTTTATGTTTGCTTCCATCTAAGTCTGATAATGCCTCGTATCTTGTCCTGGTGTCGGACACGAGTAAGGGGTGTTACACTTCTAGCTTTTTATCCTATTAAATTTTCACCCCTCCAATTTTCTTTTCAGCCAGTCAAATAAAACCTAAATATTGTAGAAATTTTATCATTTCCGAATTACCTTTCAAAAATTTCAACTATTATAAAATTTACTTTAGCCATTCAATTGAAATTATCCCTCAATATATATTTTTTTTATCACAATCTATTCTCAACAACTTTACACATAATGTGATTTCTTTTAAAAAAAAGTTAAATTACAAAAGCTGACCCTCAAATTGATTGATAACTTTATAATTTTTATACGTTTAAATATGCTAAATGTGTTTATATTCTTTTTAAATTTAAACTTAAATTTTTATATTTTAATTTGAGACATTAAATTTTTGTATTTTTTTATTTAAAAATATTTATCCTCTATTTAAAATATTTTTTTGGTTAAAGATAACAATTTCAAAGTTAAAATAAATATTTTTAGGCCTCAATATCTGTAGTCTTTTTGTCAATTTGGTTATTACCAGTTAAAAGTAAATAAAATTTTTTAAAAATTTTAAAATTATTATTTTCATATTTTAAATAAAAAATAAAAATGGTTTTAAAAATATAAACAAAAAAAATCTAAAATTCAATGTTATCTAAAATAGACCAGACCAGCCAGTCGAACTAGTAATTGATTGGGGTATCGATTTGGTGAGAGGTAAAAAACCGATTGACTTGTGAACCAAAATAGACTAGTTTGGTTCCCAAAATGACCTCTCCGACTGGTTCAAAGACTCTAAATTACAAAAAATAAGAAATTATAAAATTATGAAAATCAGTTCAATTATCAATTCAACTGATTTTTTTAGCTTAATTCAATCAGTCCTTACCGATTTGTTAGTCTATTGATTTTTAAAATTTTTAAACTCAATATTTACAACTTTTGTCAATTTGGTCCATACCCTTGAAAAGTACCTTAAATTGTTTTAAAAATATATATATTTTCTTAATTTAAACAATAAATAAAAAGATTTCAAAAATATATAATTTTTTAAAATATAAAAATGAAAAATATTTAAAATTCAAAATTCAAAATATTTTTAAGAATATTTTAATAATATAAAATTTTCACAATTCAATGTTATCTAAATCAGACCAAAGCAGTTGAATCAAGAACCAAGTAGTGTATCAATTTAGTGAGAGGTAAAAAATTGGTTGGCTTGCAAACTGATACAAACTGGTTGAACCAATTTATATATATATTTAATATTTTATTTTCTTTGAATTAGTCGGACTCATTGTTTTTGGAACCAATTGGTTAGACCTGTTCAAAATCGATTCAACAAAATTTTTAGGCTTGGCTCAACCAGTCCATACCAGTTCATGAGTCAACTATTTTTTACCACTCATTGGACTGATACCCCAAACGATTCCGAGTCCAATTAGCCGATTTGGTCCAATTTAGATATCATTAAAGTTTGAATTTTTTTTTATTTTGAAAATTGTTATGAATATCTTATTAAGTGAATGTCCATCAATATCAAGATAAGTTTTGATGAACTTTAAATTCTAATAGTCATAAGAAGTAGATTTTTACTTCATTTATACTTCTTATGCCTATAACTAGAGATTTGAAGAAGCTTTGTAAATATTCTGATTGATCAATAAAATATGCTCTATCTCTTTTCTCTCCCATTCTCTTTATTCTTTATTCAGTCTTTTATTTTATAACACGTTATTAGCACGATATTTTTTAATTGTTTTTCTCCATAAGTCACAAAAAGTTTTCCCTTTCACCAAGTCTTACCCCTTTTAAGAACCAACCAATGCAATAATTGATCACTCCAAATTTGATGCTTAAACTGCTGTCGATTGCCTTTTAGAGCTACTACTATTTCAGTCTTCAGTTGGGACCTGTACACTATGGGTAATCATTATGCAAAGAAATTTATATAATCCTTATGTGTGCTTGTGACAATAGCCAGTATGATAACGATAATGTTAAAGATCTTCAAGTATATTTTACTATATTTTATTTACTATATCATGTTTATTATAATTAGAGACTAATCATGACAGCATGAATAAATAGATTCTAATTTAAAATCCATGCATGTTTGCGATGGTGATTATAAAATAGAAAATCTATTGAGTCATTTATAAGTTCGTCCTAGTAAATCTATTGCATTTCCTGAAGTGAACATAAACATAAATAAAATTAAAGATATAATCATGGACCACTACAAGTGAGAATATAATAATAAATAAGAGAAAAATGAGAGTTATCAAGATAACTCTTCAAAGGTTAAAGATAACCTATATTATAAATTTGATATAAAATATTATTGGCCACATATGTGGCATATGCCTAAATATTTTGTTTCTGTTAATATTTTTTGTTGAAGGATATGAGAATGTAGTAATGAATTATATCATTACAAATAGAAAAAATTTATCTTTTTTGGTATTGAAACATACAAAAATTAGTTGAAAGCTCCAAAAGAGCTAATATATCAATATCTAAAAAGCATAAAATTTGCGATGGTTAATGCATTAGTTTTAAAGATATTCATTATAATAGATATTATATTGGGATTGTGAATGAAGAAAATATTATATTTCATATGAACCAAAAGAAGATTGGTTTTTATTTATTTATATTTATTACTCTAGTTATAAATTAAATTGATCGTGACTATCTTTGTGATCTTCTTTTGTCATCATCCACATTAAGGGGTTGCAAGCAAAATATTTGACCGTGAAGGATCTACTTATAAGCAATAAAATATGGTAAATCTATCTAAAACTAGTTATGGTTGGATGCACTTGAAGTTGCAAGTTTTTTAAAACTCTGAGTATAACTCTACAGTATTCAGAATAAGTTCTCAATTAAAATTACGTGAAAAAATATTACTGATGAGAACCTTGCAAGAGAGAACTTATTCAACTTTTCGTGATTCAAATGTGTTCCTATGGTAGCAATATCATGAAAAAAAATTATACTTATGATTGAACAAAAGTTTTCAACCACGAAACCTAACCATTCCCTAAAGAGAATGTAACAATATGTAATAAATTCGAAAGACATAATCTTTAACGTGGATGTAGTAAATTGGACTACAATAATAGTCATGAGGGATTGTCATAATAAATTTTCTCACCACCATAAGTGGAAAAATGAAGAAAGCAAGAAAAGAACAAGAATTTCCAATAATTTTTTAAGAAGAGAGATAATTTATTTATGAATAGTCATTGGTTATGTACCTATTGTACACTTGGAAAATAAGATCTACTCTCAAAGTTTGCTATTAATAGATTTTGATTGGATTCAAACTCTACTACTGAAGTTTAGTTTTCTTACTTCTTATCATCAAGACTCAACATAAAACAAAAAAAAGTACATCTTTAAATATTAAACTACTTTATATATGATGGTCTTCTTTTTAAGTTTTGATTACATGTGTTACATATTGTTTTAAGCATATCATTTGTTTATGAAAATGAATATTAACTGATTTATTTATGTCACTATAACAGATTTTATAATTAAATAATATATTTGATTAAAACATATCTAGTATGTAAATTTATGCGAACAAACCAATGAATTTTATGGTTATTCAGATTTGATTTAGTTCAAAGAATTGTTAAAGGTAGTAGTTCATATGTTTTATATTATTTCATTTATTAATTATTTAGAGAAATAACATGAGCAATTGTAAATGAAAACTTCTATAAACTTGAATGGTTGGATTTTGAATTAAATTTCGTGCATGTTTACGATGATGGTTATAAAAAAAATTGCTAGTTTTTCATTATGTCATATTTTAATGTTTGAGATGTGACATTTATTGATATATTTAGTTAGGCTTGTTTCTATACATGACCTAAGCAGTTTCTGGTAGTTAACTGATTATGCAAAACTCTTGCTAAAAGGGTTTTAAAATAATTTTGAATCGAACTCGAGACTTCTCGCATCTAAAGCGAAAATCATACCACTAGACCAAATGCCCTGCATTTGAAGATTTTGGCATATTCCCTGAAGCGAATATTGCATATAATTATTTGAAAATTATATTTATTGACTTAGTGGCATTATAAAATTCACATTGATTTAGACATTTCTAGTAGTAAATGTTACAATAGTACTTATATGTGGATACAAAGTAAAAGGAATGATAGTAAAATTATCAATTTGTTACAATTTAGTACAATTGAAACACATGTTAAAGTAAATTAAATATTTATTGATACAAATTCATTTACTACTTGGAGTGACTAGTTAGACTATCATGGATCATATATGATGCAAAAATTAATTGAAAATTCATATGGACATTCGTTAAAGAACCAGAAGATTCTTTAATTTAAATAATTCTCATTTATTGCTTGTTCTCAATGAAAATTGATTGTTAGAAACTCAGTAACTAAAGTTGAAATTTAATGATTTACATTCTTAAATGAATATGGGCTCATTCATCCACCATGTGGATGGTTTTGATATTATATGATTTTTGTAGATGCATCTACAAAATAACCACGTATGTGTTATCAACTTGCAACCTGTCATTTGCAAGATTTCTTATATAAATAATTAATTTCTGATCACACAATTAAGACAATTCATCTTGCTAATACTGATGAGTTTATATCTCAGTCTTTTATTGATTCAATTTGAAAAAAATTGTAAAAGTTTGTTATTTATGCGCATAATAGTTTAGAGAAATTATTGATTCAACGTCTCTAATTAATGTCTAAACTATTACTTATGAGAACTAGACTTCCTATTTCAACATGAGATTATGTTGATTTACGTGTTGTATGCATCAAGCTAATAAGTTATAAATACTCCACATTACAATTGGTTTTTGATCTTTTGTCTCGCAAGCCGTGCAGCCTTAGACAATCCATTCGTTCCAAACTCGCCTAAGTCAACCTAACCACCGAAAGTGAGGATTCCTTTAGAATTCCTCTAAGGCACCATTTTGTATAGCGGAACCAATTTATGCCAAAGAAGCCACAAAAGAACAACAAAAAGCCACAGAAAAGAATGCACGAGAGGTGTTTGAGTAAATGCTCTCCAAAGATTTTATTACTCTTAAAAATTCAAGTTACAATGGAATGATTTACAAGTGAGGGGGATGTTCTCTATTTATAGTTAAGCTCCCCCAAATTCGACGGTCTAGATTAAGTTATATCGATAGACAAGATTAACCTTCCCTTGATTTTAGGGATTTACGAGATTCACCATATCAAATTAAATCTACAAGATATGATTCCCATATTTACTAAATGTAGCCTATGTTTTCATATCTTCACTATCAACTAGGCTTCAATCTGATAGACTTTTCCAATAGTTCTTTAAATTGGGCTAGTTCTCGTGGACTAAATGATCCCTATCTAATCAATAGACTCCATGGGGTGCATCTTGTGCCATGGTCACGGACTTTGCACTTTGGCCTATGACACGTATATGTTCCAATTGCTCTACCACAACACATAAATATGAGTGAATCCTCAAAGAAAGTTGGGAATATATATTAATTACAAGTCTCTTTGTATCTAACAACCCGATTTTGGGCCTAGTCGGAATACTGGTTTCTGGACCACTAACCCAAGGTTAGAGAAATTATTTTTAATATTATTTTATGTGTGATAGCATTTTTATAAAGGTGCATGAAAATTTTAGTGAATTCATTTTAGCGTTTGTAAGTGTAATTGCGAAAAAGGACTAAATCCCATAAAGTGCAAAAGTCCTATTTTGATAGCTAAGGGTATCTAATAGCTAGGGAACCAAAATTGGGGGTATTTAAAGGGAAAATAGACTCTAAAAAGAGTGCTTGGCCGGCCATGGGGATAAGAATGGTCAAAAAGTCAAATTAGGTGGTTTTTGGTAACTTATTTGACTAAAATAAAATAAAATAAAGGGAAAAGATATCATCTTTTTCCCCATCTTCTTCTCCATCGAATTTTTACCAAAATTAGAGTTTTGAAAGATTGAAAATTTTAGCAACTTGTAGCCCTCACAAGTAAGTGATTTTGATGGTCTTTCTTGTTGATTTTTGTACTTTTAGAACCCTTGTAGCGTGAGCTTTCAAATGAGGGGACTATTTTACAAAATGGTTGAAAGTATAGGGTTTTTCCATGAGAGTGTTCATGTTGTTTTCTGAAATTTTATGGAAGAAAATGAATCATGGTTGTGAAATAAACAACATTTGTGAAGGGACTTCTCATGAAAACCATAATAGGACCATTTTGTAAAGTTTGTAAATAGATAGTAATGTTGTGAAATATTGGAAATTTAGAGTTTTCATAAGAGTGATAAATGGTTGGTTAGGCTTGACTAATAAGGAAACTGGATAAAAATCAATTTTCGGGCCTAGGGGTAAAATAGTCATTTTGTGAAAGTCTGGGGCAAAATGGTCATTCTGCCCAAATTATAAATTATTGAACGTTTAGATTTAATTGATGATTAAATGACTAAATGTTGCCATTTTATATCAAGAAATACAAAATTTGAACCTAGATCGAGGGAAGGTCAAGTAAGTAAATTAAATCAACTAGTTGCCACATTTTGAGTACCGAGGTAAGTTGTATGTAAATAATACAACTACATTGTTATTATATGTGTTTGAATTGATATAGTATAAATTGCTTAATTATGGTAATTTAAATACATAATGATAAATGAGATAATAGAACTGGGTGAACCTTAGGAACAAATCGGATATTCGTGCCATGACATTTGGGTCATTTGTGTGCTAGTGCAAGACATGTTTGAGACATGCATCGGCCACATTATGAGAGCCAGTGTAAGACCATGTTTGGAACATGGCATCAGCATTGAGACGAGAGCTAGTGTAAGACATGTCTGTGACATGCATCAGCCTCGAGATGTAAGCCAGTGTAAGAGATGTTTGAGACATGCATCGGCTACGAGATGTGTCAGTGTAAGACCATGCCTGGGACATGGTATTGGCACAGAGATGTGAGAGCTAGTGTAAGACCATGTTTGGGACATGGAGTCGGCCTCGATTTTAATAGTCAGTGTAGGACCATGTCTGGGATATGGCATCGACTTGATGGATGAACCAGTGTAAGACCATGTCTGGGACACGGTATCAGTATTACACCTATGTTTAAGGCTTAATGAATATCCGATAGCATTCCAAATGGTTCAACGGTAAGAGTTACAGTTTAAGTTAAATGAGGAAAGTATAGCCGTGTTGTGAGTGGTATAGGTACCTATTTGAAATGTATGAGATGTGAGCTCAATATATGCTATGTGAAATGTATTAGATAGTGATGAGTACATTGTTCTTATGCCTACTTTAGTACTATGAGCATGATGATGAATGGTAAAGTTGTTGTTATATTTATTGCATGCAACTTACTAAGCTTTATGCTTACTCCCTCTCCCTTCCATTTTCTTATAGTGCCGCCTAACTAGCTCGAGGATCAACAGACGTCAGAGGCATCGATCACACTATCAGCTGAAGCACTCGGTATAATTAGACTTAATATTTTGAGTATGGCATGTATAGGAACTTAAACTTTTGAGTTTTATGTCATTGTTAATTGGCCAAATGTGATGGCTTACTTTAGCATTTGATTCATTTTGTATAAGGCCATGAAAAATGGCGAATGTTGAAAATTATTATATGAATGCAAGATAGTCTTTCATGAATGTGAAATTGATGGCATGTTTGAATATATGAAATGTACATAAGCCTTAGCTATAGTTGTTTGGTTGAGAAATCATATTAAGTTAGATTTCGATATGTTGGTTGGCATTAGATTGTGTTTCAGGGTGGCAAAAAGCTTGGTAGATAGCCTCATATTGTCCACACGGGTAGACATACGAGCGTGTGTCTAGGCTGTGTGTGACACATGGCCAGCCCCATGGCGTGTTGTCTGGCCGTGTGTCCCCTGTACGTAAATATTGCAAGTTAGTATGCATGGTAGTAAACACACGGGCAGAGATATGGCCATGTGTCTCAGTTGTGTGAAGGGCACGACCTAGCACACGGGCGTATGCCTTGGCCGTGTGAACCTTAAGGATTGCTGAAGTCAGAAATAGAATGTCAAGGTTTTCAAACACGGGCTGAGAGACGGGCATGTTGAGGCCATGTGAGGGACACAGGCCATAGACACGAGCGTGTGTCAGGCCATGTGAAAACCCCTGTAGGTTTGAATTTAGAATTTAATTCACACGGGCATGGGACACAGACGTGTCCCTAGATGCTTAGCCCGTGTGTGTCACGTAGGCCATTAGTACGGCCATGTTATAATGACCACACGGACGTGTTGCCCTTTCATACGGGCGTGTTGCCCTTCCACACGGGCGCGTGCCCTGTTTCAAGGGGCATTCTTATTAAGTCAGTTTAAGGACCTGAGTTGGTTCCAAATGGTTTCCAATGTGAGTTTGAGGCCTCGTAATCCCACATTAAGGAGTTTAAACAAGGTTCGAAAAAGTTTTAAATTTGATCAAGTCTTGGTGACTTAAAAATGATTGTATGCATGTGGTTAAGTATGGTCATGCCTCGTGCCCTGTCCCGGCCTCGGACTCGGGTAAGGGGTGTTACATTGTATTATTAGATGTTTTGAATGTATTGGAGATTCAATTATGACATGATTTGTGATTGCAATTTTGATTCGATAGTTTTCCCGACATTAGGGGGAGAGAAATAATAACCTGTAATGAGTTAGGGGAATAGTAATTTGAACCAAAAGTTCAACAATGATAACTCATTACAAGTTATCTGTTAGATGTATGTACAAACTTAATGAGAATAACCAAGTGTCATATACCTTCTAATTTTTTTAATTTGAATCAAAGTCCCAATAGGATAATTAGTTAAATAAATAATAGATTGACCGGTTCCAAAGGTGAAAATTCTTCTAGATGGTCATATAGTGAGGCAGGTGCTCCAAAAGAGACCTAAGACATAACTAATAAGTAAAACTCCAAAGATATTTAGGTACCTGAAATTAAGTTTAAAATAATGAAAATAAGAGATCTCAATAAGTTATGTCAGTTCGAGAAAATGTAGAACTGAATAATAAAAGTGGTTGACAATGATTTTATATAGAATATTATTATTGAAATAATGAAATAAAAGGAGGATCTAGAATAAATCTATTGAGAAATATAGATATGGAATAAATTGATCAAAATAGAAAGACACAACTCAAGTACAATTAAATTCATGGAGTTTTTAGACCATTAGTCCAAATATTTAAAGGTATAAAGCCAATGAGGGTGCAAATGAAGTAGTTTTGCAAAAGTGGAATAAAAATATGAAGTTTTGCACTAAGTCATGGCATTGATTATGAAAAGATATAATATTCTTTTGTGGTGGATGCAATAACCTTTAGATATATTATTTTGACAATTCATAAAAGATTTAACATGCGTCTAATAGTTACCTTTTATGAACCAATATATAGTAAAGTTTATATTTAAATCCTTGAAGGATTTAAGATGCTAGAAGCATATTGAAATTCTCGGGAAATTGTTCATTTATATGAATTGAAATAATTTGAACATATGTGGTAAATAACAGTTGAAGGAGGATTATAAAAAGATCCAAAATACCTATTTATATTTTTATAGAAGAATCGTTATTAAAGTTAGCTATGATTATTGTTGAAACTCTTAAAGAGATCAAAATATATTTCCTCCAAATCTTCCCTCACTCATGACTTTTAAAAGAATGGTGATATAGATGCTTAACAAATACATTCAAATAGTCATTTGAAAAACTAGTATTCACGATTTAATACGTAGAATATGAGAAAGTATATGATGTTTTCATGAGAGGGAGTATATATGGGTTGTACTCTTTTTCCCTTAATCAAGATTTTGTCCCATTGGATTTTCCTGGTAAGGTTTTTAATGACGCAGCATATTATGTATATTATAGATATGTGTACTCCTTTTCCTTCGCTAGAATTTTTTTCCCATAGGTTTTTACTTTAATAATGTTTTAACGAGGCACATTATCTACCAATAGACATCCAAGGGGAGTGTTATGAATATCTTATTAAGTGGATGTCCATCAATATCAAGATCAGTTTTGATGCACTTTAAATTCTAATAGTCATTAGAAGTAGATCTCTACTTTATTTATACTTCTTATGCTTATAAATAGAGACTTTAAAGAAGCTTTGTAAATATTCCAATTGATCAATAAAATACGCTCTCTTTTCTCTCACATTCTCTTTATTTTTTTATTCTCTGTCTTTTATTTTATAACAAATTTTTTTTTACTTTTTGAATTTTAAAGAGTTTTTATTTTTAATTATTTTTTAAATTATAATTTTCATTTATAATATGAAGAAATAATTTTGAAAATTTTTTAAGTACATGTAAATGGTAATGACCAAATTGATAAAATTATAAATGTTGAGGGTTGAAAAAATTATTTTACCTATGACACCATTAACTTTAATGATAAAATTAGACAGAATAATTATGATTTTAAATAAAAAATAAAAAAATTAATAACTCAAAATTAAAATTTAAAGATTAAATTTTAAATTTTAAAAAATAAAAAAAACTTTCAAACATATTTAAACCTTAACATATATATACAAGAAATTTATAGGATGAAAATTAATTTCAATTGAACGTTAGAAATGTGCACGATTGCAAATGTCGATAACAGATGGCATGGACGCTTTCATAAATAAATATATATGACACGGAGGACTTCATCAATCAATTTTCAGCGGAGATAAAAAAAAAAAAAGAGAATAAAGTGGAAGACAGGGTCGAGCAATGGCATACTCTCCCAATATAAAAATAATAAAGGCAATAATGTAACATAATAACCTGAATGCATGTGGATCTGATTTCTCTATATCAGAATTTGTGATGGCTTCTAGTGTTTGGGATTTTCTTCACTTTAATTTAATTTAATTACATGGGGGATGGGGACTAGTAATTTTTGGACCTTTCGCTTTTGCTGGAAAGTGAAAGTATGGGAAGTATCAATTTCACCATCTCAAATCTCTATGCGCTTGATTTTTGTTTAATACATTGGCTTAACTGGATTTTCGAACACATACGCAATAGCATTGTTAGGACAAACATATATAACAGTTCAAAAAAAATTAAACATTTTGTTCTAGTTGACCAAACTTTTGAGATTATTTTTCCTTTTTCTTTTTAATTGGAGATTTAAATTTGAATTATTTGAAAAATAAATATTAGCATTCCTCGTTGAAGTAAGTATTTAATTTAATAATAAAATTTATATTATATGTGTGTGTATGAAAAAATATGTATTTCAAACACGTGTATTTAAAAATAGTATACAATAATGTTAAAAAATAATACACAATAATTAATAAAATGTAACTTTTAAAAAAATAATAATAATAGCAATAACGACAACAACAATACAAATGCAATATGAACAAAATTAAAATTCAAAAAATTAGTTTAATTTGTGAGTAAAAGGAAATTAAAATAGGTAATCAAATTAAGAATATTAAATGCACTTCAATTATTTATCATAATATTATCATTTTTTTTAGTTAGTATCGAGTTGACTTGTGACACAAACTCAATCAAACATTATCAATATATACAAATAATGTTGGTGAAACAATTTGTGTAATAATATTGAAATGTATAAAAGTATGAAAAAACGAGTTGGTAAACTGGTAAAAAATTGTTTAAATATTGGTGGCATTGATTCAAATTTCAATATATGTAAATTTTATATTGGTTTTATTAAAATGTGAAAAGACAAAATTACCCTTATAGGAATATAACTTATAACAATTATTCAGGGTAGTTTAGTAATTTCCTAATAGAGTTAGTGTTTGGTTAACTTGTGACATCGACTCAATCGGTATAACACCCTATACCTGACTAGATCATCAGGTCTGAGCTACGATATGCCACATTCGTTGACGAAGTAACTACGACTTCGTTAGGAATTCAATTTAAATTTAGTAAATGTTATTAAACTCATTAAATATTTACATGTTATACAATCCAAACTGGGCTTTAATCAAGCTTACAAAAGATCTTTCGATAAATTGAGGTTCGCTAAAGACTAAAATACAACATTTTGAAAACTATTCAATCAGTGTTGTGGCATTGGAGTACCATGTTGAGACATCAAACAAACAGTAAGTATTGTCATGACGTCGAGGGTCTGAGGTGGTGACATCACCTATTGTTTCCAAACTATCTATAAAGTACTAATCCATATCAGCTTAACAAAAGCCACCAATTGCATATCTAATGTAACACCCCATACCTGACCCAATCACAGTGTCCAAGCTACAGGGTGTCACATTCATTGACAGAGCAACTACAATCATTTATACTCAATTTGAGAACATTAAAACATTTACATACAAGTATCAAATGTGTATAATAGGATATAGAATCATTTTTAGTCTCAATTGAGCTTATGAAAGCTCTTTTACTAACTCGAGGTTGGATTATGACCAAATTGTAATGTTTGCAAAATGTCAGGTCGACGTCACGACTATGGGAGCTCCTCGTTGCAACACAACATACTTACTTGGTGATAACTCTTGAAAAGAGTTATACTTTAGGTCTCTAGATGGAATTAATTGTTTGAAATTAAGTAAATACATCTGCATTTTTAGGATAATTTTAGAACATTGCATAACAAAGCTTAGATTGCGCTATATTGGTCATCATTTATTACTTTTATTACTTGGGAAAGAAAAAGTGTGGTTGTGGTTGGACACAGGTACAGGTAGAAGAAGAGCATGAAGAGGATGCAGAAAGAAAATAAGAGAAGTGAGACATTGTTGTAACAACCCGTTTTTGGTCAAATTGAAATAGTAGTTTCGTGTAACATCTCGATTTTGGGGCTAGTTAGAATAGTGATTTCAGAACCACTAAACTGAGGTCGAGGAAATTATTTTAAATATTATTTTACGTATTGTAGCATGATTAGATAAGTACATGAAAATTTTGGTGAATTAATTTTAGCGATTGCTTGCCTAATTGTGAAAAAGGACTAAATCGCATAAAGTGCAAAAGTCTTATTTTGCTATATAAGAGTGTCAATTAGCTAAATAACTAATTTGGGGGACTTAAAGAGCAATTAGACCCCCTAATTCTTAGTTTGGCCAGCCATAGGGGACAAATTGATGGGAAAGTCAAAATTAGGTGGTGTTTGGTCACCAATTTTGACTAGTTTGAATAAAATAAACAACAAAAGGTTTCATCTTTTTCACTCTTTCTTCTTCCATTGAAAAATTGGCCATTAGAGGGGTTTTTGAAGCTTGAAAATTTCAGCTACTTTAAGCTTTCACAAGTAAGTGATTTTCATGACTTTTCTTGATGATTTTTACATTTTTGGACCACTTGAAGCAAGAGCTTTTAAATAAGGGGACTATTTTGCAAAATGGTTGAAAGTCTAGGGTTTTTCCATGAGAGCATTTAGGTTGTTTTTTGAATTTTTATGGAAGAATATGATCCTTTGGTGAGTAATAAACAACTTTTGTGAAGGGATTTCTCATAAAAACCCTAACAGGGACTAATTTGCATGAGTTGTAAAATAGATAATAAATGTGTGAAATAATGGAAATTTTGGATTGCTTATAGTATATAAAGTAATCAGCTAGGTTTATAATATGAAGAAAATAGATAAAAATCGATTTTCGAGCATAAGGGTAAAACGGTCATTTTGTAAAAGTCTAGGGACAAAATAGTCAATTTGCCCAATTATGAACTTTCGGGCATTTAAATTGATATGCTGATGAAATAAATGAATTTTATTAATTTAGATCAAGAGAAACATGATTCAGGTCTTGATCGGGGTAAGAAAAAAGTTTATGGGGATTAAGCTCGTCTTCATCATTTTGTATTGAGGTAAGTACATATGTAAATAATGTGTTATCGAAGTTTACTTTGGTATATTTTAATAAAACACATGTATAACTAGCTTATTGTTGTTATGTACCTAAATTCTAATTGTTGCCATGAATGTATAAACGACATGTTATGCGAGTAAATTACGATGTGAGCAAAATATGATGCTATTCGATTGGATATGAAACCCGTTGAACCTTAGACAGAGCATAGGATACAAAGGGACATGTTATAAAAATTATGTGGTCTGAACTCATGAGTCGAGTCTGAGTTCATGAGATAAATACTATAGGTAACGTGGATCCAAGTACTGACTTTGTGTACAGACCTGTGAATGGCTCAATGAGCAAACGTTACATGATAACTATGGGGTCCGGGTCCTGACTTGATAGAAAAGCTTGTGAGTAGCTCAATTGTGAGCATTTCATAGCACGAGGTAACCCTGATTTTGTATATGGCATTTAGGCACAAATTCCCCGCGTATCCATATGTATTTCAAGAGTTCAACGGGTAACCCAAAGATCTAGTTGGTGAATACTTTGATGAGGTATGTATATTGAACTCATGGTTAGGGCATAAGTAAGGAACGAGGTGTATTAAGTATACATAAATGAAAGGAAAAGTAAGATAGAGACGTTAAGTAATTTTTATCTTTTAAGCATGACAAGCTACCGTTGGATGAATATGATCTTCTTATAATTACACTTCATTTGCATATATGTACTTACTAAGCTCCCACACTTACCCTCCTTTCTTTCCTTTCCTTATAGAGTCACCAAGCTAGCATCGAGGATCCAATGACATCAAAAGCTTCGATCACATTATTACTCAAGACCTTGGTATTATGAAAAAGTTTTAATTTGACCATGTTTTGGTATTATGAAAACGTTTATATGCATAAGTTTAAGTTAGGTAATGCCTCATATTCCGACCTAGTGTGGGACATTGGTGTGGGGTGTTACATTTCGGGACCATAAATCCAAAGTCAAAATATTTATTTTATTATTTTATGAAGGTATACAGCATGATAGAATTATTGGGTGAAAGTTTAGTAAAGCAATTTTACCGTTTGAGTGTTTAATTTGGTAAAAAGGACTAAATCGCGTAAAACATAAAATATGAGTTCTATAAGTTAAATGGACCAAATGACTATAGAAATGAAATGAATGAGTACTTGCATGGTAATTAGCCCATTAATAGCATTAGTGGACGATAATGGGCATGGATTATGTGATTTTTATATTTAATTTCAAAGGTTAAAATGGTAAAATGGTTATTATAATTAATTAAATAAAAACAAAACATGAAAATGCATGAAAATGTTCATCTTTCCCACTGAAACTAAAGCTTGAGAAAGCCATTAAACAAGTTTGAACATTCGGCCACTTTAAAGGCTAGATTAAGGTATGGTTTTAGCTCGGTTTTTAATGATTTTTATGTTTTTGAGATCGTTGCTTCGTATTCTAGCTAGCTCATACTCTAGATTTCAAAATTGTTAAAGATTTATCATGTTGTCATTGTTGAATGCTTGAGTAATTTGATGATTTATGATAGATTTGGAAGGTTTAATGTTAGATTAATAGCTTTTGTAAAGTGATTTTTGACAAAAATGTCAAAAAGGGATTAAATTGAGAAAATGTGAATTGTGGTGGTTAAAAGTTTGAATAAATTGAAAATATGGGCTGCTAGTAACATGTATTAAATTCGGCTAAGCATGGATTTGTACTAAATTGCATGAATTTGCAATTTTATGTGATAAGGACTAAATTGTAAAAATGTGAAACATTAGGGGAGAATATGTAAATTTTCCAAATTGTAAATTATAGGCTAAATTGAAAAGACCGAGTGCTGAATGTGCTAAATTTGATAATATATAGATCGAGATTAGATTATGGAAAAGGAAAACTGGATGAATAGTCGATAATTTCCATCCGAGCAACTTGAGGTAGGTTCGTATAATTAGAATCAAACTTTTAATACTTGTACATTATTTGAAATGAAAGTATATTTGAGTAAATGGTATTACTGAGTTCGAATGCCTAATTGATGAGAATTATTGAATACCGAGTCCTGTTTGAACTACAGAAAGTCGTAGGATACGAGTGACATGTCACTAGGGTTACCATTTTGGTCAAGATCCTGCATGTGTTGCAGACTCACCAGAGCTCGTATGAGCTTACCAATATATCAGCTCGTAAGAGCTTACTGTTTTCAGCTCGTCAGAGCTTACCGTTTCATCTCAATAGAGCTTACCATCCATCAGCTTAGGAGGAGATTACTGATCATAGCTCGAAAGAGCAGAAATGATAATGAATTGAAGGATTACTAATCTGTACACGTAATGTATATCATTCGAGTCTTCCTCGATATTATAATAGGTTCAACGGGCATAAATTTTGTTATTGGTTATGTTAAAAAGTTATGTGTTTATATGGGTGAGTTACTGTTATCGAATTAATTATTATTTATATGCTTGAGAGTGAAATGTTACAAATGATGTACGTGATATATGAATTTGATATGATACAATGTATTGAGTATTAAATTGAGATAATGGATGATTACATGCACTTATGTGACTAACTTGTTGATGAATGCTTGTGTTTAGGTATTTGGTAATTGAATTGAGTATACCTTATTTATTGTCTTGATTATGTATAAATGGTAATTTTAATTCTGAATTATACGGGCTTACTAAGCAATAAAGCTTACTCTGCTTCTTTTCCATGTTTTATAGAGGTTCGATAGCTCACTTGATTCGAATAAATTTGGAGATACATATCACACTATCCAGTTGCTGATTGGTACCTTTGAACTCATGGATATATGTAAATATGGCATGTATAGGTTAGTTATAAAGATGATAGTTATGGTTACTTGAGCTAGTGATTTTGTTACATGTTGTGGTATAAGATAAAGCCATGTGATTTGGCTTAACTTGGTATAATATGTGTATGGCCATTTTTAGGGCACACGAGCTAGCCACACGGGCGTGTGTGTTGGCCGTGTGACCCAAGTTAGAGAGTTACACGGGGTCAGACACGGGCTGGGACACGGCCATGTGCTCCCATTTTAAATGTCCACATGGCCTGTGACACGGGCATGTCTGGTGGTTGTGTAAGACACACAGTCTAGCTACATGGGCATGTATCCCTTGTTTTGAGAAAAATTTTGAAAGTTTTGTGAAAGTTTCTTGAGTTACCGGTTTAGTCCTGAATCACTCCCAAAGTATGTTTAGGGCCTCGTAGGCGTGTATAAGGGACAAATTGATTGAAATTGAATAATGAATGCATTGAATTGAGAAAATGTATGCTAAATGGATGTTTAATTGTTTTGTAAGTTTAGTAATGCTCTATAACCCTATTCTAGTATTAAATACGGGTGAGGGGTGTTACAATTGTCATGGAAAATGGTGAGATTGATTTTCAACACAATTGCCATGGCAATTCTAGGAAGATGACTCAGCACTTTATCCACGTCACTCTCAACAAATTGGATGTGCACCAGAAAAACCACCCTGATAAAGAGAAGAAACAAATGTGTGCTGAGAGAGACAGATCCACCCAATAAAAGGAGAGAGAAGAAGAAATGAGGAGGGAGAATTAGCGTGAGAAAGAGACTGGTGACAACAACTTTCTCTCGGTGCAAAGAAGGACTCTATTGGAGAATTCTAGAGAAAGAAATGGTAGCAGCTTAGAAGAGAGCAGAATACATACGTGAGGAAAGGGAAAAAAATCTATCTTTGATTCACAAGCAATCTGAAGAACCAAGAGGAGTTGGAGTGTGGAATTAACTTCTTGTAGTTCTGCATTTATTTTCTAGATTGAAATTTTTTTGATTGAAAATTAATTGAGAAACGTTGATGATTGATTCTATTTTGATTTGTACTTTTCCACCCATGAACTAAATCTTTTCTGGGTTGGAGTTGTTTGGGTAAATGTTTTATCATCTTTAATGCCTAAGATTTGAGATTGTCTATATCACTGTTACATTGGATTCATGCTTATTTTAAATACAGGCATGCAAGCTCTAGAAATAGTTGAATACATGTTGTGTTCTTAGGTGTATTTAATTCTGAAAAGGTTAAGAATAATGGATCTTGAATCATTTGATGCAAGCGAATGCTTGATAGAATATTCGTAGCACTCTAGACATAGATGTTGTTAGTTGTACAGAGAGGAAAGTCATTGCAATTATCAATCCCAAGTTCTATAGACGTACATGAACTTAGATTTTTAGCTTAAGATCTAGCTATCGAAAGAGACAGGTCACAATAGCAAATCTCTGGGCAATAGATTAGATAATATTTTTCCATGGCATTATTTTGATATGAACATTTCTCTTGAATAATTCCAACCTTATTCATTCAACAACAGAAATACTCTTGATATTCTCTGTGAATTGCCACATCATTTTATTTGCCATACGAATTCTTTGTTCTTCATCATTTAATTTCAGTAATTCATTATTCAAGTTTCTTATTCATTTTGAGATTATATACTGTCAACTATGGTGTATCATTGGGCAAGACGAAACAATTATATTGACACACAAGATGCATCATCGAATGAACTAAAGTGATCATACTGGCACATAAGTGTAACACCCTAACCCATATCTGTCGTCAGAACAGGGTTACAGAGCATTACCCATATCCGTCATCAGAACAGGGTTACAGAGCATTACCAAACTTTATAAAACAAATTCAATTAATTTATATCATTTACTAATCATATCCAAAATCAATCATATTTTCCCTTAATTGGACCGTTAGCGTCCTATTTATACATTAGAAATAGGTCGGGACTAAATCGGAAGCTCATAGAATTTTTCACAAAATTTTAAAACTTTTCATAGATGCAGGGGACACACGCTCGTGTGGGTAAGCCATATAGCTCACACGGCCAGATGACAGGTCTGTGTCTCAGGCCGTGTAAGTATTCGATGTGAGGCACACGGCCATGTCCCAACCCATGTCCTTACCCGTGTAACTCTCTGACTTGGGTCACGCGGCCAGTCACATGCCTATGTGCCAAGCTGTATGGACAATTTAATTTTCAAAAATTAGGTACAGGACTCACACGGAAAAGTCACACGCCCGTGTGTCGAGACACACATTCGTGTCTCTACCCATGTGAACAATTTGAAGCATTCTGTTTCTAAGTTTTTAAGATGCAAGGGACACACGACCAAACCACACGCCCATGCACATGGCCGTGTGTCACACACGGTTAAGACACATGCCCGTGTGTCTACTCGTGTAGAAAAAATAAGGCCATTTCCTAGCCTTATTTCTCACCCAAATTTTGCCTTGAACCTACATTAACATTTTAACACATTTCCAAAACAATTCAAGACATTTAAATCAAGCCAACATTAACATTATACATGATATATCATCACATGTATTCAAACTTACCTTTTGAAAGACATATATGTTTACCATAATTCAATATAACCATACCAAGCACACATACATTAACCATATTGTAACCTCAAGTATATATATTCACTAAAAATACTATCACTAGCCATTCCAATGGCTAGATTACAAGAAACCATTTACATGCCAATATTGGCCAAATTAGCCTATACATGCCACTATACCAAAATAAGTTTGCTATTTATACCAAAACGAGTTGAAGGATAGTGTGATGATGCTTTGACCAATTCCAACCTTTACGAGCTTCAGAACACTATAAAATAGGGAGAAGAAAACAAAGTAAGCATTTAAGCATTTAATACTTAGTAAGTTCGCATACAAAAATTTAACTTACCATGCATTTACATTTTAGGTAAGCATATAAAGATACATCCAAGCAATTTGGCTAATAGCCTAAAACACACAACTTCACCGAACATGTTAGTCATTATTCCATATAAATTTCAAGTATCAAAGATGAGCTCATCATATAAAAAAATTTTCATAACCATGTTCTTGTCATATTATATTTCCGTATAACATGTGCATTTCCATAAATAATCATCTTAAATTCATTTTAACGATGTCAGAACTCTTTCAATTGAATTTATTTGGAATTTCGATGAATATACATATAGAACACTTGTAGTGTACAAATCTATAAACCGTCAACTCATAATTAGGGGTACCCAATTAGGGCACATAATCAGGAAGCACTCTCTCAAGCTTTATATCAGGATGCTCATATGAGCCATGTAATAGGAAGCTTATCCATACTAAATCAAGAAACTCATAAGAGTTTAGAATAGGAAGCTCATTGAGCTTAATAGATAACTCCGAAGAGCTATTATCAGGGAGCTGCGAATAGCCATATAACAGGATGTTCAAGCAAGCCATATCAGGAAGCTCATAAAGAGCCTATATCAGGATTCTCATAAAGAGCTGTGTTTGTGTCTGCAATATATGCAAGATCATAATCGATCATATAACAGGACACTCACAAAGAGCTGCGGTAGTCTGCAACACATGCAGGATCACTATCGATCAGGATGCTTGTAGGAACCATGTAACAGGAAGCTCGAGAGGACTTATAATAGGATGCCCATAAGAGCTATGGTGTGTCCACAACATATGCAGAACCACAACAAATATGGGAAATCCTGTAACCATCGAATTTCATTATTCAAACTGGATTTAATATTTATTAGGCTTTGTCGGATATGTAACCAATTTCATATATTTGGGATTTATACAATTCACATACACAACATTAAATTCAAGCATATAAATATACACGATTTAGTTACACGAACTTACCTCGTCACTTGCTCGTATACGAAAATCTACTAATCCGATACTTTTTCCTTTCCTCGATCTAACTCTTTATTTGATCTTTCTGGATCTATATAAATGAATTTAACATCAATTTATTCCATTTCATACTCATTTAATTCAATTCACATTCTAGGCAAAATTTTCATTTTGCCTTTATACTTTTCATAAATGACGATTTCGACCCTAGGCTCAAAAAATTAATTTCATGCAATTTAATCCTTATTCCAAGCCTAACCAAAATTTTCATATAACATTTACAGCACATATATTTCATAAAAATTAGAAAATTTCCATGAATTTTACATCTTTACAATTTAGTCTCTAAATCACAATTTCATCAAAATTTCATTTACAAAAGTTGTTTATCTATCAACAATCTTTCATTTTCTACTATAAATTTCAAAATTTCAGAATATTCATCCATGGAAAAATTTTAATACATTGATAACTTTACAAATTGATCCCCAAAATAGCTAGATTAGGTTATTCCGATCTAAAAAATATAAAAATTACTAAAAACGGGACAAAATTACTTACCCAATTAGGCTTATTTGATTTTCTTTCTCTTTCCTAAGGTTTCCATAGAATTTGGGGAAGAATATGATATAAAATGATGATATTATATATTTATTTTATTTATCATCTTTTATTTATTTGAATTTCCAATTTAGTCCTTTTCTTTTTCTAGTGATGTATATTCACTACTACTGTTAAAACCACAGCTACTATTTTTGCATGATAATCTCATTGTAACAACTCGTTCTTTAGTGGTGTCGGAAACAATGATTTTGGGGTCACCAAATCCGATGAGTAAGTTTGTACATATTATTATTTAATATTTATGAGTCAAACATGGTTTCAAAAAGGTTTTTGATATAATTATTTTTGTTATATAAGCGATTTATTAAGTTCAAGTGGTATGACCCTAAAGTCAAGTGGTTTTAGAAAATGAGGTATCGGGACCTCGTTTCTATAAACTGAGCTGTAAATATTTTTATAAATATTTACGGAGTGTCATTAAGGTGGTATTAAAGTTTTGTCAAAAAAATTTAATATTTCAATAGTTAATTAATTAAAAAGGACTAAATCGTAAAAGATATAAAATTTGATCACTATTTGATTTGAGTGATTAAATGGTTAATTAAATAATGGAAAATAGACTTAAATAGTAATTATATCATTCAAGGAGTTAGTGGACGTTAGTGGGCTTATAAATTGTTAATGTTTGTTTGTAATTACAAGGGTAAAATAGTAAATTATTAATTATGTATATTATAATCAAAACATGACAAAATTAATTATCATTTTCTTCATTTGAAGTTCATCAGTGAAACCCTAAAAGGGAAAGAAGTATATTCGACCAAACTTTGGCTTGGGGATTAGGTAAGTAAACTTTGCCCGTTTTTAATAATTTTTATGTTTTTGAGATCGTTGCAACTAGGTCCAGCTAGCCCATATATTTAATTTTGAAACCGTTAAATATTTTGAATGTTTCCATTGATGAGCTTGTGTGATTTTAGGTGTTAAATTATGAATATGAGATATTATTTGTTATTTAAAAGTAATTTATTAAGTGATTTTTGATGAATTTTCTAATTAGGGACTAAATTATTAAAATAGTAAAAATGCAAGGATTTAATGTGAAATTATCACATGAATGGGCTGTTTTGGATACCATGAGTATTTGGCTAGGCTTAGTTTTGGGTAAAAATGGTTAATTTGCATGTTTTGGGCTCAGCGACTAAATTGAATAAAAGTAAAACCTTAGGGGTAATTTTGTAATAATGTCAAAATTGACTAAATTGCATAAAATACATTGTTTTACTATCTAAATTAATAAATTGAATGAAATTATTAATTCAAATTAGGATTGGGTGGAAAATCGAGAAGAATGGAAAATTACCAAAATGCCTCTATACTTTGACATTTATGCAAAATAGCCAGGTAAGTTCGTATCAACTGTACTCTTAACACCCCTAACACATATCCGTCGTCAGAACAGGGTTTCAGAGCATTACTGAAACTTTTAGAAAAATTTTACAAATAATTCATAAAGTTACTATTCAAATTCTAAAATCATTCTTAACATCCCTTAAATGGACCCTAGAGGTTTAATACAAACATTAGAATCGAGTTGGGACTTAATCGAGACCTCTAAGAACTTTTCACGAAATTACAAAAATTTTCCTAGCTACAGGGCTCACACGCTCGCATGGTCTAAGGGACTCGCCCGTGTGACCATAGGACATGCCCGTGCAGGAGGCCGTCTTCGACCCTGTGTAACTCTCTGACTTGTGCACACGGCCGTGCCACACGCCCGTGTACTAGCCTGTGTGGTTAATTAATTCAATTCGAAATTAGGTGCAGGTTTCACACGGCCAAGACACATGCCTGTGCTCTAGGCCATGTAGCACACACGGTTGAGACACACGCCCGTGTCTTTTCTCGTGTGCTCAATTCTAAGCATCCCACTGATTGTTATGATGTTTATTGCTTGCATGTAAAATCATGTCATTGACTGATATTGTTAATACCAAATGCATGAAAAGCATGGCACGGATACTGATAAATTGAATGCATACTAAGCATGCCAATGTTACTGAAATTGATATTGTTAAGCATGGTATGCAACATGACTAATATGACATATTGCATTGCATGAGGATTGGGACTAATTGGTTACAGAAGAGTTCCATGAAGTACTAGCTATTTATACGTAATTTTATACTAGCAGTTAATCTACAACCCTAGAGTATTCTTCAGAGTACTCGTGATTTATCTACGAATTACTTATAGTTTATCCACAAATTATTGGCAATCTAACTGCAAATTGTTATTGGTGGTTTATCCACATTGAGCTATGACTCCTACTATTTTGGTGTATGGATGATGAGATTTGGGGAACTTGTAGTGTGTAACGAATGGATGGGTAGGAACTCTGCACTATTTTTATACGAGTATGCCTATCCACAATTATTGCGAATATTGTGTATTGTAAAGTTGTGCTTTATCGAATGACTGATAACTTGTGTGCTTTACTAATATTTTGATTATTTTATTTAAAACTCACACTGAGCTTTTAAAGCTCACCACATAGTTTCATTTCTTATAGATAACCCATGAGGTTAAGGTCAAACATGGAATTCGAAGGACTCATCTTGGAAATTTTAGATAAAGTACTTTTAAACTAAAGTTTTTTATTGATTTTGGGGCTGTAATGGTTATTTTGGACTATGGCATGGGTTTGTTTTTAATTGGGATTTTGCATGCATGCAATTTTATTAAAAATCGAACATTATTAATAACTGGCTTAAAATTGCATAAGACACATTTTTCATATAAAAATAAATGCTTCACTTTTTTCGCTGTGTGACAATGCAATATAAGTTTTAAAAAAGGTAAATTGACAAAATCAATTATGTTTTTTTTTCAAATGACACAACTTTTAATAAACTAGACTCTAAGTTTATTTGAATTAATAATACAAAGTTTTTATAATCCCATGATAGTTACATTAAGTTTTCTAAAAGTTAGTTAAAAAGAATGTTTTCAGATCTAATTGGTTTTACTAGGTTATTTTGGTGGCTAATGTAGCTTTCATCATTCAACCACAACGTTTGGGCTAGGTTAGGGAGGTTACAACAATTGCTACTGTTTGCATGATAATCACATGATCATATTGTTATCATTACTTTTTACTAACCTATAAAAGCATGTCATTACTGCCATTAATGATCCGCTGTATTATTCATTAGAGTTTGGGTTGTTAAAGGATGAAGTGCTGTACCCGATACCGTCACCGGAGTTGAGCACGAGGTGTTAACGGACTTAATTCATTAATTAAACAGCTCAAAGAATTTATTTTAGAATTTCCAGACAAGCTGGCTAACTGCATCACAGTCGTTAAAAAATCCATATCTCGAGTTACGAAACTTGAAATCCAATTTTGTAAATTTTCCCTGAAAGTAGGCTCATATCTACTTAATAATTTTTTTCTAGAATTTTTGGTCGGGCCAATTAGTACAGTTTATTAGTTAAAGTCTCCCCTGTTTTAGGGTTCGGCTACTCTAACCCCTGTGTATTATGAATTAGATATCTCCCTGTACAGAGTTTCAATGACTATTCCATTTGTTTTTTGTAAAAATAGACTCAATAAGGATTTCATACATGTAAGGTAAAACTCCTAATTATTTTTGTAAAATTTATGGTGAATTATTAAAGTTAGAACAGGGGATTCAGAGATTGCTCTGACCCTATTCCACCAAAACTTAAATATCTTATAAAATATAATTTATTTACCTGTTTTGTTTCTTCCATATGAAAATATACTCATCAAGCTTTGATTCCATAACTTATTCATCATTTAATTCTATTTCTACTATTTTTAGTGATTTTTCAAATTCACGTCACTGCTGCTGTCTGATTCTATTTTGTGGCAAATTTTACCTTTCCCAAGATTTTCATGGTTTAGTTAAGACATAAAGCATACATGTTATCATATATAAACTTGATTAGCCATTCCAATAGCTAATCATTCTCAAACATTTCCATTCCATCCATGGGCCATATCGTAAGATTATATACACAAAATGATTGGAATGATATACATGCCATATTTCCAAAAATTACAAGTCATTATACCGCTATTGTCCAGTGATAGTGTGAGCGTGCCTCCGACCGTCCCGATCTCCAAATTGACTTGTCAAAACTACAAAGAATGAAAATGAGGGAGTAAGCATATATTCTTAGTAAGTCCACATGCAAATAACAAATAACTTAACAAAGCAATTATACCAACCAACATTAGCATAATATCACCAAAACATATATCACATTTCTATTCATCATTCATCATCTTACCATATTATTGTTGTCGTATCAAGTCTCAACCCGAGGGTTAAGTACATACCTGTCCAAAGTGCCCATTCCACAACACTTACCAATACGTCACTTGCATCTTGAGTATTCTTCCGTTTCACTTGAATTTTTACACGTTGAACACATCGGAATATAACTCGGATACATGGAAAGTTTGCACATAAGTGGCACATATGTAGCCAAGCTACCATGTAACCCGCCCATAAGCGAACTTGGACTCAACTCAACGAGCTTGAGCATTTGCATCCATAAGTGAACTCAGACTCAACCCAACGAGCTTGGACATTTGCATCTATAAGTGAACTCGGACTCGACTCAACGAGCTCGGATGCCCAAATATCCTAATCTATTCATAAGGTTCAATGGGACTTTCCTCGTTCGTACTCCTTTACCATTCTCCTTGGAATACTAATGACGATACTTTGGTAGTCTTTCACATTTTCCACATAATTCATAAAATTTTTGCATGTTGTCCAACAATGACCACAAAGTATAGAATTGCATGATAACAATCATAATATCGTATAAATAGCATTAAATGATTTAAAATAACTGTTATATTACAATATTTACATATGAACCTACCTCGATACAAAATGAGAATAGTCGAGCCCATTCCTTGTAAACTTTATTTTTCTCCTGATCTCGACTCGAATCTCTTTTCTCTTGATCTATAATACCAAATTTATTTATTTAATACATACATTCATCAAAACAGCCCCTAGTACTAACTTTGGCAAAATTACCATTTTGCCCCTAAACTTTCACATATTTACACTTTTGCCCCAAGGCTCGTAAATTAAACCTCATCCTATTTTATTATGTTTTATGACATGCTGATCATTTTTCCCTTCTATAGCAACATCAAATTCACACTCTAACATGTACCTATGAATATTAGGTATTTTTACCGATTATGTCATTTTACTCGTTTTTATGAAAAATCACTTAGCAAAAGTTGTTTAACACAATCTCAAACTTCATATTCTACCATAAAACATCAAAATTCATACATATCATCCATGGGTAAAATTTTAAATATCAACCCTAGCTCAAAATATTGGTAGAAATAGGTAAACTGAGCTACGAGGATTTCAAAAATGTAAAGAACATTAAAAACGGGCATAGAAATCACTTACAATCAAGGCTTAAAAATGTTGAAACCCTAGATATGGTGGAGAGCAAAATTCAGCAGCAACTTATGGAGAAGATGATCATTTTTGTGTTATTTTTCCCATTTTATTTCATTTAATATCCAAATGACCAAAATGCCCTTCCTTACTAAACTTTCAAAAATTCCATCCATGTCCAATTTTTGTCCATAAACTTAGAAATTGGTCAAATTGCTATTTAAGACCTCTTAATTAATATTTCAAAGCAATTTCATACTAGAAACTTCTAGAATGCAAGTTTTGCAACTTATTCAATTTAGTCCCTAACTTCAAATTAAGCACTTTATGCATAGAATTTCTTCACGAAATTTTCAAAAAATCATGTAATCATATCATAGACCTCAAAATAATCATAAAATAATTATTTCTATCTCGAATTTTGTGGTCCCAAAACCACTATTCTGATTAGGCCCTAATTCGGGTTATCACAAGTGCTACTGGCAGTTTATCAGCATATCTTTTGGCAGTTCATCTACAAATCTACTAATCGTTCATCCACATATCTACTGGTGGTATATCCACACAAGCTTATGCTCAAACTATTATGGCGTGTAGGGTTGGACAAGTTTTGGGGAACTCTTACTGTGGAGTGTAGCGGACGGATGGGTAGCAAAATTTTACTATTACTTCTGCATACTGCATACTTACTAATATCACTGTGAAATTGATAATTTGATATGTACTGTATATCACAAAATTGTATGTTAGGACCAGACTGAGTTTTATAGCTCACGCCTTAGTTTTTCCCATATTTTCAGATAACTATTGAGGTTAGGGCTTGGACTCGGCATTCGGACCAATGTAGTCTATTTTCATCTAAAAACGTATTTCTAAATTGTTTTATTAATTCTTTTGGATTTTTACATTGTTTTAGATGAATTGTGGCATGGACTTTAATATTTCATATGGAGTATTTAAATAGGTGATTTGATATTATATGCTTTTACCGTCAAACTTAATGTTGAATAAGGTTTTTAGGATTTGACTTTAAATTATTTTATACTAGTGCAAATATGACTTTCCTATCAATTTTTGAATTGAAATCAAATTGAACGAGATAATTAAAATAAAACGATGATTCTCAAAATGTAATAAGTTACTATCATGACTTTTTGAAATCAAATGAAATTGTTTTTCTTGAAAACAATTCTCACTAGTTTTATAAAGCGATGGTTCCTTCTATGTATTTTGAGATATATTACTATCAAAAACTTTTTTACTGAACATGAACATTTTACTGGCCATCTTGGTGGCTAATGTAACTTTCATGACTTGGTCATAACAACTAGGTCGGGTTAGGGAGGTTACATGTACAGTTAATAGAGTAACCAATTTCCAATTTTATCGCATAGCTCATGTAACAGCCTGTTTTTGGTCAAATCGGATTAGTAATTTCGAGACCATAAATCTGAAGTCAAAATATTTATTTTATTATTTTATTAAGGTATAAAACATGATAGAATTATTGGGTGAAAGTTTTGTAAAGAAAATTTATCGTTTGAGTGTTTAATTCTGTAAAAAGGACTGAATCGCGTAAGGCATAAAATATGAGTTCTATAAGTTAAATGAACCAAATGACTACAGAAATGAAATGAATGAGTACTTTCATGGTAATTAGCCCATTAGTAGCATTAGTGGACGGTAATGGACATGGATTACGTGATTTTTATATTTATTTTCAAAGGTTAAAATGGTAAAATGGTTATTATAGTTAATTAAATAAAAAAATGAAAATGTTCATCTTCTCCATTGAAACTAAATCTTGAGAAAGCCATTAAAAAATTTTGAACATTCGACCACTTTGTAGGCCAAATTAAGGTATGGTTTTAGCTCGATTTTTAATGATTTTTACGTTTTTGAGATCATTGCTTCATATTCTAGCTAGCCCGTACCCTAGATTTTGAATCTGTTAAAGATTTCTCATGTTGCAATTGTTGAATGCTTGAGTAATTTGATGATTTATGATAAATTTGGAAAGTTTAATGTTAGATTAATAGCTTTTATAAAGTGATTTTTGACAAAAATGTCAAAAAGGGATTAAATTGAGAAAATATGAAATATGGTGGTTAAAAGTGTGAATAAATTGAAAATATGGGCTGCTAGTAACATGTATTAAATTCGACTAAGCATGGGTTTGTACTAAATTACATGAATTTGCAATTTTACGTGATAAGGACAAAATTGTGAAAATGTGAAACATTAGGGGCAAATGTGTAAATTTTCCAAATTGTAAATTATAGGCTAAATTGAATAGACCAAATGCTGAATGTGATAAATTTGTTAATATATAGATCAAGATAAGCTGAGATCGGGATTAGATCGGGGAAAAGCAAAAATGGACGAATAGTCGATAATTTCCATCCAAGCAACTCGAGGTAAGTCCGTATAATTAGAATTGAATTTTTAAATACTTGTAAATTATTTGAAATGAATGTATAATTAAGTAAATGGTATTACTGAGTTCGAATGCCTAATTGATGATAATTATTGAATACCAGTCCCGTTTGAACCGTAGAAAGTCGTAGGATACGAGTGACATGTCACTAGGGTTACCATTTTGGTCAAGATCCTGCATGTGTTGCAGACTCACCACAGCTCGTATGAGCTTACCTATATATTAGCTTGTAAGAGCTTACTGTTTTCAGCTCGTCAGAGCTTACCGTTTCAACTCAATAAAGCTTACTGTCTATCAGCTCAATAGGAGCTTACTGATCATAGCTCGAAAGAGCAAAAATGATAATGAATTGATGGATTACTGATTTATACACGTAATGTATATCATTCGAGTATCTCTCAATATTCTAACAGGTTCAATGAGCATAAATTCTATTATTGGTTATGTGAAAAAGTTATGTGTTTATACGAATGAGTTACTGTTATCGAAGGAATTATTATTTATATGATTGAGAGTGAAATGTTTCAAATGATGTATGTGATAAATTTCATATGATACAATGTATTAAGTATTAAATTGAGATAATGGATGATTACATGCACTTATGTGACTAACTTGTTGATGAATGCTTGTGTTTAGGTATTTGGTAATTGAATTGAGTATACCTTATTTATTGTCTTGATTATGTATAAATGGTAAGTTTAATTATGAATTATACGAACTTACTAAGCTATAAAGCTTACTTTGTTTCTTTTCCGTGTTTTGTAGAGGTTCTATAGCTCACTCGATTCGGATAAATTTGGAGATACGCATCACACTATCCAGTTGCCGATTGGTACCTTTGAACTCATGGATATATGTAAATATGGCATGTATAGGCTAGTTATAAAGATAATAGTTATGGTTACTTGAGCTAGTGATTTTGGTATGTGTTGTGGTATAAGATAAAGCCTTGTGATTTGGCTTAACTTGGTATAATATGTGTATGAAATGTTATGGATTAGCTGCCTATTAAGTTATAAAATGTTGTTTTCCGAGCCTAGGGACGAAATGGGAATTTATGGAAAAGTTAGGGGCAAAATGGTAATTTTGCCTAGGATAAAAATTGAGTCCACTTGAATATAAAATATGATAAATTGATGTCAAATTTACTCGTACAGATCTAGATAGACCAAATTCAGGGCTAGAACAAGGAAAAGAAGAAAAAGTCAGATTAGTAGATTTTTCGTACATGAACAATTGTCGAGCTAAGTTCATGTAACTAAGTTGTGTTTATTTACATGTTTGCATTGATTGTGTTTATGCAAATTGTATAAATTTCATAAATATGTGAAATGATTACATACCCAATCAAGACCGATAAATAAAAATGTTTAAATTAAATGATAATGTCCGATAAATGATAAAGGATAAACAATGAGAATGTTACTTATATGCTTGAAATGAATGTGGAATGTGTTTATTTGAATTATATGAATGTTGTGGATGTATGAATAATCACATGCCAGATAATGCTTAAGAAAAATGTTTAAATCTCGGTTGAATAAAATGGAAAATCGATGGATATGTGATTTCCCAAAACGAATGAGGTCCTATATTTGTTACTGATGGGAATTAACTCGGACAAGTAATCCTATTGACCTTATTTATGAAAGAATTTAGCCTGGACGAGTAATCCTAATATAAGTCCTCTCGAGCACATGTTATGTATTGGATTTAGCCCAGACGGGTAACACAGATTAAGCTCTTTAGAGCATATGTCATAAAAAAGATTTAGCCTGGACTGGTAATCTCGTTGTTTGCATATTTGTGTGGCTCAAGAGTGTACTCTCTAAAATAGTACCTTATGAGTACCATTGAATATGAATTGACGGATCCTGATTTGTACACCTCGAGTGTACTACCTGTGTAACCATCGATATTTTAGATAAATTCAATGGATAAAAATCTTCATATGAAAAGATATGGATAAGAAATGAGTTATTACATGTATCCGTCTGAAATACAAGCAAATGATGATACATGACAAATGATATATAAAGACATGAGATGATGATATTTGTACATGGACTTTATTTGATGAATATATGTTTATTCTTGATTATAGACTTGTACACCTTGAGTGTACTAATCGTGACCTTGATATTCTGAGTAATATGAGTAAAGTTCTAATATAAAATGATCTGAACTCGAAATGAACTATTATGAAATTATACTTGAAATAATGAGATGAATTATGCATGTTGAATGAGTACATGTTGTTGAAAGCATATGTGCTTGGAAACTTGATTGTTGTTGAGCCCATATATGTTTTGATGTTATTATAGAATATATGACTAACAAGGGCAATGTGAATGTGTGTAGGGCTTGAGGTCAAATTAATTGATTATGCCTTACATAGTTACCTCAAAATAGAATGAATAGTAAGTTAAGTACCATGTTATACGAACTTACTGAGCATTTTATTCTTACTTAGTTTTATTTCCCTATTTTAGAGTAAATCGAAAGCTCGTTGGATTGGAAGCTTGGCGAAGATCACTCAAACTATCCATCGGCCCATGTCGGTACATATGGTAAAAAAGTTATGGTTACAATGGCATGTATAGGTTATATTGGCCATATTTGCATGTAAATGTAAATGATGCTTGTAATCTAGCCATTGGAATGGCTAGTATTGGTTTGTTTTAACATACTTGTAATGTCAAACTATGGTAGCTACATATATGTTAAGTAGTTGATCAAATCATGTTTAATACATGGATTGAACTAAGGTAAGATTGTAGACATGTATGCATGAAATGATATGCCATGATGGAATTTTCTTGATTTGAGTGCTTGAAATGGTTGGTTCTTGGATGTGTGATTCAAGTGCAGGTCATGAGTGTGATTTTGGGTAAGAAATAAAGCTAGGAATGACTTTATTTTGTCCACACGGGTAGACACACGGGCGTGTGCCTAGATCGTGTGTGACACAAGGCCAATTACATGGGCGTGTAGTTAGGCCATGTATCCCCTGCACCTTAAATTCAAGAAATAGAATGCTCAGAATTGAGCACACGGGTAGAGACACAGGCGTGTGTCTCAGCCATGTGTTCTACACGGCCTAGAACATGGGCATGTGTCTTGGTCGTGTGAAACCTACACCTAATTTCGAATTGAATTAATTAACCACACGGCCTAGCACACGGGCGTGTGGCACAGCCATGTGCATAAGTCAGAGAGTTACACGGGGTCAAACACGGCCTTCAGCACGGACATTTCCTAGGGTCACAGGGGAGTGTCCCTTGCACCCCACGAGCGTGTGAGACGTGTACCTTGGAAAATTTTTGTAATTTCAGGAAAAATTAGTAACAGCCCAGTTTTATCAAAATCAAAACAGTGGTTATGAAACCACAAATCTGAGGTTGTAAAATTATTTTAATATTATTTTTGGTGTTCATAGCATGTGATTATAAATGTGTGAAAATTTTGTATGCTAATTTTATCGTTTAAGTAGTTAATTTGAGAAAAAGGACTAAATCGCGTAAAATACAAAAGTTGCATTCTATTTGATAAAGGTATCAATTGCTATGGCATATTAAATGGGAGGTCCTTATGATGTAATTAGAACATTGGTAGTGGGATTTTACATAAATGACCTTGAATTATGTGTTTTATAATGGTTTTAACTAAGGTTAAATAAGTAATTTGGTAATTTAAGTTAATTAAAATAAAACAAATTGAATTATCATCATCATTGTAACAATCTGGTTTAGACCCTAGTCAGAATAGTGGTTTCGGGACCACAAATATATGTCAAAAAAATATTTTAATATTGTTTTTTGCGTTTATAATATGTGAATTAGCATGTGTGAGATTCGTATGAAAATTCGATCATTTGTGTGCTTAATTTGTGAAAAAGGACCTAATCATGTAAAATGTAAAAGTGGCATTTTATTTGTTAAAGTGCTTATTTAATATGTCTTTGTAAATGAAAGGTTCCTATGATGCAATTGGACCATTAACATAGTTAATGGACGTTAATGACCTTAATATATGTGATTTTATAATGTTTTATTATAAGGGAAAATTGGTAAAATGAATAATTATGATAATTAAAATAAACTAAATGCATGAAATAAGCATTATATGTTCATCCATAGTCGAAATTAGCAAAGAAAAAGAAGAATAAAAGCTTTTAGGGTTTGACTAAATGATTTAAGGATTAAGGTATGTGTTTTGATCCATTTTTTATAATTTTTATGTTTTTGTGATCATTGCTTAGTAATCTATCAAGCCCATGTCTTAATTTCTAATTTTTTTTGATGATTTTGAGTTACACCATTGATGAAATTATAAGTTTTGTGAAGTTAGTTGTTGATAAATGGAAGATATGTTTTGAGTAATTTGGGCTAAATTGTGAAAATTGTATTTTAAGGATTAAAATGTGAAATAAATGAAATATGTCGACTGATATCACCACTAGAAATAAATTTTGAGTATTTTTTGATTTTGAAAAATAGGGATAAATGTAAAATTATAAAAATATGAGGGCTAATTTGTAAAATTCCCTAAATATGTGTTTTTAGATTGATTTGAATGATTTGGTGAGTAAAAGAATTAAATTTGAATTTATATAGATCAAGAACTAAAGAAAACGAATTAAATCGGGGAAAGTCGAAAGTCGTCGAATAGTCAATTCTGTCTATCCGAATCTGTACGAGGTAAGTCTATATAAAAATAAATATGTTATAAATTGAATTATTATCGATTATATGCTATTGAAATATGATGAATGAATATATGAGTTGAGAAAAATGAGACATCCGAGAAAGTATCGACAAAGTTTCGATGTTTGAAAAGCCCCATACGAACCTTAGGAATAGCTAGGATACATATTTCATGACTTAGGATTCGATATGTGTTATTGTGTAAGACCACGTCTGGGACATTGGCATCGTATTTTATTTCGTGTAAGACCCTGTCTAGGATAGTGGCATCGATATTTGATTACATGTAAGACCACGTTTAGGACATTGGCATTGTACGAGCTTTCTGAGTTATTTGCGTATCCTTATGAATCTAAAAGATTCAACGGGCATTCTGAGAAACGAATGATTATATGAGATGTGTATCCGATTCAGGTATGTTTGAAATGTATACTATGTTGAGAATAAAAGGTAAGTATATGTACAAGTGATGATATATGTTATAAGTATGGGAAAATATGCTATATGTGTAATTGAATTGGGAATATGATAAATGTATATGAACTATATGATTTGAGATAGTATTTGGCCATGAAATACATGTAATTTGATGATGCTTTCATGTTCTGAATGTTAAGTTTAATTGTATATGGCTTACTAAGCTTTTGAAAGCTTACTTTGTATGTTTTTCAACTGTTTTATAGATATAAAAGCTACTAGAAGCTCGAGGATCGTCACTATACTATCGAACCTTATTGTGGTACATTTTGAAAGTATAAATATTGGAGTATGGCATGTATAGGCTAGAGGTAGTTGAATATGTTTTTGAGAAGTGTATATTTAGCCATGTGATATGGCTTAATTATGGTTGAACTTATGGTTTGATTTTGGTATATGATATGTGATGCAAATTATACTTATGTGATGTGTTTATGAATGGCCAAATGAAATGGTCAATATTGGTAAGTCTTAGTATGTGTATAATTGAGAAATTGGTAAGTTTATAGCATGTGATTGAATGAAGTAAAATGAGGTTATGAAGCAAATGCTTAGATATGATTTTGTCTTATGTTTTTGCATAATTTGGTATGGCTATTAAGTTTGAATTTGGTTGATAATAACATGGCATGAATGATGTATGTTTTGGTATTGAAATTGGTTGAAATTATAGTGCAAATGTGTTTGGTTTGATGCTTATAGGATTGACCCGAATTGGGTTGCAAATTGGCTTTTCAAATGGCCTATTTTTGTCCACACGGGTAGAGACACGGGCGTGTGTCTCAGTCGTGTGCGACACACAGTCATGTTGCATGGCCGTGTGTCCCCTGGGTTACTCTATGACGTTAAGTCAGTCTTGAGCACGGCCAAGGCACACGTGTGTGTGGCTAGCCATGTGACCCAAGTCAGTTTCGACCACGGCCAAGGCAGACAGGCATGTCTTGTGACCGTGTGATTAAGTCAGTATGTATGCCCTATTTTGACACGGCCTAGACACACAGGTGTGTCTAAAGTCGTGTGAGCCACACGGCCTGTTCACACGGGCGTGTGGCCTGTACAAGTTTAAAAAAAATATTTAAGTTTTGAAAAATTTTGTATGAGCTTGGTTTAGTCC
Organism: Gossypium hirsutum; assembly: GCF_007990345.1. Lineage (NCBI taxonomy): Eukaryota > Viridiplantae > Streptophyta > Magnoliopsida > Malvales > Malvaceae > Gossypium > Gossypium hirsutum. The sequence goes on along the minus strand of NC_053431.1, from coordinate 27,468,047 downwards.
TAATCCCTTTTTAAAGCATGTTTAAGGTCTTGATGACCTGAATAAGGGACACTATATTGATGTTTGACCTTTGATGCTTTGATGTTTGTGAAATGAATGCTAAATGTTTCGATCTGTCTGGTAACGCCTTTAACCCTAGTTTGGCAACGGATACGAGTTAGGGGTGTTATAATCATTTTTGTCTTTCCATAACCGAATATAAAAAGAAAATAAAGTTTGGAAAGCATTTAGGGTTTGACACTTATCTAGCTTGATTAAGGTATGTTTTGAGCTCGATTTTTGACGATTTCTATGTTTTTGTAATTGTTGCTTCGTATTCTAGCTAGCTCATGCTTCAATTTTTGAAAGTGTTGATGATTTTGTAAAATTCCATTGACGAATGCTCGAGTTCTTGAATGTTTGATGATAGAAAATGAGTAATTTTTTTATAGATTATCATGTTTTGTAAAGTGATTTTTGGTGAAATTGCACGAAAGGGATTTATGAAAATGTGAAAATGTGGGGTTAAATGTGTCAATAAATGATAAATATGTGCTACTATGTATACTATGAAAATTAGGCTAGCATGAAATTAGAAAGAAATTGTGTAATTTGTGATTTTGTGAAATAAGGACTAAATTGTAAAAATGTGTAACTTTAGGGGCTAAAGTGCAAAAATGCCCAAATATGTTTTTGTGGACTAAATTGAATGTGTTGATGAATAAAAGAGTTAATTTTGAATGTATATAGATTAAGAATGAAAGAAAACGAATTTAGATCGGGGAAATCGAAAGTTGAATAGTCGATTCCATTCGTTTATTCCGACTACGAGGTAAGTTCATATGCAAATAAAAATCTGTACATTGAATTATATGTATGTACTTCTCATTGAATTGTTATGAATTTTGAAAGAACAATTACGAGCAAGAATCGACGGTGTTACAACATCTGAAAGTCCTGTACGAACCTTAGGAATATATAGGATACGAATGTCATGGCATTAGGTTATTGAGATGTGATTACATGTAAGACCATGTCTGGGGCATTGGAACTGTTTTGTGATTACGTGCAAGACCATGTCTGGGACATTGGTATCGTTAATCGATTTCGTGTAAGACCCTATCTGGGACAGTGGCATCGATATGTGATAACATGTAAGACCTTATCTAGAATATGGCATTGTATGAGCTTGTGTGATTTCTGAGTATCCTTAACAATTCCAAATGGTTCAACAGGCAAAGTCAAGTCGAGAAAGAATATGTGAATGAGCTAAGTGACTCAGGTACGTACGAAATTCATATGAGTATTGAAAAGGGGAAATATTTAATGAACTTGATTAAAACATTGAATATATGTTCAATGGAAAGGTTTGTGAATTTGGATGATATTAGCTATGTTAAACATATTTGAATTGAATTGCAAATGTTCATGTGATAACTTTAATTGTATATGGCTCAGTAAGCTTTTAAAGTTTACTTTGTGTGTTCTTTCCATGTTTTATAGATTTTCAAAGCTAGCTCGGACATCGGAGATCATCGGGAAACGTCATCAAACTATCAATCATCTCGTTGGTACTTTTGAAGCTTTGTATATATGGTATATGGCATGTATAGGCTAGTGTCATTTTGGTATGTTTTATAGTTATGATATTAGCTATGAAATTTGGCTTGTAAATGATGATGTGTATGGCCATTTGAGTTTGCTTGATTTATATGTTGGTAAGTGGTATATGTGATGTTTATAAGTTATCATGTGTTTTGGTATGTTTACCATGGTTGTTTGTAACAGCTCGATTTAGACCCTAATTGGAACAGTGGTTTCGGGACCACGAATTTGAGTCAGAAAAATATTTAAAAATTATTTTCTGTGTTTATTTTATGTGAATTTATATTCGTGAAATTTTCGTAATTTAATTTTGTCGTTTGAGTGTCCGATTAAATAAATAGGCTTAATCGCGTAAAATCAAAACTTAATAGTTAAATGTGTAAAGGTCGAATTGTTGTTGTCTTTTTAAATGGAAGTGCTTATGTTGTAAATAGGCCATTGGTTATATGAGTGGATGGTTGTAAACATGTTATATAAGGTTTTATAGTTAAATTTTAAAGGTTAAAATAGTAATTAGTATATTACAATGAAATTAAATAAAACAATCATAAAATAGCCATGCATTTTAGTTCATTATTGACCGAAACTTAAAGAAAATAAAGCTTTAGAAATTTTCAACCATTCGGCACTTTGGAAGCTTGATTCAAGGTAAGTTTTTGTTCGGTTTTTGATAATTTTTACATTTTTGAGATCGTTGCTTCGAATACTATCCGACCCGTGCTTGAATTTCTGATTTTGATGAATATTTGAGTTTTGAGATGTTAGTTGATGAAATATGAAATATATGTTTTGGATTAACATGTTTTGTATTGGAATTTTTGATGATTTTGAGTAATTAGGGCTAAATTGTAAAAATAATAATTTGAGGGACTAAATTGTGAAATAAACAAAATGTGAAGACTTGTATGGGTGTGGGGAGTATTCGGCCTAAGTATAGTATAAGCAAATTATGCTTGTTTTGTGTTTTATGCAATTAGGACTAATTTGTAAAAGTATGAAATATCATGAGTAAAATGGTAATTTGCCCATTTATGTGTTGTTGGATTAAATTGAATGAAATTGTTTGAATGAGATTAATTTGAATTTGCATAGATTAAGAACAAAAGAAATCGGACTTGGATCGAAGAAAAGCAAAAATAGTCAAATAGTCGATTTACATCGTTCGTCAATATCCGAGGTAAGTCTTAAGCAATTAAACATTGTTAATTTCTAATGTAACTAAGTTTAATATGTTGATTTAGAATTCATAAGGTTTATAGTAGAGCAGCCGAATGTGAATAAGCATAGAAATAACGTGTTTGAGTTTAATTCGACTGAGTTATAACATTTGAAAGTCAATATGAACTATATGAAATATCTAGAATTTTCGATATATGAATTGTTTATGAGACAGCTTTATAATAGCGATATTCGGGCTTTCAGCCTAGCAAGCCTTGTGCTGGTGAATTAGATCGGGCTTTATGCCTAGTAGGCTTATTGCCGGTGTATAAAAGCAGACTTTGAGTCTAGCAAGCCTTGTGCCGGTGTGTGATACAGGCTTAGGCCTAGCAGGCTTTATGCCGGTGAATTATTATAAGTTTATGCCTAAAAGACTTTATGCAGATGTGGTAATTGAATACGTTAAATGATCAAAATGATCAGGTATGGGTTAGCTTGTTGTTTACTTGAGATAAAGTAAATAAGTAACTTGATATTTGTTACTAATTATGTGTGATACAAATGAAGATTTCATCTGATTTTAGTATGTGTATTTGGCTTTGTAAATAAATAGTATGAATATTGTAGAATTTATTCTTGGATATGTGCATATATGTGATCATGTATATTCGGCCATGTAAGTGGTATATGTACATGATGTTATATTATAGTTTTTGAGCTTATATAAATGCGTATGTGTATGTTTGATTATATTAAGATATTTTGGCTTTGATAGTTGAATAATATTAGGTCAAATTGATTAAGTGAGCATTCGGCCAAGGTAGATTTTATGTATGAAAATGTGATATTTATTTCATTTGTAGGTTTGAGGTTAAGCATGGTAATGATAATGAAGTTTGGATTAGCTTAAAATGAGTTGATTATATGATTGGGATGTTTATTTGTTTATGACTTACTAAGTTATTATAGCTTACTTTGTGTTTTCATGTTTATTCTATTTAATAGATTTTCGATTCAAGTTACAAGCTCGGGGATCGTCAACAAAGTCTATCACACTATCAACCATCTTCGGTATTTTATAAGTTACATTTTGGAACTATGGCATGTATAGGCTGGGATATACTTTTGAAATGCTGTATTTCAGTTTATGTATAATTTGAGCGCTGAGAAAATGGCTTAATTTCTATATTTGGATTCGATTATGCTTAGTTGTGGTTTGAATTCGTTTTGGTTAACGTCTTAAGTACTATGGATGCATGATGTTTGAAATAGGTGTTTTATGCTTTGAAAATGGCTTAACTTTCATGCTTTAATTCGATTTGTTGGATTATGTTTGAGTTCCTTTAGATTATTATGTCATGTGTTTTGAATGAAAGTTACATGTGGTATATTTATATACATATATTTTGAGTGTTAAAGATGCTTGTTAAATTTGAATGTGTGTATTAGGCTGGTTCAGTTATGGTATTCATATATAAATGGTTATTGTATCTTGGCTGTTGTATCTGGTCATAGTGTTGAATATGAGATAGCATTATAAGTAGTTTGGTTATGTTCGAACATGACATAAGATCGTTTTAATATGTTTGTTATAAGAGGAAGACATTTGTAATGATTTTGATTAACTTGTGATTTGGTGTTTGACTATATAAATAATTATGCACAAGGAAATGACTTGATATGCATTTTACCTTAAGTATATATATAAACATGATGATAATTAATGATGTGTTTCGGTTATATATGAATAGGGAATGTATATGGTGTTATAAAGAATTATGCATTATTAAGCTTAAAATGCATGTTATTTATAGGATAATATTCAGTGTATACTTAATGTGCATATTAAAATAGGTAAAGATTTATAAAATGGATGAACAAGGTTGGAAGTGAACAATTTTCAAACTTATTGGAGAATGCATTTATATTTGGCTTGATGAAATGAAAATGAAAAATGAATGGTTTATAAATGTGTAAAAGTTTATGCATGTGATTAGTCGAATACGTGTTCTGATTGGTAATACCTCGTAACCCAGTTCGGAGACGGAAATGGGTTAGGGGTGTTACATTGTTAGTATGGCTAAGTGGTTGCTCATTTGATTAGTTATTAGTTGATATACTAATCCTTGAGAAATGGTATATTTTGGGTATGATTTATATATGACGAATTGGTATGTTTGAGAAGCATGAATTGGTTGATAGAAAGGTGAGAAAATTCATTTAAGAGTTATGTGAATTTGATGATTGTGGCATGTTGATTTGGTATGTTTTGAATATAGAATTTACTAGTTGAATTGGTTGATGATAGATAGCATGATATGTGATTGAATTGGCATATTTTTACTGCCTATATATATGTGGTGAATTGATACCATTTGATGGCTAGGTGTGTATGAGATGAGGGTGGAAAATTGGCTTTGCAAATAGCCTATTTTTGTCCACATGGGTAGAGACAAGGGCATGTGTATCAGCCGTGTGTGACACCATGTTTCACGGCCGTGTGTCCCTCAGGGTACCCTTCAAATTGAAGTTAGTATACCATACAGTTTTGACACAGTTAGACACACGAGTGTGTCTACTGGTCATGTGTGGCACACGAGCTGGCACATGGGCGTGTGGTCGGCCGTGTGACCCAAGTGCTAGATCCGATTCGATTGAGTAAGCCGCCAGTGGATAAGATACGTAAACACAGGGCCAAAGAGCTTCGGGCTACAGTTGATAATGATGCTGAGAGGACTGAGTTCTGGCTCGAGAACACAATCAGAGTGTTTGATTAATTGTCCTGTACTTCAGATGAATGTATCAAGTTTGTTGTATCTTTGCTGAGAGATAATGTGTATCATTGGTGGAAAACGTTGATATTAGTGGTTCTTAGAGAACGAGTTACCTGGGAGTTCTTTCAAACTAAATTTCAAAATAAGTATATAAGTCAACGAAGAAATTCTGAGACTCATTTAATTGTTCTACTGCATCGGTGGGACATTCAAATAGAGATCGAGTAAGACAACAATCGAGCTTCAGAGCTCCAACTACTTCGATAGCTAGTGTTGGGAGTGCGATACCTAACCGACTTGAACGTAAACATTGTGGTAAAAGGCATTCCGGTGATTGTAGATTGAATGATCAGGCTTACTTTAAATGTGGATCGTTAGACCATTTTATCAGAGATTGCCCAGAGTTAGCTGAAAAAGATAATGTTGAGAGTGCGAGACCAAGTAACACGACAGTTAGAGGGAGACCATCCCATAATGTTGTAAATGTAAGTGGTGGTAGAGGTGCGACACGAGACACTGCTGCGAGATCTAATGCTAGAGCACCTGTACGAGCCTATGCTATTTGCACTCACGAAGAAGTGTCATCTCCAAACGTCATTACCTGTACTTTTACTCTCTATGATACTAAAGTTATTGCATTGATAGATCTAATATCAAATCATTTGTATGTATGTGTGAACTTAGTATCTAGTAAGACTTTTCCTGTAGAGTCTACTGAATTTGTAATTAGAGTATCGAACCCCTTAGGCAAGTGTATGTTGGTTGATAAAGTGAGCAAGAACTATCCATTGATGATTCGAGGTAATTGCTTTCCGGCTGATTTGATGTTGTTTCCATTTGACGAATTTGATATAATTTTGGGTATGGATTGGTTAACGCTGCATGATGCTATTATGAACTGCAAATGAAAGATGATTGATTTGAGATGTCAAAATAATGAGATTATCCGAATTGAGTCAGATGATTTGAATGGTTTGCCTGCAGTGATTTCATCGATGTTAGCTTAGAAAATGTGAGAAAGGGTTGTGAAGCTTATTTAGCTTATGTGCTTGATACGAAAGTGACTAAAAAGAAGATTGAATCAGTGCCAGTTCTGTGTGAGTATCCAGATGTGTTTCCTGAAGAGTTACCGAGTTTACCACCAATCTGAGAGGTTGAGTTTGGTACTGAGTTAATGCCGAGTACAACATCGATATCGATAGCTTTGTACAGAATGGCTCTGACAGAGTTAAAAGAATTGAAAGCTCACTTGCAATAATTGATGGATAGAGGTTTTGCCAGACCAAGTTTCTCACCATGGGGTGCTCTCGTGTTGTTTCTAAAAAAGAAAGATGGCACGATGAGAATGTGTATAGACTACCAGCAGTTGAATAAAGTGACGATCAAGAACAAATATCCTCTTCCCAGAATAGATGATTTGTTTGATCAATTGAAAGGGGCTACAGTGTTCTCAAAGATATATTTGAGATCGGGTTATTATCAGTTTCAAGTTAAAGACTCCGATGTGCCAAAGACTGCTTTTAGAATGAGGTACGGGAATTATGAATTTTTAGTTATGCCTTTCAGACTGACAAATGCACCTGCTATTTTTATGGATTTAATGAACCGTATTTTAAGACCGTATCTAGATCGATTTGTTGTTGTGTTTATAGATGATATATTGATTTATTCACGAGATGAAACTGAGCATGCTGAGCATTTGAGAATTGTATTGCAGACTCTGCATGATAAGCAATTATATGCAAAGTTCAGTAAGTATGAATTCTAGTTGTGTGAGTTGGTTTTCTAGGGCATATTGTGTCAGCATCAGGTATTCGAGTCGACCCAAGCAAGATTTCTGCAATAATGGATTGGAAGCCTTCGAAAAATGTATCCGAAGCCCACAGTTTTTTGGGACTTCCCGGCTATTATAGACGATTTGTGAAAGGCTTTTCGTTGATTGCAACTTCCTTGACGAGATTGCTTCAGAAAGATATAAAGTTTGAATGGTCCGAGAAATGTCAGAAAAGTTTTGATCAGCTAAAAGTTCTTTTGACTAGAGCTCCAGTATTAGTACAACTAGAATCGGGTAAAGAATATGTGATTTATATTGATGCACCATTGAATGGTCAGGGCTACATTTTGATGCAAGAAAGCAAAGCTATAGCTTATGCCTCAAGATAGTTGAAGCCACATGAAAAGAATTATCTGAAGCACGATTTAGAGTTAGCAGCCATTGTGTTTGCGTTAAAGATTTGGTGCCATTATCTGTTTGGTGAGAAATGTCATGTTTATTCAGATCACAAGAGTTTAAAATATCTAATGACTCAGAAAGATTTGAATTTGAGACAGAGAATACGGTTAGAATTGCTAAAAGATTACGAGCTAGTTATTGATTATAATCCGGGAAAGGCTAATGTTGTTGCTGATGCATTAAGCTGGAAATCTTTGTTTGCTCTACGTGCAATGAATACTCAGTTGGCTCTATCTGATGACGGCTCGATTGTAGTTGAGTTGAAATCGAGACTGTTGGTTTTACAGCAGATTTTTGAAGCTCAGAAAGTTGATAATGAAATGTTAGCAAGACGAGCTCAGTGTGATTCAAATCTTGATTTAGAATTTCAGAATTGATTCAGATGATTTTTAAAGAAGCACATAATAGTTGTTTATCTGTTCATCTAGGAAGCACAAAAATGTATAACGATTTGAAACAGCTTTATTCATGGCATGGTATGAAACGTGACATTTCAGAGTTTGTTTTTAAATGTTTGATTTGTCAGCAAGTTACAGCTGAGCATCAGGTACTGTCTGGTTTATTGGAGCCGATTATGATTCCCGAGTGGAAGTGGGATAGAGTGACTATGTATTTTGTTTCAAGTTTGCCCCTATCTCCGAGTAAGAAAGATGCAATCTGGGTTGTTGTTGGCTGGTTGACAAAATCAACTCATTTCATTTCTGTGCGTACAGATTATTTGCTTGACAAACTTGCTAAGTTATATATCTCCGAGGCTGTAAGATTACACGGAGTACCTATTTCTATTGTTTAGGATAAAGATCCAAGGTTTACATTGAGGTTTTGGAAGAAACCCAAGATGCACTGGGTACAAAGCTACATTTTAGTGCCGCATTTCACCCTCAGACAGATGGTCAAACCGAATGAGTTATACAGATACTCGAGGATATGCTGAGATGTTGCATTCTTGAGTTCGAAGGTACGTGGGAAAGGTATTTGCCATTGATTGAATTTGCGTATAATAATAGTTTTCAATCGAGCATTAAAATGGCACATCATGAAGCTTTTTATGATCGAAAATGTCGAACACTATTGTACTGGACTAAGCTTAGCAAAACTAAGATTCACGGTGTTGATCTGATTAGAGAAATAGAAGAGAAAGTGAAAGTGATCCGCGATAATTTGAAAGCAGTGTCAAATCGACAGAAATCTTATGCAGACTTGAAACGAAAAGATATTGAGTTTCAGATTGGGGATAGAGTGTTTCTAAAAGTATCTCAGTGGAAGAAAATATTTTGATTCGGTCGTAAAGGCAAATTGAGTCTAAGATTCATCAGGCCGTATGAGATTATCGAGCGAATTGGACCAGTTACTTATTCGCTAGCATTGCCATCTGAGTTAGAAAAGATTCATAACGTGTTTCATATATAAATGCTACAAAGGTACAGATCCAATCCTTCGCATGTTATTTCCCCGACCGAAGTTGAGATTCAGTCAGATTTATCGTACAGTGAAGAACCGATCTGAATTCTAGCTCGTAAGATCAAAAAGCTGAGAAATAAAGTAATAGCATTAGTGAAAGTATTATGGCATCGACACGGGGTTGAAGAAGCTATATGGGAAACTGAGGATGCTATGAGAAAGCAATATCCAAACCTATTCGCTAGTAAGATTTTCAGAGACGAAAATTCCAAAGAGGGGAGAGTTGTAAGAGCTCGGTTTTAGCTAAATCAGAATAGTGGTTATGAAACCACAAATTTGAGTTCATAAAATTATTTTAATATTATTTTTGATGTTCATAGCATGTGATTATATATGTCTGAAAATTTTCTATGCTAATTTTATCGTTTAAGTGGTTAATTTGAGAAAAAGGACTAAATCGCGTAAAATGTAAAAGTTACATTCTATTTGATAAAGGTGTCTAATTTCTATGGATTATTAAATGGGAGGTCCTTATGATGTAATTAGACCATTGGTAGAGGAATTTGACATAAATGGCCTTGAATTATGTATTTTAAAATGGTTTTAACTAAGGTTAAATAAGTAATTTGGTAATTTAATTTAATTAAAATAAAGCAAATTGAATTATCATCATCATTTTTATCCTTCCATAACCGAATATACAAAGAAAATAAAGCTTTGGAAAGAATTTAGGGTTCGACATTTATCTAGCTTGATTAAGGTATGTTTTGAGCTCAGTTTTTTATGATTTCTATGTTTTTGTACTCGTTGCTTCGTATTATAGCTAGCCCATGCTTCAATTTTTGAAAGTATTGATGATTTTGTGAAATGCCATTGATGAATGCTTGAGTTCTTGAATGTTTGATGATGGAAAATGAGTAATTGTTGATAGATTATAATGTTTTGTAAAGTGATTTTTGGTGAAATTGCATAAAAGGGGTTAATTTCTAAAAATGTAAAAATGTGGGGTTAAATGTGTGAATAAATGATAAAAATGGGCTAATATGTATACTATGAAAATTCTGCTAGCATGAAATTATAAAGAAATTGTGTAATTTGTGATTTTGTGAAATAAAGACTAAATTGTAAAAATGTGTAACTTTAGGGGCTAAAGTGTAAAAATTCCCAAATATGTGTTTGTGGACTAAATTGAATGTATTGATGAATAAAAGAGTTAATTTTGAATGTATATAGATTAAGAATGAAAGAAAACAGATTTAGATCGGGGAAAATTGAAAGTTGACGAATAATCGATTCCATTAGTTTATTCCGACTAAGAGGTAAGTTCATATGCAAATAAACGTCTTTACATTGAATTATATGTACATACTTGTCGTTGAATTATTATGAATGTTGACAAAAAAATTACAAGCAAGAATCGACAGAGTTACGACATCCCAAAGTCCCGTACGAACCTTAGGAATAGTATAGGATACGAATGTCATGACATTAGGTTATTGTATTGTGATTACATGTAAGACCATGGCTGGGACATTGGCATTGTTAATTGATTTTTTGTAAGACCCTGTCTGGGACAGTGGCATCGATATGTGATAACATGTAAGACCATATCTAAAATACGGCATTGTATGAGCTTATGTGATTTTCGAGTATCTTTAACAATTCCAAATGGTTCAACGGGCAAAGTCAAGTCTTGAAAGAATATGTGAATGAGCTAAGTGACTCAGGTACGTACAAAATTCATATGAGTATTGAAAAGGGGAAATATTTGATGAACTTGATTAAAACATTGAATATATGTTCAATGGAAAGGTTTGTTAATTTGGATGATATTAAATTGCAAATGTTCATGTGATATCTTTAGTTGTATATGGCTTGCTAAGCTTTTAAAGCTTACTTTGTGTGTTCTTTCCATGTTTTATAGATTTTAGAAGCTAGTTCGAACATTGGAGATCGTCGAGAAGCGTCATCACACTATCGATCATGTCGTTGGTACTTTTGAAGCTTTGTATATATGGTATATGGCATGTACAAGCTAGTGTCGTTTTGGTATGTTTTATAGTTGTGATATTAGCAATGAAATTTGGCTTGTAAATGATGATGTGTATGGCCATTTAAGTTTGCTTGATTTATATGTTGGCAAGTGATATATGTCATGTTTATAAGTTACCATGTGTTTTGGTATGTTTGCCATGGTTGTTAGTATGGCTAAGTGGTTGCTCATTTGATTAGTTATTAGTTGATATAATAATGCTTAAGAAATGGTATATTTTGGGTATGATTTATAGATGATGAATTGGTATGTGTAAGAAGCATGAATTGGTTGATAGAAAGGTGAGAAAATCCATTTAGGAGTTATATGAAATTTTTTATTGTGGCATGTTGATTTGGTATGTTTTGAATATAGAATTTACTAGTTGAATTGGTTGATGATAGATAGCATGATATGTGATTGAATTGACATATTTTGGATGCCTATATATATGTGGTGAATTGATACCATCTGATGGCTAGGTGTGTATGAGATGGGGGTGGAAAATTGGCTTTGCAAATTGCCTATTTTTGTCCACACGGTTGAGACACACTGTCCACACGGGTAGAGACACGAGCGTGTGTCTCAGCTGTGTGGGACACACGGTCATGTTTCACAGTTGTGTGTCCCCTGGGGTACCCTTCGAATTAAAGTCAATATACCCTGCAGTTTTGACACGACCTAGACACATGGGTGTGTCTACTGGTCGTGTGTGGCATAGGGCTGGCACATGGATGTGTGGTCGGCCGTGTGACCCAAGTCAGTAACCCCCTTAGATTTCACACGGCCTGGCACACGGGTGTGTCCTCGGCTGTGTGGTACAAGTCAGTATGTATGCCCTATTTTCACACGGCCTGTGACATGGGCATGTCTGGTGGCCGTATGAGGCACACGGCTTGTTCACACGGGCGTGTGATCCTGTTATTAAAGAAAATTTTCTAAATTTCCTTAAGTTTATATATGTTATCGGTTTAGTCTCGAACCACTTCTAAACATGTTTTAATGTCTCTTAAGACCTTATAAGTGACAAAATGATTGAGATAAATGGATTTTGATTAGAATGCTTAAATGTATATGAATGATGTGTATTTTCGATAATGCCTCGTAATCTTATTCTAGTGATGGATACAGGTTAGGGGTGTTACAAAATTCTTAGAAGTCTCAATTAAGTCCCGACTTGATTATAATACTCGTATTGGACCTCGAGGGTCCATTTAAGGGAAGTTACGAATGATTTCGGAATCTAAATAGTAACTTGCCTGATTTATCTGCAAATATTTCTAAAAGTTTCAGTAATGCTCTGAAAGCCTGTTCTGACGACGTATACGGGTTAGGGGTGTTACATTTAGTTTTGAATTCCATAGCTATTTGATCCTTATAGCTACTAGAATTCAACTTTCGCATTTTATGCAATTTAGTTCTTCTTGTAATTAAACACTTAATCGATAAAATTTTCGTATCAACATTTTCACACGATATGCTTATTATAATAAGGGCCATCTCAGAAAATAAAAATAAATTTTATTTTTGGGTCAGATTTGTAGTCCCAAAACCACTGTTTTGATTTCATTGAAAAATGGGCTATTACATGTTTGACCAGTTAAAATGTGCACTGTATTTTCCAAGATTGATCTCCATTCTGGCTATTATCAACTACGGGTAAAAGATTCGGATGTAACAAAGGCAGCTTTTAGAACCAATATGGACACTATGAATTTCTTGTGATGTCATTCGGTTTGACAAATGCACCTACAGTGTTTATGGATTTGATGAACAAAATTTTCAACCCATATTTAGACAGGTTTGTGGTGGTATTTATAGACGATATTTTGGTTTACTCCCAAGATGAAAATGAACATGCTGAGTATTTGAGAATAGTGTTGCAAACCCTGTGAGAGAAACAATTGTACGCCAAATTTAGTACATGTGAATTTTAGGTACAAGAAGTTAGTTTTCTCGGGCATATAGTATCTACTGATGGTGTCAAAGTAGACCTGAATAAAATTTCAGCCATTGTTAACTAGAAGCCACCGAAGAACATGTCTAAAATCTGAAGTTTTCTGGGACTAGCTAGTTATTATTAGAAGTTTGTAAAAAAAATTTCAATGATAGCTTCTCTAATGACCCATTTGCTGCTGAAAGATGTAAAGTTTGAATGGAATGGCAAATGCCAACAGAGTTTTGATAGATTAAAGGCTTTATTGATAGAAGCACCTGTGTTAGTCTAGCCTGAATCAGGTAAGGAATTTATAATTTACAGTGATGCATCATTGAATGGTTTAGGCTGTGTTTTGATGCAAGAAGGTACAGTCGTAGCCTATGCTTCACGACAGCTAAAGCCACATGAAAAGAACTACCCGACACACGATCTTGAATTGGCAACCATAGTGTTTGCATTGAAAATCTAGCAGCATTACTTATTTGGTGAAAAATATCGCATATTCAATGATCATAAAAGTATAAAATATTTGATATCACAAAAAGATTTGAATTTGAGACAGCGCAGATGGCTTGAATTACTGAAAGATTATGACCTTGTCATTGACTATCATCCGAGAAAAGCCAATGTAGTGGTAGATGCTCTGAGCAGAAAATCTCTATATACCTTGCAAGCACTGAATACTTGATTCTCATTATCTGATGATGGTTCAATCATAGCTGAGTTAAAACCTAGACCAATGTTTTTGCAACAGATTTCTGAAGCTCAGAAAAATGATAGTAAGTTGCAAGCAAAATGAATACAAAGTGAATCGACTCCGGACTCAGAATTTTAGATGGGACTGGTGGTTGTTTGTTATTAGGAAAAGTATGTGTACCGAAAAGTTCAGAACTAGTACAGGAGATTTTGAATAAAGCTCATGTTATTTCCGAGTCTGTATCTAAATGTTTAATATGTCAGCAAGTAAAAGCTAAACATCAGTTGCATTATGGACTACTACTGTTGGTTATGATACCGGAATGGAAATGGGAAAGAATTACTATGGACTTTGTATCGGGGTTAACCTTTCTCCAAAGAAGAAAAATGCCATTTGAGTAATTGTTGGTCAGTTGATAAAGTCTGCACACTTTATTACGGTACGTATAGATTATTCTTTGGACAAATTAGCTGAATTATATGTCTCTGAGATTGTCAGATTGCATGGAGTGCCTATCTCCATTATTTCAGATAGATACCCTTAGTTTACATCTTGATTTTGGAGCAAATTGCAAGAAGCTCTGGGTACTCAGTTACACTTTAGCATTGCATTTCATCCCCAGACAGATGGTCAATCTGAACTTGTAATACAGATCTTGGAAGATATGGTTCGATGTTGTATACTTGAGTTTAAAGGTAACTGGGAAAAGTATTTACCTTTAGTTGAATTTGGTTATAATAACAGTTATCAGCCTACTATCAAATGGAACCGTATGAAGCTTTGTATGGTCGCAAATGTAGCACGCCATTGTAATAGACAGAACTCAGTGAGAAAAAGTTACACGAAGTTGACTTAGTCCGTGCAACTGAGGAAAAAGTGGAAGTGATTAGGGACAGTTTGAAAGTAGTCTCTGATTGTCAAAAGTCCTATCCTGATCTTAAATGAAAAGAAATAGAGTTTCAAGTCAGTGACAAAGTATTCTTGAAATTATCGCCTTGGAAGAAAGTTCTCCGGTTTGGTCGCAAAGGAAAACTGAGTCCACAGTTTATTGGACCATATGAGATTACAGAAAGAATTGGACCGGTTGCTTATCGATTAGCTTTACCACCAGAACTTCATCGGATTCATAATGTTTTTCATGTGTCTATGCTATGACGGTACCAATCCGATCCTTCACATGTTATTTCTCTGATAGAGGTAGAGATTCAGCATGATATGACATATAGTGAAGAACCAATCAAAATCTTAGCTTGGGAAACAAAAGTGTTAAGAAATAAGAAGGTAGTGTTAGTAAAAGTTCTTTGGAACTGATATGGTATAGAGGAGGCTATCTAGGAGTCGGAGGAAACTATGAAGAAGTAATACTTGAATCTTTTTACTGGTAAGATTTTCGAGGATGTAAATCCTTAAGGAGGAGAGTTGTATCAGCCTAATTTCAGTGAAATCAGAACAGTAGTTTAGGGACCACAAATCCGATCTGAAAATAAAGTTTATTTTTATTTTATTTTATGGTCCGTATTATGATAGACATGTTGTGTGAAAATTTTGATACAAAAAATTTATCGATTAAGTGTTTAATTACGAGAAGGACTAAATCGCATAAAATACGAAAGTTGAATTCTAGTAGCTATAAGGATTAAATAGCTATGAAATTCAAAACTAGAGGCCCTTATATGGTAATTAGACCATTAAAGAAAAGTATGTAAATTTTTGGTGACTCATCCATGGAAATTTAGAAAAAGGGTAAGGACTAAATTGGAATTTGAAAAATATTTAATTAATTAAAAGATGAAAAGAAAATATCATCTTATTTTCTCATCTTCTTTAACCTAAAATACATGGCAACCCTAGGAGAGAGAGAAGAAATGTAACAAACCAATTTCGATGAAATCAGAATAGTGGTCTCGGGACCACAAATCTGAGCCAAGAATAAAATTTATTTATTTATTATTATATGTCCGTATTATGATAGACGTGTCATGTGAAAATTTTGATAAGAAAATTTTATCGATTATGTGCGTAATTACGAAAGGACCAAATCGCACAAAATACAAAAGTTGAATTCTATTAGCTATAAGGATTAAATAGCTATGGAATTCAAAACTTGAGGTCCTTATATGATAATTAGACCATTAAAGAAAATATGTAGATATTTTGGTATGACTCATCCATGGAAAAATAAAAAAGGCTAAGGACTAAATTGAAAAGATGAAAAGTTATTAAATGACAATTTAATTAAATGAAAAAGAAAACAATTTCATATCATCTTCCCAAAATATTTCCATGGAAACCCTAAGAGAGAGGAAAAAGACTTATCAAGCTTATTTGGGTAAGTAATCAAGCCCTATTTTTAGTAATTTTTATAACTTTGAAACCGAGATAGTCTAATCTATCTATTTGGGGGATCAATTTGAGAAGTTATCAAAGTATGGAAAGTAGGTCATGGATGTATATGCGGAAAATTAGAAATTTATGGTAGGAAATGAAAGATTATTGATAGATTAACAAATTTTATAAAGACTGATAAATAAAAATGTTTAAATTAAATGATAATGCCCGATAGATGATAAAGGATAAACGATGAGAATGTTACTTATATGCTTGAAATGAATATGGAATGTGTTTATTTGAATTACATGAATGTTGTGGATGTATGAAATAATCACATGCCGATAATGCTTGAGAAAATGTTTAAATCGCAGCTGAATAAAATGAAAAATCGACGGATATGTGATTCCCCGAAATTAATGAGGTCCTACATTTTATTACTAACGGGATTTAACTCGGACGAGTAATCCTATTGACTTCATTTTTGAAAGGATTTAACCCAGACGGGTAATCCAGATCAAGCTCTTTAGAGCATATGTCATAAAAAGGATTTAGCCTGGACTAGTAATCCTGTTGTTTATATATATATATGGCTTGAGAGTGTACTCTCTGAAATAGTACCCTATGGGTACCATTGAAAATGAATTGACAGATCCTGATTTGTACACCACGAGTGTACCACCTATGTATCTATCGATATTTCAGATAAATTCAACAGGTAAAAGTTCTTGACATGAGAAGATCTGAATAAGAAATGAGTTATTGCATATATCAGCCTGAAATACATGAAAATGACGATACGTGATAATTGATATATGGATATATGAAATGATGATATTGTATATGGAATTTATTTGATAAGTATGTACATCCTTGATTATAGACTTATACACCTTGAATGTATTTTGAGTAATATGGGTAAAAATCTTATATGAAATAATCTGAACTCGATATGAACTATTATGAGATTATACTTGTAATGTAAAGAAAAGATTTATACATGTTAAATGAATACATGTTGTGGAAAACATATGCGCATGGAAACTTTATTTTTGTTAAGCCCTTATATGTTTGTGATGTTATTATGGATTATATGACTAACAAAGGAAATGAGAATATGTGTAGGGCTTGAGGTTAAATTGATTGAATATGC
Organism: Gossypium hirsutum; assembly: GCF_007990345.1. NCBI lineage: Eukaryota > Viridiplantae > Streptophyta > Magnoliopsida > Malvales > Malvaceae > Gossypium > Gossypium hirsutum. The sequence continues at coordinate 27,450,748 of NC_053431.1, read as the reverse complement.
CTTACATTGTTACTTCAAAATAGAATGAATGGTAAGATAAGTACCATGTTTTACGAACTTACTAAGATTTTATGCTTACTCCAATTTATTTTCCCTGTTTATAGTAAATTGGAAGCTCATTAGATTAGAAGCTTGGCGGAGATCACTCACACTATCCATTGGCCCATGTCGGTACAATATGGTAAAGCAATTATGGTTACAATGGCATGTATAGGTTATATTGGCTATATTGGCATGTAAATGTAAATGATGTTTGTAATCTAGCCATTGGAATGGGTAGTAATGGTTTCTTTCGATATATTTGTAATGTCATACTATGGTAGCTACATATGTGTTAAGTAGTTGATTAAATTATGCCTATTATATGGACTAAACCAAGGCAAGAATATGAACATGTATGCATGTAATGGTATGCCATGTTGAATGAAAGAGTTTGGTAAACTTGGATGCTTGAAGTGTTGGTATTTGGATGTGAGTTTAAGTGCAGGTCATTGGTGTGATTTTGTGTAACAACCCTAATCCGTAACCGTCGCTGGAGTAGGGTTATGAGGTATTACCAATCAATTCACAACATATAGCATACATTTATCAAACATAAAGCATTCATTCTCATAAATCATTCAACACAATCACATTGTCCCTTATAAGAGTCTACGAGGCCTTAAATATGCTTTAGAAGTGGTTCGGGACTAAACTAATAACATATGAAAATTTTGGAAACAAAGAAAAATTTCAACCATACAGAGGTCACACGCCCCTGTGAACAAGCCGTGTGCCTCACACGACTCCAAACACGCCCGTGTCTTAGGCCGTGTGGAAACAGGGCATACATATTGACTTGGGTCACATGGCCGACCACACACCTATGTGTCTAGGCTGTGTCAAATCTATAGGGTATATTGACTTATGCAACACGGCCAACTCATACGCCCGTGTCCTAGGCTGGGTGCCAATTAAGAGGTATACTGACTTGTACCACACGATCAGTTACACGCCCATGTGTGAGACCGTATTGAGCATACTAACTTCAATTCAATTTCAACACCAGGGGCACACAGCCGTGTAACATGATCGTGTGTCACACACGAGCAAAAATAGGCCATTCGCAAGACCAATTTACCACTCCAACTTCAAAATACCTACACAAGGCAAAATGGTACCATTTCATTATACAATTAGGCAGCCAAAATCATCAACCAAATGCATAATTCATACCATTATAATTTCATCTATTCCAATTCTCAAATCACTACCATTTACTTAGCCAAATACATGCCAAAACAATATCAAACAATATGGTTCATTTACCTTAATTTACACATTCATAACTTACCCTATAAATAACCAATACAACATCTAAAATCATATCTCTCATCAAGGAATTTCTTAAGCATTTATACTCCACAAATCAAATAACCATTTGAGCAACTACAAAACCATCACCACATTCATACCAAAACATACCAAAATAAGTCATCACTCATGGCTATATATACAAACCAAAACATATACATTTACAAGCCATTTCTAATAGGCAAACACACATCAATATTAACATCATTTACAAGCCAAATCTCAAGGTTATAATCACAACCAAAATACCATATCTAGCCTATACATGTCATATACCATAAATTTATAATCCAAAAGTACCAACTTAGATGTTTGATAGTGCGATGATGTTCCCGACGAGTCCCAAATCTGAGCTAGCCTTCAATCACTATAAAATATAGAAAAATAACACGAAGTAAGCTTTTAAGCTTAGTAAGCTTGTATGAGATAAACTTAATGCAATCACAAGAACATAAATCAATATATAAAATTCATTAACTATCAAACCTTTCAAGTACTCATTCACAAAACTATATACTCTCATCATTATTTCTTCGATTCAAATCTAAAATGGTTTATTCACATACCTATACCATCTCGTATCAATCTCATATAGGTTCTCGTCTATCATTTACCCATTGAACCATTCAGAATAGAAATCGGATACTTAAGGGTCTCACATGATAAGTACCTATACCATGGCCCGAAGCCAAATTAGTCAATATGCATGGGCTGAAGCCAAATCAAATTATCTCGTACGTGAAGTGTTAAATCATGGCCCGAAGCCAACTCAAGGTATCCTTAATGACATGTCACTAGTATCCTAAACTATTCCTAAGGTTCAACCGAGATTCCAACAATCGAATCGTTTTTGAACTTGTCCATAATCACATAATCACAATTCATGCTATATCAAAGCATATAAAATACAATTGAAATAAAATTATAACATACGAACTTACCTCAGATGTTAAAATGGCGAATCGAGTTGATTAGTCGATAACTTTATCTTTTCCCCGATCCAAGTTTGTATTTCTCCTTTCCTAATCTAAATATATTTAAAATTAACTTATTTAATCAACCATTCATTCAATTTAGTCCAAAACATACATTTAGGCCTGTTTGCACATTATCCCCTAAACTTTCACACTTTTAACACTCTAGTCCTTATTTCACAAATACACAAAATTCACTCAATTCAACAGAACCCATGCTTGGCCGAATTATATATAGGTCCCTAGCAGCCCAAAACTTTTATTTATTTCACATTTTAACCACATAATTTGCACATTTCCCAATTTAATCCCTAGTATGCATTTTCATCAGAAAATCACTTTACAAAACATGTAAAACTATCATCAAGATTTCATATTTCATCTTCAAACACCAACGAACACATAAAATCATCAATGGAAACTCTTAAAATCTTCAACAGTTTCAAAATTAAAGGTACGGGCTAGCTAGATTGAGTTGCAACGATTACAAAAACATAGAAATCATTAAAAACTAAGCAAAAACGGACTTACAATTTGATCTTGAAGTAGCTGAAATTTTCAAGCCCTAACTAGCTTTTCTTCATGCTTCATTCGGCCAAAGATGATGATAAAAGAATAATTTTTATGCTTTGTTTTATTTAATTCATCATTAATTATCAAATTCTAAAAATAACCTTATTATAAAACTATTATAATCACTTAATGGTTGACCATAATGGTCCACTCATGCAATCATTGGTTTAATTACCACTTAAGGACCTTAACTTTAAGGTTCTTTAACTATTAGATACCTATAACAAGTAGAATGCAACTTTTACATTTTACGCGATTTAGTCCTTTTTCACAAATTAACCAACCAATCGATAAAATTAGCTCACGAAATTTTCACACATATCAAATAACATGCTGTAAATACCAAAAATAATATTAAAATAATTTTATAACATCAGATTTGTGGTTCTAAAACCACTATTTTGATTTAACCAAAACCAGGCTATTACAACTCTCCCCCTTAGGGATTTTCGTCCCCAAAAATCTTACCAGTGAATAGGGTCAAGTATTCTTTTCTCATAGCATTCTTCGGGTTCCCATGTAGCTTCTTCAACCCCATGTCGATGCCATAATACTTTCACTAATACGATTCTCTTATTTCTTAGCTCTTTGTTCTCACGAGCAAAAATTTGAATCGGTCCTTTAGCATATGGCATATCAGACTGAATTTCAACCTCGGTCGGGGAAATAACATGTGAAGGGTCGGATCGGTATCGTTGAAGCATCGACACATGAAACACATTATGTATTTTCTCTAACTCAAATGATAAAGATAGTCGATATGCCACTAGCCCAACTCGCTTGGTAATCTCATACGGTCCGATGAATCGCGGACTCAATTTCCCTTTCTAACCAAACTGCAATATATTTTTGCACGGTGACATTTTCAAAAACACTTTGTCCCCGATTTGGAACTTAATATGTTTTTGTTTCAAGTCTACGCACGATTTCTTTCGATCCAAAGCTGCTTTCAAACTATTGCGAATTACTTTCACTTTTTTCAGTCTCTCTGATCAGATCAACTCTGTGAATCTTATTTTCGCTGAGCTCAATCTAGTAAAATGTTGTTCAACATTTACAACCGTATAGTGCTTCGTACGGTGCCATCTTTATACTCGATTGGAAACTATTATTATAAGCAAACTCAATCACCAGTAGATATTTCTCCTAGCTACATTTAAACTCAAGACTGCAACAATGGAACATAGCCTCAAGTATCTGAATAACTCGTTCAGATTGACCATCCGTTTGTGGGTGAAATGCAGTGCTAAAATACAGCTTTGAACCTAAAAATTCTTACAATTTCTTCCAAAATCGTGAAGTAAATCTTGGATCTCTATCCGAAACAATAGATAAGGGAACACCATATAATCTCACAAGTTCAGAACTATACAAATCAGCTAATTTATCAAGTGAGAAATTTGTACGTACCGGAATGAAATGAGCTGATTTCGTTAATCTGTCAACAACAACCTAGATCACATCTTTCTTTTCGGAGATAAAGGCAAACCCGATACGAAATCCATTGTACTCTATCCTACTTCCACTTAGGAATCATAATAGGCTGTAATAAACTTGATGGCACTTGATGCTCAGCTTTGACTTGTTGACCAATCAAAAATTTTGAAACAAATTCTGAGATATCTAGTTTCATGCCGTGCCACCAATAAAGCTATTTTAACTCGTTATACATTTTCGTGCTTCCTAGATGTACTGATAAACAACTATTGTGTGCTTCGTTTAGAATCTTCTGAATGAGCTCAAAATTTCTTGGTACACATAATCTATCATGAAACATCAAACAGTCATCAGGCCCTATTCGAAACTCTGAATCAGAAGTCAACTCACACTGAGCTTGTTTTGCTTGTAATTCATTATCAAATTTTTGAACCTCATAAATTTGCTATAGAAATGACGGTCTTGCTTTCAAATTGGCTACTATCGAACCACTGTTAGACAAAGATAATTGTGTGTTTAAAGCACGTAAAGCAAATAAGGGCTTTCAACTCAAAGCATCAGCAACTACGTTTGCTTTTCGCGGATGATAGTCAATCACTAATTCGTAGTCTTTTAGCAATTTTAACCATCTCCATTGTCACAAATTCAAATCTTCCTGAGTCATCAGATATTTCAACCTTTTTTGGTTGATATAAATATGGTATTTCTCACTAAACAAGTAATGTAACATCCCGAAATAGGGCCTAAGCGGAATAGTGGTTGTGAAACCATAAATTTGAGGTCAAAAAAATTTATTTCGATTAATTTTTAAGGTTTATTCATTGATTGAATAATCATGTGAAAATTTCGTGAAGAAACTTAATGTACAAGTGCCTAATTTGATAATTAGGACTAATTGTAAAATTAACAAAATGTGTGTTCTAGATAATAAAGGGGATTTAATTGAAATTTGCTCTTAAAGTGGAGGTCCTTATTTAGTAATTAGACCATTATATTTAAGTTTGGACAAAAATGGGAAAGAATAGGACAAATTTGAAAGAAAAGCCTTTAAGGGCATTTTGGTCATTTAGTAATTAAAAGAATTAAAAAGGGAAAATAAAGCCAAAATTGGTTCATCTTCTTCATGGAGGCCGAATATAGCATGGGGGAAGCCATGGTTTGCATTTCCAAGCTTTCCAACTCAATGGTAAGTCTATTCTAACCTCGTTTTTAATGTTCTTTACGTTTTTGGAGTCTTGGTAACTTGATTTAGCTTATTCTAGCAATAATTCATGCTAGGGTTCATATTTGGAAAAATACCCATAGGTTAAATGTGTTTATTTTGATGTTTTATGGTAGAATATGAAGCCTGAAATTATTTTAAAAAACTTTTGCTAAGCAATTTTAGGTGAAAACGAGTCAAACGACATAATTAGTAAAAATACCTAATGTTCATAAGTACATGATAGAGTGGGAATTTGATGTTGCCATAGAAGGGGAAAATGTTCAGCGTTTCATAAAACATAAGAAAAATGGATAAATTTTAATTTCTGAGCCTAGGGGCAAAATTGTAATTCTGCAAAGGTTTAGGGACAAAATTGTAATTTTGCCAAAGTTTGAGTTAGGGGATGTTTTGAATAGTACATTAATTAAATAAGTGAAATATGATATTTTAGATCTTGAAAAATGAGATTTGGATCTAGAACGGGAGAAAAACTGAAAATCAAGAAAGTTGGTAAAATGGTCATTTTGGTATCGAGGTAAGTTCATATGTTTAATAAGCATTTAATTATGCATATTTGAATGATAAATTGATATTTTGGCCATAAATAATTTAGTATTGAATTTCAGATATAATGATTAATGTTTGATAATAATTCAATATTGGAAAGAGAACTTGTATAATTTATATGTAAGACCATATTTTGTATTATGGCTTTGTATGATAACAAGAAAGTATTAACTAGCATAGTTTGATGAGAATAAGTTAAGTTGATGATATGATGAGATTAGAATGTAAGTATGTAAGTTGAGTAGCATTTTATTATTATGCAATTATTGTTATTAGTATTGTTATTATTGAGAATTTGAGCAAGTATGTTTCAACTATGACTTGACAAGGCATTGGTATCTCAAAGTCCATGGTTGTACCATGGCAATTAAGGAAGAATTGACAGAAATGTCCATGTTCATAACATGGAATTTAAGGAGGAATTGACGGTTAAGGATACTATGTAAGACCATGTCAAGACATGGCATCAGCATTGATTAAGGACTCCATGTAAGACCACATCAAGATGTGGCATTGGCACAAGACAAGGATACCATGTAAGACCATGTTTGGAACATGGCATTTGGTAAGACAAGGATACCATGTAAGACCATGTTTGGAACATGGCATTTGGTAAGATAAGGATATCATGTAAGACCATGCCAAGGCATGGCATTGATAAGTTCTATAAGGCAAGGAAATCATGTAAAACCATGTCAAGACATGGCATTGATGAGTTACTATAATGCAAAGGTCCCATGTAAGACCATGCCAAGGCATTGCATTGGTGAGTTCATAAGGCAAGAATACCACGTAAGACCATCTCAAGACATGGCAATGGTAATTCAAAAAGGAAAAGGCTCCCGAGTAATCCAAAGAGTAAGTCAAAGAAACGATAAGGTGAGAACATGAAGAAAGAGTACAGGTATGCATTTAAGGCTTATTTAATATTGAGATTGTAAGTAATTGAGATTATCAAGTATTAAGTAAGTGATGAGTTTTCAGTTATGCTTGTGACACATTATGACATGATTGGCAATATGCCTATATTATGAAAGAGTACTCATGTGTTAAGTGAGATGTTGCAGGTATGTAAGCAAGCTATTAAGTAAGGTGCATTTTCTATTCTGAGCCTTTGGTAAGGTAAGTAAGAACTAAACATTATTTAAGCAAATTATGGCAGCATAGTAGTAAGCTAAATTGATTGCTAATGCTTATTATTTTACATGTGAACTTACTAAGCTTTATAAGCTTACTTCTTTCACTTTCCCATGTTTTAGAGTACTTAAAAGCAAGCTCGGGTTGGAGGTCATCGGAGATCACTTCACACTATCGACTATCAAGTTACCAAATGGGTATCTTCGTTTGTGAACGTTCTAGTTTATGGCATGTATAGAGACTTAGCCATTTTGTGTGTATGTCCTTATAATATGGCTAAAGAATGGTATGTAAATATTTGATAATGATTAGCTATTGAAATGGCTAATGAAGAACATGTTTCGGTGTTATGTATGCCTAAATGGTAGTTAATACAAGGAAATCATTTAAAAGTGAAATTAGCATTAAAACAGTATTGAACAGCAACAATGATGTGAACTTGAAAAATCACCAAGAATAGTAGAAATGAAATTATGTAACGAATGAGATATAGAATTAAACCTTATTGAGTCTATTTGCATATGAAAGAAACAGAGTAAGCAAAAGAAGTCTATATTAAGAGATATTTGAATTTTAGTGAGATAGGGTTAGAGCAATTTCTGAATCCCCTATTCTGACTTTATAAATTCACTAGAAATTGTATAAAATGAATTAGGAGTTATATTTTATATTTCTAGATTCCTTAGTGAATCTACTTTCAAGAGAAAGAAACGTCATGGTTATTTGAATTCTGTACAGGGAGAAAATTGATTCGTAGTGAGGAGAGGTCAGAGTAGTCGAACAATGCAGTTTTATAAGGAATAATGAAATAAATTGTTTTGATTTGTCTAAGCATTCAGAAAATTTTAATGTTCCCGGTTTGGTCTCGAATCGTTTCATTTGCATGTTTTAGGGTCTCAAGGGCCCTTTTTAAGGACAAATTGAATGAATGTAAATTAATTAATTTTAAAAGCAAATTTTATGCCCCGAATTAGTAAGTTAAGTCAAGTAACGCCTCGTGCTCAACTCCGGCTATGGTCTCGTGTAAGGGGTGTTACAAGTGGGTGTTACAAGTAATGATGCCAAATTTCCAATGCGAACACTATCGTGGCTAACTCTAGACCATGCGTCAGATAATTCTTTTCATACGACTTCAACTATCATGAGGCATACGCTACAACTTTTCCTTCCTACATCATAACACAAACTATGCCATTTAACGATGTATCACTGAAAACTACGATTTCTTTACCCGACTCAAGCTGAACTAACATTGGTGCCTCTGTCAATAATGCTTTCAACTGGTCGAAGCTCTGCTGACACTTTTCTAACCACTCAAATTTAACATCATTTTGAAGTAATCGTGTCATCAGAGTCGCAATCATCGAAATGCCTTTCACAAATCACCTATAATAGCTGGCTAGTCCCAAAAAACTATGGAATTTGAATACATTTCTAGAGGTTTCCAATCTATAATCGCAAAAATTTTGCTCGAGTCAACTCAGACACCCGCGGCTGAAACTATATGTCCTAGAAAACCAACCTCTCGTATTCAAAACTCACATTTGCTGAAATTTGCAAACAACTGTTTATCTCTCAAAGTTTGTAACATGATTATCAAATGCTCGGCATGCTCAGATTCATCATGAGAGTAAATCAAAATATCATTAATAAACACAACTACGAACTGGTCTAAGTACGACCTCAAAATTCGATTCATCAAATCCATAAAAATAGCAGGTGCATTTGTTTGTCTGAAAGGCATAACAAGAAATTCGTAGTGTCTGTACCTTGTTCTAAATACAGCCTTTGGCATATCTGAGTCTTAACTTGAAACTGGTAATAACCCGATCTCAAATCAATTTTTGAAAACATTGTTGCCCCTTTTAACTAATCAAACAAATCATCTATTCGTGGCAAAGGGTTTTTATTCTTGATCGTCACTTTGTTGAGTTGTTGATAGTTTATACAAATTTGTGCCATCTTTCTTTTTCACAAATAACACTGGTGCACCCTAGGGAGAGAAACTCGATCTAGAAAAGCCTCTATCTGTCAACTCTTGCAACTGAGCTTTCAATACTTTTAACTCTGTCGGAGTCATTTTGTACGGAGCTATTGATATTAGTGTTGTTCCCGGTACTAATTCAATATCAAAATCAACCTCCCTGGTAGGTGGTAAACTCGGTAACTCTTTGGGAAATACATCTGGATACTCGCACACAACTGGTACCAATTCAATCTTTGTTTCTGTAATGCCCCAATTTTCGGGAATTCTTTGAATGTTAGCAAAATTTAAAATTTCTGTGTTCTGTCTATTTGGCGTAGGTTTAATTATGTTAGTGGGCCTCTAGAAGACCCAAGCTTAAGTTAAAACTCGGTAATTTTAGTTAATTCTAGTTCCATAAGAAAAAGGGGTTCTGGTTAATTGGGCTTTTAAGTATTAATTGGGTAAAATAAAACACAAGGAAACAGGTGGTAGAGTGGCATGTGATGCCACTGGGAAGGCTATAAAAGTGGCGTGTGGATGCTAGGGAGAACTAAGGTTCAAGTCACAATGGTAGCATATTAAGGGAATTATTTTTATGATTAGAAAGGGGAAGTTTTGGAACTCAAGTAAAAGACTGTCAGGAGGAGTTTGAGTTGCTCAGGAGATTGAGTAAGGAGGGGATAAGGGAGAGGATTTAGGATCTGATTAGAGAGAGCAGTGTTGGCCGAATGGTGGACTCTTGAGGAGCAAGAGTTGGCAGGCCAAGGGTTTTCTTTAGGGGGCAAGTTTCGGCTAGGTCAAATGCCAAGTATAAGTTCGGCATTAGGGGTAAGTTGTGTCGTTTCCTGACCATTCTTCCTTTTTCTTTTATCTTCTTCTTTCTCTCTTCATCAACTTCTTTTCTTCTTCTTGTCTGTCGAATCTCTCTTCCATTCTGCTCATCTTCATTTTTTTATCAGTTGTTTTTAAGCCTATAGTCGATTGCCTCAAAAAGCCAAAATCCCGAAAGCCTGATTTCTTTTGTGCCGTTTTCTTCTAGTCGAAACCCTCTTATTTTCTCTCATCTTCATGATTGATTCTCTAGTCCTCTGAACCCCAAGTTTCTATCGATAAAGCCACTACAAAATCCTCATCTTTTCTTCACTGTTACAAAAAGCGAAAACGCATAGCCATAGGGACATAGCCGAATTTTAAGATCACTAAAGGCTCAACTTTTGTTATCATTTGAGGGGTTAGATCTGCATTAGAATCGAGTAGGAGTTAATTGGAATCATTGACTGAAGGAATCGGTGGTAAGTTTTTGAACTTAATCTTTATTTCAGGTTTTAGAAAAAGCCGAAACCCCTAAAGGTTAGGGAGGCTGTCGATTTGGGCTTGTAGTTCTAAGGGTTGTTATAACTATTTTATTTTGATAATAGTAGAATCTAAAGGCTACTAATCAAAGGCTTGGACAAGTGGAACGACTGGGTCTAGACATAATCACTAATTTCGGCAAAGGTAGGATCGCTAGTGCCTAAGGTGCTTTTGGACGAATATGGTAAGGGGTTAATACGTAGTTCGTTTTTGATAGTTAGATTAACATGTGAGTAATCCAATTGTGTGTAGTTCGTGTGTGGATCTCGTCAGCATTTCGTCGCAAACAGGTGTGTAACTAACACCCTCTTATAGACTAGATCGGCAAAATTCGAAAAGTCGAAATGCCAAAAAGCTGGTATTTTGAGAACTTGCGAGTGTGTGAATGCTCGTGAGATTAATAGTTGATGTATATGGTAAATTAAGGTGATAAGATTATAGAGTGCACGGTTTCGTGCATTTCGATGTTTTTGGGCTTAATTGGGGGCCAAAATTGGGATAGTGGGCCAACAGGCCCAATTCGGTAAGAAAACGCGGTAAGTGTTTCTGGTCGTACGTAAATGGCTATGCTATGCATGAAAACCTTAAGAATAGTGCAATTAGTTGAATACCCCTATGTATGGAAATTACTGATATACCCCTAGGTGCAAAATTACCATTATACCCCTAGGGTTACTTTTGACTGAAAAGCATGATGATCTGATTCTGTATGATGTATGCCATGATTGTATATTTGTTGCATGGGGACATGGGTTATATTATGCAGGAAGCGTCTTGGTGGCTATGCCACAATTATCTGATCTGGTGGCTCTGCCACATATATCTGTTCTGGTGGCTCTGCCACGATTATTTGTATTTGGTGACTCTGTCACATTATCTGTTATGGCAGCCATGCTGCATATTTTTGGGGCGTGTAGCGGTTCGGTGGGTCGAGTAGTCTCCCCACATGGTGAAAGGTTGGTATGGGGGTGCATATGGTTGGATATGGGTTGGGTTTTGCATAAACATGTAATATTCGTTCTAATCTGTTATGGGCTTATGGGCTATATTCTGACTTCTGTTCTGGGCTAAGGCCAACTTATTCTGTTTTTGTGGTTTGAGCCGATATAGGCTATGGTTGGGTTAATTTACACACTGAGTTTTCCCCAAACTCACCCTTTTATTTTCATCCACGCAGGTAATCCCCAACCATAGTGGGCTTGGAGCTGTGAGGGATTCGGAGTGGCCACACGTTCTGCAAGTTTGATTTTCTTCTGGTGAACTGGACATCCTTTTATTTACGTTTAAGATTTTGGGTTTTTTTTAAATGTAATAAGGCCGCTTAATTATTTTTTGATGGGTTTAATATGTTTTATTAAGATAGGTATTACTTATATTTAACTGTTGAGATTGGATAGATTTAGGGCGCATTTTCAAAAACAGTAATTGATTTCAAAATAGCACGACAACAAGCAAAGCTTCCGCAATGAAAATATTTTCTAGAATCAATCACTTTTCCTAAAAAGTACATAATCAAATTGGTTTCCTGAAAATATACATGACGTTGAGGTGTGGCAATGGCAGTGTGCATGTCTAGGATTGGATCCGAAGGGAGGTTGGTACTTAAGCAGTCCGATGGGCTCACCTCCTCTTTTTCCGATTTCCTACCTGGTGCACAACTTCCATTCACTTTAACCTACAATGAAATTATCTTTTAAAACACTAAGTTAGTTTTTTTATAGCACATTTTGAACGCTTCAATGTGGCATGTCGGATCCGGCCATAACGTCTGGGCCAGGTTTGAGGTGTTACATTTAGTTGTATCAGAGTCAAGTTGAAACAACTCGGCTGTGGAATGGGTTTACGAAAACAAAGATTTTCGAAAACAAAAATTTTATAAAGATTGAAAAAAAAAACTCGATTTTCAAAATTTAGATCTTTAGAAGGTGGCATTCTGAATCTCCGACCCAAGCTTGTAAGTATTACTCTGAACTTTTCTGAACATTTTCCTGAATTATCTGTCTGTACTGAAATCCTACTAGGATAGGATGATACTGAAACCATAGGAAAATTTGATAAGAGACTAAAACTGTAGCTAGACTTCGATTCAGCGAAAACAAACTTTGAATTACTGTCTGATTCATAAAACATCTGTAATAAACACTGGAATATTTAATTAATGCATAAAAATTTGTAATCAGATAATACGATATGAGTACAAGAGCCGCTCGTGGAAGAGGCCGTGGACGGGGCCGAGGAACTGCTCGAGCGAGATCTTCATCTTCGGGACATATGCCGGCGGCGGATACACTGGTACCACCGATAATAGAGGTGGAGTCTCATGACCACGGTGCAGGGGTTGATGCCCTATCACAGGCAATGCTTCGTGTTCTGGAAAGGGTTACCAAGGCAAGTATGGGCAACGAAATTTGAGGATCTATTTCTGAACGACTTCGGGCTAACGGAGCGGAGATCTTTAAGGGTGTGTCTGGTGTAGCCCTGAATGTGGCAAAATATTGGTTGGAGGCCACCGAACGGATTATGGACGACTTGGACTACTCTGTGGAGCAGAAGCTGAAAGGAGCCGTATCGTTGCTACGGGACGAGGCTTATCAGTGGTGGCTCACTGAAAGAGAAGGGACCCCAGCTGATAGGGTAACTTGGGAACTATTTAAGACGACCTTTAAAGGGTAGTATGTTGGGGCGAGTTATGTGGACGCCCGCAGAAAGGAATTCTTGAATCTGGTGCAAGGAGATAAAATAGTTGCTGAGTACGAGGCCGAGTTTCTCAGGCTGAGCCGGTATGCCGTGGGCATAGTCACTACAGAATATGAGCGAAGTGTGCGCTTCGAGGATGGTCTTAGGGATGACTTTAGGGTGTTGATTGCTCCGCAGAAGGAGCGAGACTTTGCGGTCTTGGTGGAGAAGGCAAAGATAGCTGAGGAGGTAAAGCGTGCTGAAAAGCAGAATCGGGAGAAGGATCAGAACTGTTTTCGGAGGGATTTAGGACCGGCGGGTGGTGCTAATAGAAATGTTAAAAGAGCAAGAGTGGAGGAACCAGTTCGAGCAGTGCTGATGAATGTTGTTAGACCACCAATCTGTGGAGACTGTGGTAAGGTACATTTGGGCAAGTGTAGCAAATGTTCCGGTGCTTGTTTCCGATGCGGATCTATGGAGCATAGAGTTAAAGACTGTCCTTAGAAAGCTGATCAGGCTCAAGTTGCTGTACAGAGGGTTGCTCAACCCGTGAGAGGTGGACCACAACCACTGAGGGGACGTGGCCAAGGTAGGGGTAGAAATGGAAGTGGTCGAGGTCGAGGGGCACCTGGCAGGGGTGCTGAAAATGCTGAAGCTTGACAGCCAGCGTTGGTGTATGCAGCTCGTCATCGAGAGGAGGGTGACGCACCTGACATCATAACTGGTACGTTTTTGGTTTCTAGCATGCCATATACTACTTTGGTGGATATTGGATCTACTCATTCCTATGTTGCATGTGCCATATCTGGGTCGTTGGGTGTGCACTCTGAGAAGATTGTGTAATATCTTGAATTAGGGCTTAATCAGAATAGTGGTTTTGTGACCACAAATCTGAGATAGAAATAATTATTTTATAATTATTTTGATGATTATGATATGATTGCATGATTGTGTGAAAATTTCGTGATGAAATTCTATGCCTAAAGTGCTTAAATTGAAAGTAGGGACTAAATCGAATAAGTTGCAAAACTTGCATTCTAGAAGTTTTTAGTATGAAATTGTTTTGGAATATTAATGAGGAGGTCTTAAATATAAATTTGACCAATTTTAAGTTCATGGACAAAATTAGGACATGGAAGGAATTTTTGGAAAGTTTAGTAGTAAGGGTATTTTGGTCATTTAGTTATTAAAATGAATTAAAAACAAAATTAAAAGCCAATTTTTGTCCATCTTCTTCATTAGGCCGAAATTTCAAGGGTTCTCCATAGCTAGGGTTTGTTTCAAGCTTCCAAGCTCCATAGTAAGTGATTCTAAGCCCCGTTTTTAATGATTTTTACGTTTTTGAGATCCTGGTAACTCGATAAAGCTTATGTTAGCAATAATTTAACCTAGGGTTTATATTTGGAAAAATACCCATAGGTGAAATTTGTGTATTTTGATGTTTTATGATAGAATATGAGGTTTTAAATTATGTTAGACAACTTGTGCTACTCGGTTTTGAGTGAAAACGAGTAAAAGGACTTAATCGGCAAAAATACCTAATAGTCACAAGTATATGTTAGAGAGAGAATTTGATGTTGCCATAGAAGGGAAAAGTGATCAGCATGTTATAAAACATAAGAATAAGGAATAAAGTTTAATTCCCGAGCCTAGGGGCAAAAGTGTAATTATGCAAAAGTTTAGGGGCAAAAGTGTAATTTTTCCAAAGTTCGTATTAAATGCTATTTTGATGAATGTATGTATTAAATAAGATTAATTTGGCATTATAGATCAAGAGAAACGAGATTCAAGTAGCGATCGAGAAAAAGAAAAGATTGTGGACTAAATTGCAAAATCTTTATATTTTGGTACCAAGGTAAGTTCATGTGTAAATAATGTAGCATAATTGTTATTTTTAAGTTATTGATGTTAATTATATGATACGCTGATTTTTAATCGTGAAATATTATGCTTTGTGGTTAATGTTGAGTAATATGCAAATTATGTTTACTACTTGATAAATATGAATTGCTACCAAGTATCGGTTCCGATATTCCATGGAAGACGACAAATATGAGATCGAGGGAAAAAGCTCGTTTGAACCTTAGGAATAGATTAGGATACAAGTGACATGTCACTAGGATGGTTGAGCATCCGAACTCGTTGAGTTGAGTCCGAGTTCACCTATGGATGCGAATGTCCGAACTCGTTGAGTTGAGTCCGAGTTCGTGAGATGTAACTAGGCATCCGAACTCGTTGAGTTGAGTCCGAGTTCACTTAGGGGCGGGTTACATGATTTCTTGATTACATATGAGGCACTTATGTGCAAATTATCCGTGTATCCGAGTTGTATTCTGATGTGTTCAACGGGTGAAATTTCTAGTGAAATGGAAGAACACTTAAGATGCAAGTGACGTTTTGGTAAGTGTTGTGAAATGGACACTTTGGACAGGTATGTTCTTAACCCTCGGGTTGAAAATAGATACAACAACGATAAGGTGGTAAGATGATGAATGATGTTTAGAAATGTGATATATGTTTTGGTGATACCATGCTAAAGTTGTTTGGTATATTTGTATTGTTATGTTACTTGTTATTTACATATGAACTTACTAAGCATTTATGCTTACTCCTTCCTTTTCATTCATTGTAGTTTTGAACAAACCGGCTCAGGAATCAGGATAGGTCGAAAGTTCGATCACACTATCCAAAGGACTTTTATCTTGGTAAATGGC
The DNA here is from genome assembly GCF_007990345.1 of Gossypium hirsutum. NCBI lineage: Eukaryota > Viridiplantae > Streptophyta > Magnoliopsida > Malvales > Malvaceae > Gossypium > Gossypium hirsutum. The sequence goes on along the minus strand of NC_053431.1, from coordinate 27,434,794 downwards.
TTGTACAACTACTTAAGTATGGCATGTATAGCAATATACCTATTTTGTGTAAATAATTTTATGATATGGCCATGTTTGGTTGAGAAAATGTTTGATATTGATAAGTCATGGTGATGGCTAATTTAGATCATGTTTGATATTATGGAAGTTTAATAGGTTATCTAGTTCATAAAAATTCATGGAAAGATGAAACTTGCCTTAAAACAGAATATTGTTGCAGCAATGACATGAATTTGAAAAATCACTAAAAATAGTATAAATGGAAATAAATAATGAGTAAGTTATTAAATTGAAGCTTAATGAGTCTATTTTCATGTGGATTGAACAAAACAAGCATATAAATTACATTTTATGAGATATTTAAACTTTTGTGAAACAGGGCCAGAGTGATTTCTGGATCCCCTATTCTAACTTTAAAAATTCATAATAAATGTTAAAAAAATAATTATAAGTTTTATTTATATGTACAGATTCCTTATTGAGTCTAGTTTTAAGAAAACCAAACCTTGTAGTCATTGAAATTCTGTATAGAGAGATATCTGGTTGGTAATACACATATGTCAGAGCAGTCGAACCCTAAAATAGGGGAGACTTTAACTAATAAAATGTACTAATTGGCCCAACCAAAAATTCTAGAAAAAAATTAGTATATATATATGAGTATAGATTTATGGAAAATTTACAGATCTTGATTTCGAGTTTCATAAGTCGAGATATGATTTTTCTTGTAACTGTGACGCGAGTAGCTAGAAAGCTGTGAATGTAGAAACAAATGATTTGAAGTTCTTAAATTGATAAATTATGTTCGGTAACCCCTCAAGCTCGACTCCGGTGATGGTCTCAGGCGTGGGGGCGTTACAGATTGTGAGTGGGGTATCTGTGCTAAGTCCTTTGGGTCACTCAGTTAGGGTAGACAAACTGTATAGGGATATACCCTTAGAAACTCAAGGTAGGATTTTCCCTAGAGATCTGATGGAGTTACCGTTCGGAGAGTTTGATCTCATTCTAGGAATAGACTGGCTTGTTAAGCATAAGGCGACTTTGGATTGTACTGCTAAACGAATGGTGTTAAGGACCACAAAGGATGAGGAGGTTATGGTGATAGGTGAGCGAAGGGATTATTTGTCCAATGTGGTGTCGGCATTAAGAGCCGAAAAGTGGATTCGAAAAGGTTGTGAGGCCTATTTGGCATTTTTAAGTTAGTCGGAAGAGGAGGGAATAATAGTGGACAAGGTTAGGACCATAAAGGAATTCCAAGATGTTTTTCTGGAGGAGCTACCAGGATTGCCTCCGAACCGAGAAGTTGAGTTTGGAATTGACTTGTTGCCTAGAACGGCGCCCGTGTCCATCGCACCGTATAGGATGGCACCGAAGAAGTTAGTGGAGTTAAAGGCACAAATTCAAGATTTGTTGGATAGGGGCTTCATTAGGCCAAGCGTTTCCCCATGGGGAGCACCGGTGCTATTCGTGAAAAAGAAGGATGGTACGATGCGGATGTGCATTGATTATTGCCAGTTGAACAAACTGACAATTAAGAATAAGTATCCACTGCCAAGGATTGATGATCTGTTCGACCAGATTAGAGGAGCTTTTGTATTTTCCAATATCGACCTTCGATCTGGATATCATCAGTTAAGGGTCAAGGAGGCAGATATCCATAAGACGACATTCAGGACTCGGTATGGTCATTTCGAGTTTCTGGTTATGCCATTTGGACTAACGAACGCTCCTGCAGCGTTTATGGATCTGATGGATCGTGTGCTCCAACCATTTTTGGATCAGTTCGTAGTCGTCTTTATTGACGATATCCTGGTATATTCTGAAACGGAAGCGAAATATGATGAGCATCTCCGTATAGTGCTGCAAGTGTTAAGGGAGAAGGAACTTTATGCGAAGTTCAGCAAGTGAGAATTTTGGTTGAGGGAGGTAACCTTCTTAGGACATGTGGTCTCTGCTGAGGGGATTAAGGTGGACCCTCGGAAAATTGAAGCGATTTTGGAGTGGAAGCCGCCTAGGTCTGTGTCAGAAATATGGAGTTTCCTAGGATTGGCAGGATACTACAGAAGGTTTGTGGAAGGTTTTTCTGTGATGGCAGCATCCCTGACAAAACTCATAAGGAAAGGAGTACCGTTTGTATGGACTGAGAACCAGCAGGAAGCTTTTGAGAAGTTGAAGAAAGTTCTGACGGAAGCACCTGTGTTAATTCAGCCGGAGTCTGGGAAGGATTTTACTGTGTACAGTGACGCATCACATGTAGGTTTGGGCTGCGTGTTAATACAAGAGGGTAAGGTGGTTGCATATGCATCACGACAGCTTAAGCCTCACGAAGGGAACTATCCTCCTCATGATTTGGAGTTGGCAGGAGTGATATTTGCACTTAAGATTTGGAGACATTACTTGTACGGAGAAAGGTGTATTATATTCACAGACCATAAGAGTCTTAGGTATTTGTTGACTCAGAAGGAGCTGAGCCTTAGGCAAAGGAGATGGATTGAGTTACTTAAGGATTATGACTGTTCGATCGAGTATCACCCAGGCAAGGCTAATGTAGAAGCCGACGCTCTAAGTCATAGAACTGTATCTGACCTGAGAGCAATGTTTGCTCATCTGAGTTTGTATGATGATGGAAGTCTGTTGGCTGAGTTGCAATTGAGGCCAACTTGGGTGGATCAGATTAAGGAAAAGCTGTTGAACGATGAGTCTTTGGTCGCTCGTTTTCAACAAGTTAAGGAAGGGGAAACTTCTGAGTTTGGGTTAAATGGCGAAGGAGTTCTGTGCTTCCGAGGAAAAATTTGTGTTTCAAAGGACTTTGATTTGAGGCAGACAATATTGAAGGAAGCTCATAGGGGACTTTGTGCCATGCATCCTGGAGGGAACAAGTTGTATCTCGACTTGCGAGAATTGTCCTGGTGGCCTGGACTTAAACGAGAAGTAACGGATTTTGTAGGGAAATGTCTGACATGCCAGCAAGTGAAAGCTGAGCATCAATTACCTTCTGGACTATTGCAGCCAATAAAGATACCACTTTGGAAGTGGGAGAGGGTAACCATGGACTTTGTGAGTGGGCTACCCTTGACACCATCGAAGAAAGACTCGGTATGGGTGATTGTGGATAGGTTGACCAAATCAGCTCATTTCATACCTGTACGTACTGACTTTTCACTTCAAAAGTTAGCCAAGTTGTATGTGGCAGAGATTGTGTGACTTCATGGAGTCCCAGATTCGATTATCTCTTACCGGGATCCCAGATTCACATCTCAATTTTGGCAAAAGTTGCATGAGGCGTTGGGGACGCGATTGAACTTTAGTACGGCTTTTCATTCCCAAACTGATGGTCAGTCGGAAAGGGTTATTCAGATTCTGGAGGACATGTTGAGGGGATGAATAATTGACTTTCGAGGTAGCTGGAGGAGTACTTACCGTTGGCAGAATTTACGTACAATAACAGTTACCAGGCGAGTATTCGTATAGCACCGTATGAAGCACTGTATGGACGAAGGTGTCGTACACCTAGTTGTTGGACTAAGCTAGGAGAGCGACAAGTTCTTGGACCAGAGTTGGTAGCTGATACTGAGAATAAGGTCAGAATAATTAGGGATCGGTTAAAAAAATCATCTGATAAGCAAAAGTCGTATGCAGATTTGAAGCGTAAGGAGATTGAGTACTCAGTAAGTGATATGGTCTTCTTAAAGGTTTCTCCTTGGAAGAAGATATTAAGGTTTGGTAAGAAGGGCAAGTTGAGTCTGCGGTTCATTGGGCCCTATCGGGTTTTGAAGCAATTAGGCCCAACGGCTTATCAATTGGAACTGCCTCCAGAGTTAGACAGGATTCACGATGTTTTCACGTCTCCATGTTAAGGCGTTATCGTTCTGACCCTACTCATGTCGTGCCAGTTGCAGAAATTGAAGTTCAGACTGATTTGACCTTTGAGGAGGAGTCGGTGCAAATATTGGCTCGAGATGTTAAGGTTCTCAGAAGGAAATCTATCCCATTAGTGAAAGTGCTTTGGCATAATCATGGCAGAGAGGAAGCTACTTGGGAGCCAGAAGAGGCGATGCAACAGCAATACCCTCATCTGTTTAGATCAGGTAAATTTCGAGGACAAAATTTCTTTAAGGAGGGTAGAGTTGTAACTCCCCAATTTTTGGGAATTCTGTTAATGTTGGCAAAATTTAAAATTTCTGTGTTTTGTCTTTTTGGCATAGGTTTAATTATGTTAGTGGGCCTCTAGAAGACCCAAGCTTAAGTTAAAACTCGGTAATTTTAGTTAATTCTAGTTTCATAAGAAAAAAGGGTTTTGGTTAATTGGGCTTTTAAGTATTAATTGGGTAAAATAGAACACAAGGAAGCAGGTGGCAGAGTGGCATGTGACGCCACTGGGAAGGCTATAAAAGTGGCGTGTGGATGCTAGGGAGAACTAAGGTTCAAGTCACAATGACAGCATATTAAGGGAATTATTTTTATGAATAGAAAGGGGAAGTTTTGGAACTCAATTAAAAGACTGTCAGGAGGAGTTTGAGTTGCTCAGGAGATTGAGTAAGGAGGGGATAAGGGAGAGGATTTAGGATCTGATTAGGGAGAGCAATGTTGGCCGAATGGTGGACTCTTGAGGAGCAAGAGTTGGCCGGCCAAGGGTTTTCTTTAGGGGGCAAGTTTTGGCTGGGTCAAATGCCAAGTATAAGTTCGGCATTAGGGGTAAATTGTGCCGTTTCCTGACCATTCTTCCTTTTTCTTTTTTCTTCTTCTTTCTCTCTTCATCAACTTCTTTTCTTCTTGTCTGCCGAATCTCTCTACCATTCTGCTCATCTTCATTTTTTTATCAGTTGTTTTTAAGCCTATAGTCGATTGCCTCAAAAAGCTGAAATCCCGAAAGCCTGATTTCTTTTGTGCCATTTTCTTTTAGTCAAAACCCTCTTATCTTCCCTCATCTTCTTGACCGATTCTCTAGTCCTCTGAACCCCAAGTTTCTGTCGACAAAGCCACTACAAAATCCTCATCTTTTCTTCACTGTTACAAAAAGTCGAAAATGCATAGCCATAGGGACATAGCCGAATTTTAAGATCACTAAAGGCTCAACTTTTGTTATCATTTGAGGGGTTAGATCTGCATCAAAATCGAGTAGGAGTTCATTGGAATCATTGACTGAAGGAACCGGTGCTAAGTTTTTGAACATAATCTTTATTTCAGGTTTTAGAAAAAGTCGAAACCCCTAAAGGTTAGGGAGGCTGTCGATTTGGTCTTGTAGTTCTAAGGGTTGTTATAACTATTTTATTTTGATAATAGTGGGATCTAAAGGCTGCTAATCGAAGGCTTGGACAAGTGGAACGACTGGGTCTAAACATAATCGCTAATTTCGGCAAAGGTAGGATTGCTAGTGCCTAAGGTGCTTTTGGCCGAATATGGTAAGGGTTTAATACGTAGTTCGTTTTTGATTGTTAGATTAACGTGTTAGTAATCCAATTGTAGGTAGTTCGTGTGTGGATCTCATCAGCATGTCGTCGCAAATAGGTGTGTAACTAACACCCTCTTATAGACTAGATCGGCAAAAGTCGAAAAGCTGAAATGTCGAAAAGCCGGTATTTTGAGAACTTACAATTGTGCGAATGCTCGTGAGATTAATAGTTGATGTATATGACTACAGAGTGCACGATTCCGTGCATTTTGATGTTTTTGGGCTTAATGGACCAAAATCGGGATAGTGGGCCAACGGGCCCAATTCGGTAAATGGCTATGCTATGCATGAAAACCTTAAGAATAGTGCAATTACTTGAATACCCCAATGTATGGAAATTACTGATATACCCCTAGGTGCAAAATTATCATTATACCCCTAGGGTTACTTTTGACTAAAAAGCATGATGATCTAATTCTGTATGATGTATGCCATGATTGTATATCTGTTGCATGGGGACATGGGTTATATTATGGAGGAAGCGTCCTGGTGGCTATGCCACAATTATCTGATCTGGTGGCTCTGCCACATATATCTGTTTTAGTGGCTCTGCCACGATTATCTGTATCTGGTAACTCTGTCACATTATCTGTTCTCGCAGCCATGCTGCATATTTCTGGGTCGTGTAGCGGTTGGGTGGGTCGAGTAGTCTCCCCACATGGTGAAAGGCTGGTATGGGGGTGCATATGGTTGGATATGGGTTGGGTTTTGCATAAACATGTAATATCCGTTCGGATCTATTATGGGCTTATGGGCTATATTCTAACTTCTGTTCTGGGCTAAGGCCAACTTATTCTGTTTCTGTGGTTTGAGCCGATATAGGCTATGGTTGGGTTAATTTACACACTGAGTTTACCCCAAACTCACCCTTTTATTTTCATCCACGCAGGTAATCCCCAACCATAGTTGGCTTGGAGCTGTGAGGGATTCGGAGTGGCCACACGTTCTGCAAGTTTGATTTTCTTCTAGTGAACTGGACATCCTTTTATTTACGTTTAAGGTTTTGGGGTTTTTTTTAAATGTAATAAAGCCGCTTAATTATTTTTTGATGGGTTTAAGATGTTTTATTAAGATAGGTATTACTTATATTTAATTGTTGAGATTGGATAGCTTTAGGACGCATTTTCAAAAATAGTAATTGATTTCAAAATAACACGACAACAAGCAAAGCTTCCGCAATGAAAATATTTTCCAGAATTAATCACTTTTCCTAAAAAGGAAATAATCAAATTGGCTTCTTGAAAATATACACAACGTTGAGGTGTGGCAATGGCGGTGTGCATGTCTAGGATTGGATCCGAAGGGAGCTTGGTACTTAAGCAGTCCGATGGACTCACCTCCTCTTTTTCGGTTTCCTACCTGGTGCACAACTTCCATTCACTTTAACCTACAATGAAATTATCTTTTAAAACACTAAGTAAGTTTTTTTATAGCACATTTAGAACGCTTCGATGTGGCATGTCGGATCCGGCCATAACGTCTGGGCCGAGTTTGGGGTGTTATAGTTTCTATCACTTTAGTATCAAGTACATAAGCAAGATAAGCTTTACACCCCTTTCTCACAAATCCCTGAGCTAACATAGACGAGATCACCACTGGCAAACTATTTAGATCATCAAATTCAATTCTAATAGTCTCATTATTCTGACATTTCAGTTCAATTGTCTTTCGTCTACAATTCATGTAATAGCCCGATTTTGGCCTAGTCGAAACAGTGGGTTTGAAACCACTATTCTAAGGCAGGAGAAACTATTTTTAATATTATTTTGGGTATTATAACATGATTATATGAGTGCATGAAAATTTTGGTGAATTAATTTTAGTGTTTGTGAGCTTAATTGAGAAAAAGGACTAAATCGCATAAAGGGAAAAAGTTTTGTTTTGCTAGCCAAATGTGTTAAATAGCTAGAGAACCATAATTTCGGGTCTTTAAATTGCAAATAGGCCTTTAAATTAGTGGTGGCCGGCCATAGAGACAAGGGAACTAAAATTTTCAAAGGTTAGGTGAAATTGGTAACTTGTTTGACTAGAAATAAAATAAAATAAAGAGAAAGTGATATCATTTTTTCACCTTCATTCTCTCCACTGAAAATACCAGAAAAATAGGGGTTTTGAAAGCTTGAAATTTGCAGCCACTCTTCAACCCTTGCAAGTAAAGTGATTTTGATGGTCTTTCTTGATAATTTTTGTACTTTTGGGACCCTTGTAGCATAATCTAGCTAATGAGGGGACTATTTAGTAAAATGGATTAAATTATAAGGTTTTTCCATGAGAGAATTTATGTTGTTAGCTGAAATTTTATGAAGGAAAGTGAATTTTGGTTGTTAAATAAACAACTTTTTTGAAGTGGTGTTCATGAAAAACACCTAAAGGGACAATTTTGTGAAGTCTCTAAAATAGGTTGAAAATGTGTGAAATAATTGAAATTGTGAGTTGCTATAGTTATAAAAAGAATTCAGCTAGGCTTGGTAAAGGAGGAAATTCGATAAAAATCGATTTACGAGCCTATGGGTAAAATCATAATTTTTGTATAAGTCTAGGGGAAAAATGGTCATTTTACCAAAGTATAAATTATGAAATTTATTGGTTAATATGATGATTAAAATAGTGGATTTTATTGTTATAGATCAAGAAAACCGAGATTCGAGCTTAAATCGGAAAGTACGAGGTTATGGACTAAAATAGAAGAATTGGTCAAAATTTTCATTCGAGGTATGTCCGTGTGACTAAATAAGCATGTTATTCATATTATTGTTAATATACTTGAAATCTAGTTTGCTATGATTGTATTTAATTATATGTTGATGGAATATGATATTCCATTGGAACAAGTAAGTTGCATGTTAATAATGCAACAATATTGTTAAGATGTGTGATTGAATTGATATTGCATAAATTGTTTTGATTGTGACTATGAGTACGCATGATGAGAAATTAATGTAATAAAGACTCCCGGTTGAACATTAGGAATAGACTTGGATATTCATGTCATGACATTGGGTGATATGTGTGCTAATGTAAGACATGTCTAGGACATACATCGGCATTGAGATGAGAGCTAGTGTAAGACATGCCTGGGACATGCATTGGCCTCAAGATATACAAGCTAGTGTAAGACTTGTCTGGGACATAGCATCGACACCAATAGATGAGAGTCTGTGTAAGACCTGTCTGGGACACGGCATCGGCCTCGACATATGAAACTCAGTGTAAGAGCTATCTGGGACATGGCATCGACTTTGATGTGCTAGCCAGAGTAAGACCATGTCTAGGATATGGCATCGGCCTCGACATATGAAAATCAATGTAAGACCTGTCTGGGACATGGCATCGACTTTGATGTGCTACCCAGTGTAAGACCATGTCTGGGACATGGCATTGGAATCTTATCCCATGTTTAGGGCTATTGAATAACCTGTAGTATTCCAAATGGTTCAACAAGAGATGTATAGTTTATATCGAAATGATAGAGCTTATGGCTATGTTGTGAGTGGTACAAGCACTTAAATAAAATTGATGAGATGTGATTTCAATTCATGTTGTATGATTTATAGGAAATGAATATGAGTAAGTATATGAGCATGTTGAGTAACACAGGTATTTATGCCAAACTCATGAGAAATGATTTCGGTTTATGATGCTCATTTGGTGAGGATGTAAATAGGTAAGTCATGCCTATGAGAATGATTTTGTCATGACCTTGTGATTTTAGGATAATTATGATGTATAAACATGTATTTTTATCAATGTGGTGAAAATGAATTAATTAGGTGTCATAAACTTAGTATCATTAATTTACACTAAAACAGTTTTGGACAGCAACAGTAGTCCGACTTTGAAAATCCACCAAAACTTGTTGGAAATTTATTTAGAGGTTGAATAAAACATGAAATTAAATCTTAATGATTCTAGTTTCACATAGAGGAATCTATGTAAGCAAAGGAGTTTGATACTATGAAATATTTAAATTGTTGTGAGACAGAGTCAGAATGATTTCAAAATCCCCTATCCTGAATTGATAAAATCATTTAAAATAGTAAAAAAATATTTATGGGTAATAATTTGCATGATTAGAATTCTTAATGAGTCTATTTTTAAGAGAAATAATCGAGAACATCATCCCTTTCCCGTATTATGAGATAATTAATTTTTAGTGAAGAGGGGTCAGAACTATCGGATAGTGAAAAAGGGGTAAATTTAAAGAATAAACTATACTTACTGGCTAGACCAAAAATTCTGAAATTTTATGGTAAACAAAATATGTGAGTCTAGTTTCAGGTAAAATTAGCGGATCTTAATTTGGAGTTTCGCAGCTCTAGATATAAATAAATTGGTAACTATGTCTCGAGAAAACAACATGACCAGAATATAAGTAAAAGTGTAAATATGGTTGTATTACCTTGAGAAGCATGTTGGCATATTGCTTATTATTTTCATATGGACTTACTAAGCTTTAAGCTTACTCCCTCCTCTCCATTTCTTTAGTGTTTCCAGGTCGGCTCGGGGTTGGAAATCGTCGGAGGCAGCATCATACTATCAAGTCATCATTTTGGAAGTATCGACTTATATATATATATATGTTAAGCTTTTACAAGTGAGTGGTATGTATAAAGACTTAGTTTTTATGTTAGATGTTATCATGAGTAGCCAAATATATTGGCTTATGTTGATTCATTGTATATAGCCATGGGATGTGGCTTATAATGTTTTGGCTTATAAACCTAATTATCCTTACTACTTGTTAATGCCTTACAATGTGGTTATAATTGTTTACTATGAATGAATAGTATAACATATGTACATGAGAATGCCTTAGGACCATTCGGGGTGGTCATCGTTATAGAATAAATGCATAAATTGGCATTAAGTTGATAATTTTTGAACATGGACATTTGTTGAATAAGTAGAGATTAATTATTGGGTAATATGTTATGGTTGGTTGTTAAAAGCGTGCCTTAGTGAGGCATGCTAAATCATTAAAATGATGTTATGATAGCTGTCTTTAAAGTGGTTACATTTGTGAAAGATTAAGGCAACAAAAAGGCTTGGAAAATAGCCTAAGTGCTAGCCACACGGGCAGAGACACGGCCATGTGTCTCAGCCGTATGGAGGACACGACCTAGCACACGGGCGTGCGGCTTGGCCACGTGGTTCAATTTGTTTTACTGACGTCATAAATAGAGAGTTACACGACCTGAGGACACGGGCGTGTTGATGACACACGGGTGTGTGACCCTGTTTTTCTATGTTTTCCCAAAACTTTTCAAAGTTCTCAGTTTGGTCCCAAACTGCCTTTAATGCATGTTTAGAGCCTCGGTAGCTCGTGTAAGGGACATTATGCATGTGTATGAAAATTTTTGATACGAATGAAATTTTATGGCCCGATTTTAGGAAATGGTGTGCGTTTAAGTCTGGTAACGCCTCGAGCCCTGTCCCAGCATCGGATACGGGTAAAGGGTGTTACATTTAGTTGTATCAGAGACATGGTTTAGTCAGTTTTCAGACTAACGTAGCACGTGTAAAAGTCTAGCTATACATACCACAGATTCATGTTAGTATGATGCCTCCCAATGCGAATGAGAACTATCTTTTGTAGACAAGGTACTCTCCAACCGAGCTACACCCAATCACATAGATAGAGATACAAAGACATTCTAATAAAGTGCAGTTATGATGATTTGAAACTCGGAAAGGTATGAATAAGAATTCATGAAATGTATATATACATATTTTTGATATGAGAAACATGAAATAGAATGTGTACATGGCATAATGAGCTTACTACGGTTGATAGACAATCCCATGGTGTATATGATTGATTTGTTTGAGTGAATGCATGTGTTTAGATAACTTACTAAAAATACAGGCAGAATGAGTGTTCATGTATAATTATTTGAATGATTATGATTGGCAAGCTCGTATAGCTTAAGTAAATGCGTTAAATTGTTCGGATAGATTTATATGATTGTAATGACAAGTATATGATGATGTGCAAAATCAAGGTTTTGATTGTAATGTATACTCATCCATGTTTGTGGCCCTCAAATGATATGATGTGCTTGATATGTTTAATTAAGTGAATGGACGAGAAAAGTTATCCAGAATTCATAGAATGTATGCACAAGTGAACTTGAGTGAATAAAATAATCAAAAAATTGTGAAATACAAATATGAATGATAATTTTTCCTAAAATGAATGACATGATTGTGATGGTGTCGCTATGATGATGATACATATGTATATGAGAGTCGAGTCAGAGGCCCTATGACCTTACCCCCTTATCAGAGTGGTGTTTATAACGGATTTCATGAGTCTTGTGCTGAAATAAGCTTACGACTATGACATGAAAAGAGTTTAGTGGTAGAATGATTTAAATATGGTCAGAGTTTGAGAATGAGTTGATAAGTAAAGACGGAACTAGAAAGGTATTTGGTTGATTTAAAGATTATTTGGTTTACGAAATATCGTAATGAGAGAAGAAATTAAATTTGGTAAACCGACTGATTTAGGCACCACATCGAAAGAATGTAGTAATCGAAATTCCTTCTGAAAGTGAAAGGAATAATACGAGATTAGTGATGACAAAAATAGTTAAAGGAATAATATTTGAAAGGTAAGACATTGAGTGTGACAGTTATGGCTGAACAGATTTTGACAGTCTCTTTTGAGGTATTCTATATGTCTAATTGTTCTTAAGATTTGTTCCTATGGCCTTTACTCTTCTGATAAAACCTTTTTTTTATGGAAATGTTTTCTAATCATGATGTATAGACGAAAGTATTGGTAGTCCGGCTGGTATATATAATCAGTATTGCTCCGTTTCCCTCTAACATTCAATTGTGTTTCACCTATTGAAACTTAATGAAAAAGTACACTTGATGATATAACTTCGTTTCTTCTAATTGATGTTCTATTCGATATGTATATATATGGGAAGGTATATCATTCTTGTTGCATTTACTTCTAGTGGGTTGGAAGGATGTATTCTTCCGAACTTCTTTTCTCTGAGGAATTATCGAGATCCTTCATATTTTTCTTATGAGCTTTGTTATGGATCTTTCATTTTGACAATGTATCTTGGATTTCTAAATCATGGAATTTCTTATCTTGGATATCTCTGTCTTGGACTTCTTTATATGGTTTTTTATTGTCACATTTATTCTATAAATTATTAATCATGGTTCGTATCTAAAGTGTATTCTTTGGCTTATGAAGATTATGCCAATTACGACTATGTTTCCGATTTGATTATAGCAACATGATAATTCCAGTATCTGGATTTCTTTTCCTGAGTAAGTTAATTAAAGTTAATGCCTTCAGTCGGGATATTCTTGTTATTCTGAGTTAATGTATTTGAAGTGGTCTTTTGATTAACATGATAATTGAATTTCGAATGATTACATGTTGAGTCATTCTATCGACTGAAAGAGAAGATTTCTTGAAATGTCATTTATTGATGATTAAGACTGGCTTGGTTGTTCAATCGATAATCAGTTATTGTTTGGAGGATTAAATGAGATATGTGTGTCTGGGAATAAGATTTCATTTCCTTACGGGTAAAGGACAGACAGTTTGAATGAAAAGTATATAGTTCTTAGAAATCTTTGATATAATTTAAGGCTGCTTTGAACGATAGAAATTTTTGTCTTACGGAAGTTGAAAAGTCTATTACTTGTTAGAAAGGTTTGGTCAGATGAGAATATTGTTAACCGAAGCCATTGAAATGGTTTAGTCTGCATTGGGCAAAGACTCTCGACCCTCAGTGCTGTGTTATGAGACTATAAGGCAATATGATAGCTTAAAGTATTCGATGTTAAAGACAGATCTAAATTGTGATACCGTAGATGACTTGAGTAAGTTATTGTATGATCTTTGAGAAAAGAAAAATGTGATTACAAGTTCTTGGGTAGAAAATCCAAAGCTTATAGAGAGAGAGTTTGCAAGAAAACTCACATGAGTGATGTATTAGTACTCGAGTTTAGAACTCCACATTTCTGATTTTTGTATTTAGGTACATGGATTGTTATCAGGATTATTCTTATCTTTGAAAGAGAAAAATGATTTGTGGCTTGTTGCTAAATGTTTGATGAAATCTGCAAATCATTTCAGTATGTCTTGATTTTTCACTTAACGGATCTATGGAATCGTGTATCTTTGATGTTGTTAGATTTCATAGAAATCTTTGAATGCATGGTTGTGTTTTGGCACCGCATTTCATTTTTGGTTTGATCGGTTCAAATTCTTGACAATATGTTTCATTTTCGTGTTTCAGAATTTAAGGGTAATTGAGAATTGAATTCGTAAACTATTGGCCCGTACGAGGTAATAGAGTATAAGGGCAAGATGAACTGGCTAGTTTTACTATTTGAATTCGAAAAGATTCAAGTATGTGTGTATATGTGACATGATGACATAGATCAGACTTTTGTGTATATGAACTCTCGGGTGGAGGTCGAAATTCAGCCGAAGTGTAGTATAGTAATGAACCACTTATATCACTGATATGAGAAAATAAAGAGATAAGTATTAGAGGCACAGTCAAGTGAAAGTTCTTTAACGATGATTATGGGAAAGAGAAGTTTATGTGAATTCCAAACCCACTTTTTTGGTAAGATTTTCAGGGACGTAAATCCCTAAAGGGGGAGAATTGTGACAGCTCGATTTTGGGCTAAGTCAGAACAGTGGTTTTGGAAACACTATTCCAAGGCCGGAAAAAATATTTTTAATATTATTTTGGGTATTATAACATGATTATATGAGTGCATGAAAATTTTAGTGTTTGTGAGCTTAATTGAGAAAAAGGACTAAATCGCATAAAGGGAAAAAGTTTTGTTTTGCTATCCAAATGTATTAAATAGCTAGAGAACCATAATTTTGGGTCTTCAAAGTGCAAATAGGCCTTTAAATTAGTGGTGGCCGGCCATTGAGACAAGGGAATGAAAATTTTAAAAGGTTAGGTGAAATTAGTGACTTGTTTGACTAGAAATAAAATAAAATAAAAAGAAAGTGATATCATCTTTTCACCTTCATTCTATCCACCGAAAATAATAGCAAAATAGGGGTTTTGAAAGCTTGAAATTTTCAGCAACTCTTCACCCTTGCAAGTAAGTGATTTTGATTGTCTCTCTTGATAATTTTTGTACTTTTGGGACCCTTGTCACATAATCTAGCTAATGAGGGGACTATTTTGAAAATGGATTAAAGTCTAGGGTTTTTCCATGAGAGAATTTATGTTGTTAGCTAAAATTTTATGAAAGAAAATGGGTCTTGGTTGTTAAATAAACAACTTTTGTGAAGTGGTGTTCATGAAAAACACTTACAGGGACAATTTTGTGAAGTCTCTAAAATAGGTTGAAAATATGTGAAATAATTGAAATTGTGAGTTGCTATAGTTATAAAAAGAATCCGGCTAGGCTTGGTAAGGGAGGAAATTCGATAAAAATTGATTTACGAGCCTAAGAGTAAAATCGTAATTTTTGTGAAAGTCTAGGGGCAAAATGGTCTTTTTGCCAAAGTATAAATTATGAAATGTATTGGTTAATATGATGATTAAAATAGCGGATTTTATTATTATAGATCAGGAAAATCGAGATCCGAGCTTAAATCGAAAAGTCCGATGTTATGGACTAAAATGGAAGAATTGGTCAAAATTTGCATTTGAGGTAAGTCTGTGTGACTAAATAAGCATGTTATTCATATTATTGTTAGTATACTTGAAATCTAGTTTGCTATGATTGTATTTAATTATATGTTGATGGAATATGACATTCCATTGAAACAAGTTGTATGTTAATAATGCAACTATATTGTTATGATGTGTGATTGAATTGATATTGCATAAATTGTTTTGATTGTGAATATGAGTACGCATGATGAGAAATTATTGTAACAAAGACTCCCGGTTGAACAATAGGAATAGATTTGGATATTCATGCCATGACATTGGGTGATATGTGTGCTAGTGTAAAACATGTTTGGGACATGCATAGGCTACATTATGAGAGCCAATGTAAGACATGTCTAGCACATATCGGCATTGAGACTAGAGCTAGTGTAAGACATGTCTGGGACATGCATCGGCCTCGAGATATACAAGCTAGTGCAAGACCTATCTGGGACATGGCGTCAACTTGTTGTGTGTCAGTGTAAGACCTGTCTGGGACATGGCTTCGACACCGATAGTTAAGAGCCAGTGTAAGACCTGTTTGGGACACAGCATCGACCTCGACATATGAAAGTCAGTCTAAGACCTGTGTGGGACATGGCATCAACTTTGATGTGCTAGCCAGTGTAAGACCATGTCTGGGACATGGCGTCAGCATCTTATCCCATGTTTTGGGCTATTGAATATCCTATTGTATTCCAAATGGTTCAATGGGAGATGTATGGTTTATATCGAAATGATAGAGCTTATGGCTATGTTGTGAGTGGTATAGGCACTTACATAAAATTGATGAGATGTGAATTCAATTCATGTTGTATGATTTTATAAGGAATGAATATGAGTAAGTATATGACCATGTTGAGTAACATAGGTATGTATGCCATACTCATGAGAAATGATTTCGGTTTATGATGCACATTTAGTGAAGATGTAAATAGGTAAGTCATGCCTATGAGAATGATTTTGTCATGACCTTGTGATTATAGGTCTATACTTATGATGTATAAACATGTATTTTTACCAATGTGGTGAAAATGAATTAATTAGGTGTGATAAACTTAGTATCATTAATTTACACTAAAACAGTTTTGGACAGCAGCAGTAGTCCGACTTTGAAAATCCACCAAAAATTGTGGAAATTGATTTAGAGGCTGAATAAAATATTAAATTAAATCTTAATGAGTCTAGTTTCACATAGAAGAAACAGTGTAAGAAAAGAATTTTCATACTATGAAATATTTAAATTGTTGTGAGATAGAGTTAGAATGATTTTGAAATCCTCTATTCTAATTTGAGAAAATCATTGAAAATTGTAAAAAAACATTTATGGGTTATAATTTATATGGTTAGAATTCTTAATGAGTCTATTTTCAAGAGAAATAAATAGGAACATCATCCCAGTCCTTTATTATGAGATAATTATTTTTAGTGTAGGGGGTTGGAATTGTTGGACAACAAAAAGGGGTAATTTTAAAAAATAAAATGTACTTATTAGCTAGACCAAAAATTCTGAAAATTTTATGGTCAGCAGATATGTGAGTCTATTTTCATGGAAAATTAGCAGATCTTAATTTGGAGTCCCGTAGCTCCAAATATAAATAATTTGGTAACTATGACTTGAGAAAACAGCATGACCAAAATATAAGTAAAAGTGTAATTATGGTTGTATTACCTTGAGAAGCATGTTGGTATATTGCTTATTATTTTCATATGGACTTACTAAGCTTTAAGCTTACTCCCTCCTCTCCATTTCTTTAGTGTTGTCAGGTCGGCTCGGGGTTGGAAATCGTCGGAGGCAGCATCACACTATCAAGTCATCATTTTGGAAGTGTCAACTTATATATATATATGTGTGTGTGTGTGTGTGTGAAGCTTTCATAAGTGAGTGGCATGTATAAAGACTTAGTTTTTATGTTAGATAATATCATGAGTAGCCAAATGTATTGGCTTATGTTTATTCATTGTATATAGCTATAGGATGTGGCTTATAATGTTTTGGCTTATAAGCCTAATTATCCTTAGTATTTGTTAATGCCTTACGATGTGATTATAATTGTTTACTGAATGAATAGTATAACATATGCGCATGAGAATACCTTAAGACCATTCGGGGTGGTCATGGTTATGGAATAAACGTGTAAATTGGCATTAAGTTGATAATTTTTGAACATGGACATTTGTTGAATAGAATAAGTAGAGATTAATTATTGGGTAATATGTTATGGTTGGTTGTTAAAAACGTGCCTTAGTGAGGCATGCTAAATCATTAAAATGATGCTATGGTAGGTGTCTTTAAAGTGGTTAAGTTTGTGAAAGATAAGGCAACAAAAAGGCTTGGAAAATAGCCTAAGTGCTAGCCATACGGGTGGAGACACAGCCATGTGTCTCAGCCGTGTGGATGACACGGCCCAGCATACAGGCATGTGGCCTTGCCATGTGGTTCAGTTTGTTTTGCTAACGTCACAAACAGAGAGTTACATGGCCTAAGGACACAGGCGTGTTATTGACAAACAGGTATGTCCCTATGCCTATACGGGCGTGTGATCCTTTTTCATGAAAATTTTTCTATGTTTTCCCAAAACTTTCCAAAGTTATCGGGTTAGTCCCTAACTGCCTTTAATGCATTTTTAGAGCCTCGTTAGCCAATGCATACCCAAAATCACATCAAATTCTTCGAATGGAAACAACATCAGATTAGCAGGAAAATAGAAATTTTGATTCATTAATAGACAATTCTTACAGACTTTTCAGCCAAAACACATTTGCCTAAGGGGTTCGATACTCTAATCACAAATTTAGTAGACTCTACAGGAAAAGTCTTACTAGATACTAAATTCATACATATATAAGAATGAGTTGATCCTGGATCTATCAATACAATCACATTAGTATCATAGAGAGTGAAAGTACTGGTGATAACATCTGGAGATGAAGCTTTTTCGCAAGTGCGAATAGTGTAGGCTCTAGCAGGTGCTCTAGCCTCAGATCTCACAGCTAAATCCTTTGTCACCCCAGGAAATTCCAGGGATCTACCTCTGTTCGACGTGTTACTTAGTCTCACATTTTGAGGTCTATCTTTCTCAGTCATCTCAGGACAGTCTTTAATAAAATGATCTAGCGAGCCACATTTGAAACAAGTTTTTGTACTTTTATTCTAGCATTCACAAAAATGTCTTCTCCCGCACTATTGACACTCAGGTTTGTTATTTCTCACACTGCCAATACTCGAAATAGAAGTAGCTTGAGCTTTATAATTCATAGGTTGATTTCCATGATCTCTATTCTGATACCCATTGATGCATTCGATCGACTATAAGAATCTCAGAATTTCTTTGATGAAGAATGATAAGGTTTATTCATCGGCCTTTTTCTCTAATCTCTAGCCTCTAAATCAGTTTTCTTCTTTTCTCGGCTAAAGTCTTCGACTTTACAAGCCCAATCAACTAACACAACAAATTCTTTTAAATCTAATGTCCCGACCAAAAGTTTAATATCTTCATTCAACCCATCAACAAACCACTTACACATAATTTCTTCGGTAGAAACATACTCCCGAGCGTACTTGCTCAACCGTACAAATTCTTTTTCATATTCTGTCACAGTCATTCAGCCTTGTTTCCATTCTAGAAACCTTTGTTCTTTTGATCGGGAAATCTTTAACTGAGTATTTCATTCGGAATTCAGATTGAAAGAACTCCCAAGTAACCCATTCTTTTGGAACCAAATATATCAATGTGTTCCACCATTGGTATGCGGTGTCTCTCAGCAAAGATACAACACATTTAATAAATTCATCAGGAGTACAAGACAATTCATCAAATACTCGAATCGTATTTTCGAGCTAGAACTCAGCTCTTTTAGCATCATCATTAGCATTAGCTCTGAACTCTTCAGCCCTGTGTTTGCGGATCTTGTCAACTAGAGGCTTATTCAACCGTATTGAATATATAACTTGAGGAATAACAGGAATAGGTGGGGTGGAGGTTGCTGAAGAGACAAGTTTGTACGAATGTATTGAGTGAACCATTCGTTCATCATTTAGAAGAAGGCTTCTTTAGCCTCTCCTCCCTGACTGTCCGCCACGGGTCTAAAATAAGATGGCATTGTCCCTTGTGCAGGAGCAGGTGCATTACTCTCAACCTCATCGGCTATAGCTCGATTAGGATCCATTACTATATGAAAACACAGTTTAAAACGTCAAGAGTCATCACACTATCTCAGTTTATATATATAGCATGTATAGCTCGACTCAAATACACTACGTTTTAAACCATATCCATCACCGATGTAGGGTTACGAGGTATTACCGATCAATTCACAACATATAGCATACATTTATCAAACATAAAGCATTCATTCTCATAAATCATTCAACACAATCACATTGTCCCTTATAAGTGCCTACAAGCCCTTAAACATGCTTTAGAAGTGGTTCAGGATTGAACTGATAACATATGAAAATTTTGGAAACTTAGAAAAATTTCAACCATACAGGGGTCACACGCCCGTATGAACAGGTCGTGTGCCTCACACGGCTCTAGACATGCCCGTGTCTCAGGCCGTATGGAAACAGGGCATACATACTGACTTGGGTCACATGGCCGACCACACGCCTATGTGTCTAGATTGTGCCAAATCTGTAAGGTATACTGAATTATGCAACATGACCAAGTCATACACTCGTGTGCTTGGCTGTGTGCCAATTAGGAGGGTATACTGACTTGTACACACGGCCAATCACACACCCATGTGTGAGACCTTGTGCAGCATTTTCAATTCAATTTCAACACGACAGGACACACAGCCATGTAACATGACCGTGTGTCACACACGGCTAAGACACACGCCCTTGTCTCTGCCCGTGTGGACAAAAATAGGTCACTCGCAAGGCCAATTTACCACCCCAACTTCAAAATACCTACACAAGGCAAAATGGTATCATTCCATTATACAATTAGGTAGCCAAAATCATCAACCAAATGCATAATTCCTACCATTATAATTTCATCTATTCTAATTCTCAAATCACTACCATTTACTTATCCAAATACATGCCAAAACAATATCAAACAAATCTGGTTCATTTACCTTAATTTACACAAACATAACTTACCCTATAAATAACCAATACAACATCTAAAATCATATCTCTCATCAAGGCATTTCTCAAGCATTTATACTCCACAAATCAAATAACCATTTGAGCAACTATAAAACCATCACCACATTCATACCAAAACATACCAAAATAAGCCATCACTTATGGCTATATATACAAACCAAAACATATACATTTACAAATCATTTCTAATAGCCAAACACAAATCAATATTAACATCACTTACAAGCCAAATCTCATGGCTATAATCACAACCAAAATACCACATCTAGCCTATACATGCCATATACAATAAATGTATAATCCAAAAGTACCAACTTAGATGTTTGAGAGTGCGATGATGTTCCCGACAACTCCTAGATCCGAGCTAGCCTTGAATCACTACAAAACATAGAAAAATAATACAAAGTAAGCTTTTAAGCGTAGTAAGCTCGTATGAGATAAAGTTAATGCAATCACATAAACATAAATCAATATATAACATTCATTAACTATCAAACCTTTCAAGTACTCATTAACAAAATTATATACTCTCATCATCATTTCTTCGATTCAAATCTAAAATGGTTTATTCACATACCTGTACCATCTCGTATCAATCTCATATGCATTCTCATCTTTCATTTACCCGTTGAACCATTCAGAATAGAAATTGGATACTCAAAGATCTCACACGATAAGTACCTATACCATGGCCCAAAGCCAAATCAAGGTATCTTATCCAAAATACTGATATCATGGCCCGAAGCCAAACAGCCAATATGCATGGCCCGAAGCCAAATCAGTTTATCTCGTAGCCGAAGTGCTAAATCATGGCCCGAAGCCAACTCAAAGTGTTCTTAATGTTGTCACTAGCATCCTAAACTATTCCTAAGGTTCAATCAAGATTCCAACTGTCAAATCTTCGTCAAATCATTTCCAAACTTGTTTGTAATCACATAATCCCAATTCATGCTATGTCAAAGCACGTAAAATACATTTGAAATAAAATTATAACATACAAACTTACCTCAGATGTTAAAATGGTGAATTGAGTCGATTAGTCGATAACTTTATCTTTTCCCCGATCCAAGTCTGAATTTCTCCTTTCTTGATCTAAATATATTTAAAATTAACTTATTTAATCAACCATTCATTAAATTTAGTCCAAAACATACATTTAGGCCTATTTGCATATTAGCCCCTAAACTTTCACACTTTTAACACTTTGGTCCTTATTTCACAAATACACAAAATTCACACAATTCAACAAAACCCATGCCTGGCTGAATTATATATAGATCCCTAGCAGCCCAAAACTTTCATTTACTTCACATTTCAACCACACAATTTGCACATTTCACAATTTAATCCCTATTATGCTTTTTCATCAAAAATCACTTTACAAAACATGTAAAACTATAATCAAGCTTTCGTATTTCATCTTCAAACACCAAAGAACACATAAACTCATTAGTGGAAACTCTTAAAATCTTTAACAATTTCAAAATTAAAGGTACGGGCTAGCTGCATTGAGCTGCAATGATTACAAAAACATAGAAATCATTAAAAATTGAGCAAAAATATACTTCCAATTTAATCTTGAAGTAGCCAAAATTTTGAAGCCCTAACTAGCTTTTCTTCATGCTTTATTCGGCCAAAGATGATGATAAAATAATAATTTTTATGCTTTGTTTTATTTAATTCATCATTAATTATCAAATTCCAAAAATAACCTTATTATAAAACTATTATAATCACTTAATGGTTGTCCATAATGGTCCACTCATGCAATCATTGGTCTAATTATCACTTAAGGACCTTAACTTTAAGGTTCTTTAACTATTAGATACCTATAACAAGTAGAATGCAACTTTTGTATTTTACGCTATTTAGTTCTTTTTCACAAATTAAACAACCAATCGATAAAATTTGTAACATCCCAAATTAGGATCTAGTCGAAACAGTGGTTTTGAGATCGCAAATTTCAAATAGAAATAATTATTTTATGATTATTTAATGGTTCATGATATGATTGCATGTTTGTGTGAAATTCTCATGAAGAAATTCTACGTCTAAAATGTCCAATTTGAAGTTAGGGACTAATTTGAATAAGTTGCAAAACTTGTGTTCTAGAAGTTTCAAGCATGAAATTGCATTGGATTATTAATTAGAGGTCTTTAAATAGCAATTTGACCAAGTTCTAAAAATTGGACAAAAATGGGCATGAATAGGAAATTTTTTAAAGAAAGGCTTAAAGGGCATTTTTGTCATTTGGTAAATAAAAGAATAAAAAGGGAAAATCAGTAAAAAAATTTCTCATTTTCTCCAAGTGCTAGCCAAAATTTCCAAGAGCCATAGCTAGGGTTTTGTTCAACTTTTCAAGCTTGATTGTAAGTGCTTCCTAGCCCCGTTTTTAATGTTCTTTACATTTTTGAGATCCTTGAAGCATGATCTATCCATTTCTAGCCATATTTTGAAGTAGGGTTCATGTATGAAACTTGACCCATGTGTGACATGTTTGTATTTTGATGTTTAATGGAAGAATAAGAAAGTTTGATGTGTGATGAATATTTTTTACTAAGTGATTTTTAGTGAAAGCACCTAAAAGGGACTTATTTGTAAAAGATGTAGAAATGGGTAGTAGAAATGTGATTTAATGAGAAATGTGGGATAACATGAGTTAAAATATGAATCAACTAGGCTTGGGTAACTAAGAAAATGCATGTATTTCATTTTACGAGCTTAAGGACTAAAGAGTAAATAAGTGAAAATTTAGGTGTAAAAAGGAAATTTTGCCAAAGTATGTGTTATGGGATGATTTGAACAATGTATGTATTAAATAGGTTAAATTTAGCATTATAAGTCAAGAAAAATGACATTCGGGTCTTGATCAAGGGAAAAATAAGGTTTACGAGGATTAGGTTCGTTCCTATCATTTTGTACCGAGGTAAGTTCATTTGCAAATTATGCAACATGTACGATACTTTAAATGCTCTAATATTGCATGTATGGAAGTATATATATAATCAATGTGATGTTGTACTATATGTTAATGCTTAAATGTTATTATGAATTATGCTTTGATTATTCCATGAGTATGTGATTGGTGCTATGGATATTGAAATCGACATTACGAGCAAGCTCAATAGAAATGTGGTGTCGAAGACTCCCATTTGAACCTTAGGAATAGTTTAGGATACAAGTGACATGTCACTAAGAATTATGTGATATAAGCTCATGAGTTGTGGTCTGAGTTCATGATATATGTGACACATGTTTTGGCGTTCCGGGTACTGGTCTTGTATGTCTACCAGTGGCTAGGTAGTTCGGCATGTGTTACGGATACCTGACAGCTTGTGTGAGTAGCCTGAGTAGCTACATCCTGACCGTAGCTTGCGTGAGCAGACTCGTGAGTAGCTCAAAAGCGAGCAACATGTGATATATGATATGAGGTAGCGATGGCTACATATAGGACACTTAGGTGCGTGTTTTCTATGCATCCGATGGTATTCCAAGTGTTCAACGGGTAGTCCAAAGAGAAGTTCAATGAGTAATTTGATGAATACGTCAAAGATGAGAAAGTAAGTCATTATATGCGAGTGGGCACAGGTATGTATATCTAACTCATGGGAACATCATGGGATATTGTAACAGCCCGATTTAGGGCCTAGTCAGAATAGTAGCCTCGGGACCACAAATTTGATGTCAGGAAAATTATTTTATTATTATTTTGATGTATTAGCAGGTTTTTAAGAGTATGTGAAAATTTTAGTGATCAATTTTAGCATTTAGAAGCCTAATTGAGAAAAAGGACTAAATCACATAAAGTGCAAAAGTCTTAAATTGATAGCTAAGGGTGTTAAATTGCCATGAAACATAACTTGGGGGTCTTTAAAGGGCAAATAGACCTTAGAAAGGATGCTAGCCGGCCATAGGGGATATAAGAAAGAGAAATGGTCAAAATTATGTGGGTTGGTGACCAATTTTGACTAAAATAGAAATAAAATAAGAGAAAGATGATATCACCTTCTCATCTTCTTCTCTACCACCAAAATGTTCAGCAAAATAAAGGTTTTAGAGCTTAAAAATTTCAGCAACTTTAAGCCTTCACAAGTAAGTGATTTTCCAACCCCTTTGTTGAATATTTTTGTACTTTTGAGACCCTTAGAGCTTAAGCTTTCAAATGAGGGTACTATTTTGCAAAATGACGAAGATTCTAGGGCTTTCCCATGAAAGGATTTGTAATGTTTATAGAGTTTTTTAGGAAGAAAATGAGTCTTCGGCAACTTTTGTGAAAGGTGTTAGCATGAAAACACCTAAAAGGACTATTTTACATAAGTTGTAAAATAGATGATAAGTGTGTGAAATAGTGGGAATTTGGAGTTTCTATAAGAGTAGAAAGGGTTCTCTAGGCTTAAGGTGTGAAGAAATTCGATAAAAATTAATTTTTGGGCTTAGGGGTAAAATGGTTATTTTGCAGAAGTCTAGGGGCAAATTGGTCATTTTGCCCAATTATGAATTGTAGAGTGCCTAGATTGATAAAGTGACTAAATAAATGCATTTTTTTATTATAGATCGAGGAATACCGAATCCAAATCTAGACCGGGGAAAGCCAAGCAAATCGACTAAATCAACTAGTCATCACATTTTGTAATCTGAGGTAAGTTTATGTAAATAATAAAACCACATCACTAATGTATATGTGTTTAATTGTATTTGAATTAATATAGCATGAATTGCTTGATTTTGAAATTGAGAAAGTATGATGATAATAGAGATAGTAGAGTTCCCGTTCGAACCTATGAAATATATCGGATATTCAAGCCATGACATACGAGTCATTGTGGGCTAGTGTAAGACATGTCTGGGACATGCATCAGCCACTAAGCCAGTGTAAGACCATGTCTGGGACATGGCATCGGCATCGAGACGAGTGCTAGTGTAAGACATGTCTGGGACATGCATCGGCTACGAGATGATAGTCAGTGTAAGACCATGTTTGGGACATGGCATCAACATGAGATATGAGCTAGTGTAAGACCATGTCTGGGACAAGGCATCGGTACCTTACCTACGTTTGAGGCTTAATGAATATCCAGTAGTGTTCTGAATGGTTCAACTGTGAGTTTTATGACTTTAAGTTAATGAGCATGGTATAACTGTGTTGTGAGTGGTACAAGTACCTATTTGAAATGTATGAGACATAAGCTCGATATAAGATAAGAGGTTTATATGGATAGTGATGAGTAAGTTATGCTTGTGCCTACTTTTGTGTTATGAGCATGTGCAACTTACTAAGCTTTATGCTTACTCCCTCTCATTTCCTTTTTCTTATAGTGCCACCTATCTAGCTCAAGGATCAACGGAAGTCAGAGATATTAATTATTCTATCAATCAAAGCATTCGGTATAGTTTGATTTAAATTTTTGAATATGGCATGTATAGGGAACTAGACTTATGCCTTCTGTTAATATTAACTTGGCCAAATGTATTAGCTCGGGATAAATCCCTCATTTTGTTCATTTTGATTTGTATGGAATGAAGTTATTTTCATGGTTGAGTAAAATGCGTAAATGGAATGTTGTCTGTTGTGGATGATTTGGTTGCTTGAGATAGTCTTATATTGGATTTGGTGGTTATAGTGCAGGTTGTGTAAGTAAGGGTGGCAAAGTGGCTTGGTAAACAGCCTTATATTGTCCACACGAGTAGACACACGGCCAGAGCCACGACCGTGTGTCTCAGCCGTGTAAGGGACACAGCCTAGCACACAGGCATGTGCCATGGCCGTGTGATATTTTGGGGATACTGACATCAGAAACAGAATGTCCATGTTTTTACACACAGGCTAGGACACGAACGTGTCATGGCCGTGTGAAGCACACGGGCCAAGGACACAGGCATGTGCCAGGCCGTGTGAAAACCCCTGTAGGTGTGCAATTAGAAGTAATTCTACACGGGTGGAGGATATGGGCGTGTCCCTATATTGCTTAAGCCGCGTGAGCCACACGGGCCATTAACACGCCCATGTTAAAAAAGGCTACACGGGCATGTTGTCCACGGGCGTGTGCCTTGTTTCAAAGTCAAATTTTCTATATATGGGTTAAGGGCTCAAGTTGATCCTAAATAGTTCCTAATGGTTGATTAGGGACTCGTAGGCCCATCACAAGAGGTTTAAAGTAGAAATTAAAAAAGTTTTAAATTGGACCTAGTTTGGGTGACTTGTGAATGTTTGTGTGCATGAGATCGAGTTAAGTAATGCCTCGTGTTCCGCTCCAGCATGGGTTACAGGTATGGGGTGTTACAGATATGATGAATTGGTGGTAAGGATATATATATGAAGAATAAGTTTAAGTGATTTAATAATAAATTGCAAGAGTATGTTTATTATGTTAAATGTATGATTAATGCTTGTCTGAATTGCATTTTATTTACATGTGAACTTACTAAGATTTAAAGCTTACCCCCTTTCCTTTCCTTTCCTTATAGTGTTGCCAAGCTAGCTCGGGGATCAGAGAACGTCAGAGTTTTTGATCACACTATCAATTGGAAATTTTGGTATAGTTAGATTCAACATTTCGAATATGGCATGTATAGGGACTTGGTCTTTTTATTATGTGTCATATTGATTAGCCAAATGTGTTGGCTCATGATGACATTATGATTCATTTTGTATTTATCCATGAGAGGTGGCTTATATTGATTATTTGGGTTGTAACCCTAATCAGTTATCCATGCCTGCAAATGTGTTATTGCCTGTTGTGGTTGCTTGATGGATGTGTGATGAGGCTTGTGATTGTTTGTGATAATGAGTGTAATGGATGGCATGTATGCTTAATGGATGAAATATGATTAATGTATAGGGTAATAAATATGGTACAAATGTATAACTTGGAAGTAGGATAGCAAAGATAATTATCCATGAAATTGGGGTGGAAAACCTTGTGTAAACCTACTAACTTGAATATGTTATACATTGACTTATTAAAACATAAAATGTCTACGTTTCATATGATAAATGTGCCATGTTGTATGCCATGAAGTGGGTATAAATGTGTGAGTGCTTAATGGGTGGCAAATGGCTTGGAAAATAGCCTAGAAATTATCCACACGGTTGGACACACGGGTATGTGTCTAGGCCATGTGTGACACACTGTCTGTCCCATAGGCATGTGGTTTGGCCGTGTGTCCCCTGCACCCTAATTAATGCAGAACAGAATGCCCAGTAGTAAACACACGGGCAGAGACACGATCATATGTCTCAGCCATGTGGAGGATACGGCCTCAGGACATGGGTGTGTACCCAGGCCGTACGAAGTCTGCACTTAATTTCGAGAATTTAATTCACCACACAGCCTAAGCACACGTGCATGTGCTGTGGTCGTGTGACCTCATTTTGCTGATGACGTCATAGTTAGAGAGTTACACGGGCTGAGTGTAATAACCCAATTTAGACCCTACTCGAAACAGTGGTTTTGGGACCACAAATTCTAGTTAGAAAAATATTTTAATATTATTTTCTATGTTCATAATATGTGAATTGACATGTGTAAAAGTTTCGTATGAAAATTCGATCATTTGTGTGCTTAATTTGTGAAAAAGACCTAATCGCGTAAAATGTAAAAGTGGCTAGCTATATGTTAAAAGTGTTTAAGTGTTATGGTTTTGTAAATGTAGGGTCCTTATGTTGTTATTAGACCACATGGTTAACAGATGGACAAAAATAGGCTTATATTAGTGGAAATTTAAATGTGTTTATAAAGGTTATAATGGTAATTAGCAAATTACATGTAAATTAAGTAAAAAAAAGCCAAAACTACATTTAGTTCATCCATTCTTCACCGAAAATAGAAAGAACAGATAGGGTTTAAAGCTTTAGAAGTTTCGACACACACAAAGCTTAATTAAGGTATGGTTTTAACCCGATTTTTGATGATTTCTACGTTTTTACGATCGTTGTTAAGCGTTCTAACTAGCCCATGCTTAAATTCATGAAATTGTTGATGATTTGATGAGATGCCATTGATGAATTCATAAATTTTGTGATGTTAAATGGTGAAATATGAAAGCTTGGTGATAGATAAGTATGTTTTGCATTGTGATTTTTGATAAAATTGCTTATTATGGACTAATTTGTGAAAATGAGATATTGAGGGGTTGAAATGTGAAATAAATGATAAGTATGGGCTGATAAGGACCATAGGAAAATTCGGTTATGTATGGGTTTGTTGAAATTATGTGTATTTTGTGAATTTGTAAAATAGGGACTAAAGTGTTAAAATGTGAAAATGTGAGGGTTAATTTGTAAAATAGCCTAAATATGTGTATATGGATTGAATTGAATGATTTTTTGAATAAAAGGGTTAATTTTGAATTCATATAGATCAAGAAACGAGAAATTCAAATTTAGATTGTGGGAAATCGAATATTATCGAGTAAATGATCCGAATCGTCAATTCTGAGTAAGAGGTAAGTTCGTACGTGATAGATGATGTTATAGTTATGTTTTAATACTTTGATAATGCATAAATTGTATAGATATTTGATTACGGTTTGAGCATGATGATAATCGATTAAGTTCGGCATTAAGTGTGCGGTTCGAAATAACTTCGGCTACAAATGGCACTAAGTGTGCGAGTTGGAATAGCTTCAGCTACATGAGGCACTAAGTGTGCGATACCGAGATAGCTTCGGTTTATTGAAATGGCACTAAGTGTGCGAGATTGTTATGGCTTCAGCAAATCACTGATGCATTAAGTGTATGAATTCTTCAAGCATGGAAAGACTTCCAAATGAATTAATGTATTTGAACGAGAGTTAAAGTTGAAATGAATAAATACGAAAAAGTTCAGGTATGTTCTATACCAATGTGGTAGATGATACTATGTGTATGAAGCTTGATAAATTTGTATGAATGATCGCGTGATTTCGTGATAGGTTTTCATATTTATAATTAATTGTTCTTGAAACTAACTATTATCGCGATGTAGGCAAGTGTACCTATCGAACAGTAGTATAGTTTTAGCAAGACCGGATTGTCGAACCCAAAGGAACTAAAAGTACTAGTAATGACTGTCTTTTTAATATCTAGCCTAAGAATAAAGTGATTTTGTTTTAACTAGCTAATTATCTAAACTAAGAATTCACAGAGAATAGAATTGGGGAATTGCTTTTGAGAAAATCGATTGAATTGAGACAATACCTAAGGAAAAATCCACCTAGATTGTACTTTTATTCTGGCTCCGAATCGGACGATTTATTCATTTAACTTGTTCCGTAGAGATCCCTAAGTTATGTTATTATCCCTATTCAAGGATAATAACGTCTAATCCTTAGATTGAATAATTGAGACCATTCTCTAATTAACACCCTAGGGTTGCATTAACTCGATCTATGGATCCCCTTATTAGGTTTCATCCTAATCTGGCAAAATCTTGTCACCCTATGTCTAGGCGCGCATTCAACTCTACTTAATTATGACAAATGTACTCTTAGACAGGGTCTATTCCTCCTCTAAGTAAGAGCTTATCTTGAATCAGTATCCTAGGATATCAAAACAAGAATTAAGAACACATAATTAAGATCAAGTTAAATATTTATCATACAATTTAGAAAATAATGACAAGATTAGTCTTAGGTTTCATTCCCCTTAGGTATTTAAGGGATTTAGTTCATAACTAAAAAAGAAAACATCTCAGAATAATAAAGAATTCAAAACATAAAGAAAACCCAAAAATCCTGAAGGGGAAATTGAGGAGAGATCTTCAGTCTTAATGATGAATCCGGCTTCTGAGATGGATCAATCGGCTTCCTTGGACTAACTCCTTACTCCCTATTCTGTGTGTCCATTTCTTCCTCCTCTAGGGTGTATTTATAGGCTTTGGAATGCTTAAAAACCCTCAAAATTAGCCTTTTTCTGAATTGGGCTCAACTTGGGCTCGGCAGGGACACGCCCGTGTAACACGTCCGTGTACGATTACTTCAGGCCGTGCTCGAGCCTGCCAAATTGACACGGTCGTGTGGTCTGCTCGTGTGATGAGGTCCAGGCCGTGTTGATTTCGTACTTTGGCCATTTTCTCTATTTTTGGCCCATTTCTCGTTCCTTTTACTCTCCTATGCTCTTCTAAGTATAAAACATGAAATTAAAGCATTAGGAGGATCGAATTCACCAATTCTAATGGAAAATCATCCATAAAATGCGTTAAGAATGGGATAAAAGTATGTATAAATTACGGTTTATCAAATAACCCCACACTTAAGCATTTGCTTGTCCTCAAGCAAAATTCTCAACTCATAATCAAAATAAATTCTTCTCAACTTATAATTTCTATCGATAATATCTCAAAATAATTCATAGGTAATCATACATTGAGAATTCAACTAAAAGAACATAAAAGTTTCAAACATTCCAAGTTGAGCATTTTTTCCTGAAAACATAGGTGTTTCTCCTCATTTAAGTAATTACCTTTGATTTGGAATATCACAGAGTTTCACATCCTCATTAAAGATTCACTTAAATCACTCGAGGTGTTTTAAGGACCATAAATGAAGCACTCAATAGTCAATAATGAAAAGTCATTACCATAGGCTTTCATGAAAATCAAATCTCCACCACTGATAAATAGAGATGAAACATCAATCAAAAGGTCTTTAGAGAGTTGTAATGAGGCTTGGTTATGGGGTGTGGTCACAAGCTGAAAGAAAGGGTTAGAATCGAGATTGAATTGAAAAATTGTCTAACTAGAAAAAGAGTTAATCATCACTTGCGTACAATAGAGCTTTTTCTCAGAATATAGAATTACTAATGTATATACATAGTTTTGTTTTTCTTTTTAAGAACAAGTTAAATAACATAGACTAATTATTAAGAACAAGACATAGCTAAGCAATTTATTTAACTCAAATCTCGACAAAAATAGGGATTAATTTAGGGGATTTCAACAATACTGGGTTAAGGGTTAATATTAAGGGTAATACAAGAAATGGCTTGTTAGGCTCAAGGGGGTTTATTAGGGGTTAATCGTGGAGGTAGGCTTTTCATGGCATGAGTGGGTTAATCCTAACTGCCTTAATCATTTTGACATATCAAATCAAATGGTGTGGTCTTGACATGCATAATCGAGCAAGTTCTAGAATAACAGTTCAATACTGACGCACTCAAAGTAATAATAAAAGTGAGCATGAAAGAATTAATAGATGCTCAAAAGGCTTAAAAATCTCACAAAAATTATGGCTTTTTGATGTTTAGAACTTGTGCATTCCAACTCAAAGTAATACCTAAACTTTGGGGAAACAACCTAAGATTTTAAATTCTTAAAAATCAACTTATCATGCTTGATTCTCTAATGTCTTGAGGTTTAAACAATCAATGCACAAATGCCTATGTTTTAATTTAAGATATATCAATCATCGTCATAAATCAATCAAAATTTATCCTAAATACGATATAAGAGCTTTCCAAGAGAACAAGGCAGTCATTCAGGGATTTTCTGATAATGAAATAAATATCCCCCCACACTTAAGATGTATATTGCCGTCAATATACAGAGATAGATATTAGAATATAAAAATAAGATAGGGAGAGAAGTGAAACCTTCTGTGTTCAAAATGGATGAAATTCCTGGATTAGCGAGAGCGAGTTGCTGGAAATACAACTGGAGGACAAACATGATTCTGAAGGACAAAAAAGATAACTGGGGGAATAATTTGATAGTAATCATAAAGATAAGACGTTTTAAAAACTAAAGAATCTTCAAAAATAAATAAAATAAAATCGATAATCTAAATTTTTTTTTCAAGTGGCACAGCCGGTTCATACGCTCGTGTGGATCGTGTCCCACCTGTGTCTATCGCGAAGTGAGATGTCATCACACGACCTCCGGGCACGCCCGTGTGTCCAGGTCGTGTGGCTACATGATCATGTTACACGACCGTGTGTGATGTGGTTCGCTTCTCCCACAGTCATGTAGCTCTGCGCACGCTCGTGTTATTTTGACAGTGTTGTCCACGGGTGATAGACACGGGCATGTCTTATGCCCATGTTATTTTAACAGGTTCACCTATGGTTCTTCCACACGGGCGTGTCGCACGCCCGTGTTGTTTTGGCAGGTTCGACCACGGCCATGTCACACGGCCATGTTGGGGAAATCTTCTCTCCCTATCTTTTACCCTTTTTTCACACGACCGTGTCGCATGGCTGTGTTTCCGTCCGTATTGGTAACACGGCCTTAAGCACACCCATGCTCTTGGCCGTGTCCCTATGAAAAACCTATATTCAAGCGCTCTGTTAGTAAGTTAGATGTTGAAGACTAAATTCTAAAGAAGTTAATACAGTTAGTGCTCGGGTTGCCCCCCAAGAAGCACTTATTTATAGTCTAAGCTTGACTTACCTCTCCATTGAATGATCATGGTGGTTTGAGGAGTTTATACTCCTCTTTCCTGCTATTAATCTCATCAAAATAAGGTTTTAAATGGGTGTTGTTTACCTTAAAAGTTTCGAACTTGGGATGGCTCACCTCGACCGTACCGAATGGGAAAAAGTTGAGTACCTTAAGAGGGATTTCTTCATTCGATGTGGTAGTGACAATGTGGGGATCTGTGGCATCTAATAAGACTCTATCTCCAACCTTAAGTTGATTTGGAAAGGGATTGAGCTTGTTCTGTCGTAGATTCAGTTTGTCAGGTGTTCTCGGTTTATGCGTTCGCCATTCATCTAGCTCCTCGATTTGTAGCCTTCGATCTTCATGAATGGGTCCTCTACTATTTCTTGCGAATGACTCATGTGCTACCTTCAGACTCATTTCCTACAAAGTAGGTTGTACCATATTGTCAGTTTTAGTAGAATGGGTTAAACGATCAGCTTCAATTTTCGATGTGTTGCCAGAATTGCGAGCTTGAGGAGTGATTGTTTCGTCTTTCACACGGAGTGTAAGTTCACCTGTGCCAACATCAATAATCGTTTTAGCAGTTGCTAAAAAGGGCCTTCCTAGAATTAAAGGAGTGTTGCTATCCTCCTCTATGTCTAGAATAATGAAGTCAACGAGAGATATAAATTTATCGATTTTAACTAGCACATCTTCAATAATACCCCTAGGAAATCTTATAGTTTTCTCTGCTAATTGAATGCTCATCCTAGTCTGTTTGGGTTTCCCGAGACCTAATTGTTTGAACATTTTGTAAGGCATGACATTAATACTAGCCCCCAAATCAGCTAATACATTATTAACATCTAAACTACCAATTAAGCAAGGAATTATAAAACTCCCTGGATCTTTAAGTTTGTTGGGTAGTTTATTCTGGAGAATAGCTGAGCAAACTGCATTGAGCTCCACATGCGACGCCTCGTCCATCTTCTGCTTATTTGCTAAAAGCTTGTTTAAAAATTTCATTGCATTTGGCATCTGTGGTAGAGCTTCAATAAACGGTAAGTTAATATGTAATTTTTTAAGAGTTTAAGGAATTTACCAAATTGTTCATCTAAGCGGTCTTTCCTTGTCGCGTTGGGGTATGGCACACGAGGTTTATATTCGACAGTCACTGGTTTGTTTTTATTATAATCTACCTCACTTTTACCTTTGCTTACCACCGTTTCTTGCCTTGGATCTAGCTCAGGCTCAACAAATCCTTATTCATTTTGAACATTAATTGCGTTGAGCTGTTCCCTTGGGTTAGGTTCAGTGTTACTGGGCAAGCTCCCTTGTCATCGTTCAGAGATTAGTTTGGAAAGCTGGCCTATCTGAGTTTCGAGCTCTTGGATCGATGCTTGTTGATTTTTAAGTGTTGTCTTGGTCTTCTGGAAATGGGTTTCTAACACCAGATAAACTTTGTGAGCATCTCTTCAAGGTTCGGCTTCTTTTCCTGTAGGTAGGGTTGTTGTGGTCTTTGACTTCCTTGACTGCCTCACGAGAAATTAGGGTGGTTCCTCCAACCTACATTGTAAGTATTACTATATGGATTGTTTTGAGGTCGAGGATTATTACTATATTCCGAATGGCTTGTTCCACCTCCACGTACTTTGTACTGCATTACTGACTGAACCTGTGAAAAACTAAGAAAACCATCAATCTTTTTATTCAAGAGTTCTACCTGATTAGAGAACATGGTGACTGAATCGACGTTATAAACATCGGCTGTTTTCGTTGGCTTTGTCCTCATAACTTGCCACTGATAGTTATTCAATGACATCTCTTCTATGAACTCGTACGCATCATTAGGTGTTTTATTACTGATGGTTCCGCAGGCAGCTGCGTCAACCATTTCGAAGGATTCAAGCCATTATGGAATGTTTGAACTTGAAGCCAAAGCGGTAACCCATGGTGTGGGCACCTTCTCAAATGGTCCTTTTATCTCTCCCATGCATCGTAGAGTGTTTCTAAATCCATCTGCACAAAAGAAGAGATATCATTACCTAATTTAGCCGTTCTAGCCGGCGGAAAATATTTTAGTAAAAATTTTTCAGTATTTGTTCCCAAGTAGTAATTGACCCTCACGGTAACGAGTTCAACCACTGTTTAGCTTTGTTCCTCAATGAGAAAAGGAATAACTAAAGATGAATGGCATTGTCAGAAACGCCATTAATTTTAAATGTGTTGCATAGTTCCAAACAGTTTGCTAAGTGAGCGTTGGGATCTTCATCCTGCAAACCATCAAACTGAACAAACTGTTGTATCATTTGAATTATTTTAGGTTTCAGTTCAAAAGCATTTGCAGCTATAGCAGGTCTAACTATGCTTGATTCAGTTCCTATTAAAGAAGGTTTAGCATAATCATACATAGTGCGTGGAGCAGGATTTTGATTAGGCGTAATTGTAGGAGTTAGCTGATTATCTTGGTTTTTAGCCATCTCTTCGGTTGGGGGTTGAGTATCGTCTTTTTGCTCGTTCTCTGTGTATCTTAAGCTTCATCTTATTTCTCTTTGGTTTCTGTGAACTGTGCGATCGATTTCTTCGTCAAAATGTAGTGGTCCTGATGGGTTTCTTCTAGTCATAAACTATAAAAACCTGCTAGAAGAAGAAAAAATAAAAATATTAAAGTAGAATAAAATTAAAAAAAATAGATTGCAAGAAAAATAAATGGCTAAAGTACTAAAAATTGAGTGTTCCTAATATTTTAGTTCCCCAATAACGGCGCCAAAAACTTGATCGCGTGATTTTGTGATAGGTTTTAAATATTTATAATTAATCCTTCTTGAAACTAACTATTATCGCGATGTAGGCAAGTGTACCTATCGAACAGTAGTATAGTTTTCGCAAGACTGGATTGTCGAACCCAAAGGAACTAAAAGTACTAGTAATGGTTGTCTTTTTATTATCTAGCCTAAGAATAAAGAGGTTTTGTTTTAACTAACTAATTATCTAAACTAAGAATTCACAGAGAATAGAATTGGGGAATTGCTTTTGGGAAAATAGATTGAATTAAGACAATACCTAAAGAAAAATCCACCTAAACTGTACTTGTTATTCTGGCTCCGAATCGGATGATTTATTCATTTAACTTGTTTCGTAGAGATCCCTAAGTTATGTTATTATCCCTATTCAAGACTAATAACGTCTAATCCCTAGATTGAATAATTGAGACCTTTCTCTAATTAACACCCTAGGGTTGCATTAACTCGATCTATGGATCCCCTTATTAGGTTTCACCCTAATCCGGAAAAATCTTGTCACCCTATGTCTAGGCGCGCAATCAACTCCGCTTAATTATGAAAAAAGTACTCTTAGATAGGGTCTATTCCTCCTCTGAATAAGAGCTTATCTTGAATCAGTATCCTGCGATATCAAAACAAGAATTAGGAACACATAATTAAAAACAAGTTAAATATTTATCATACAATTCAAAAAATAATAACAAGATTAGTCTTAGGTTTCATTCCCCTTAGGTATTTAGGAGATTTAGTTCATAACTAAATAAGAAAACATCTCAGAATAATAAAGAATACAAAAAATAAAGAAAACCCAAAACTCCTGAAGGAGAAATTGAGGAGATATCTTCAGTCTTGATGAATCCGGCTTTTGAGATGGATTAATCAGCTTCCTTGGAGTAATTCCTTACTCCCTATTCTGTGTGTCCTTTTCTTCCTCCTCTAGGGTGTATTTATAGGCTTTGGAATGCTTAAAAACCCTCAAAATTAGCCTTTTTCGAATTGGACTCAACTTGGGCTCGGTAGGGACACGCCCGTGTAACACACCCGTGTGTGATTACTTCAGGCCGTGCTCGAGCCTGCCAAATTGACACGGTCGTGTGGTCTGCTCGTGTGATGAGGTCCAGGCCGTGTTGATTTCGTACTTTGGCCATTTTCTCTATTTTTGGCCCATTTCTCGTTCATTTTACTCTCCTATGCTCTCCTAAGTATAAAACATGAAATTAAAGCATTAGGAGGATTGAATTCACCAATTCTAATGGAAAATCATCCATAAAATGCATTAATCATGGGGTAAAAGTATGTATAAATTACGATTTATCGATGAATATATTAAATGAGATACAATAGAATTAATAGATGAATTGTGAATTCCTAAGTGTTTATGAATTGATGTTTCGTATAATATAAACTGTTGATTATTTATGGTACGAACTTACTAAGCTATAAAGCTTACTGTGTGAAATGTTCTCTGTTTTACAGTGTTATAAAGCTAGCTCAGATTTGGGGATCGTCAACAACATCAATCACACTATCGAACATCTATTTTGGTACCATTTTGAGAGTTGTATATATGGTATATGACATGTATAGGCTAGTGTCATTTTGGTATGTTTTGTGTTATGATTAGCCATGAGACTTGGCTTGTAAATATTGGTATGTATGGCCTCTTAAGTTGGCCTAATTGGTATGTTTGATATGTAAGAAATGTAATGTTTATAATGTTCATGTGATGGTTTAAATATAGGATGTTGAATTGGCAAGTTTTGTGGTATGAAATAGGTGATAAGATGATGAGATTATACTTTTGAAACTTATGTGAGTTTTAATGATTTTGGTATATTTAGGTTGTAGAATTGAGTAGCGAATTGGATGGTATTTGGATGTTATGCAATATGTATGAAATGGTTGATTTGGTTGCCTATAAATGATGAAAAAATGTTGTGGCTTTGGTGTGTTTGAGATAGGTGGGAAAATGTGGCTTATACCAAGCCTAATTTCACCGCACATGGTTGAGCACATGGGCCTGTGTCTCGACGTGTGTCTGTTGAAATTTAGTTAATCAAGTCAGTCTCGAGCATGGCCTAGACACAAGAGCGTGTCTGGTGGCCGTGTGAGGCACATAACCTTGATACATGGGCATGTGTGGCCATTTCGAAAGGTACACGGGCTAGACACACAGGCGTGTGGTCAGCTGTGTGACCCAAGTTAGTTTCGACCATGGCCAAGGCACACGAGTGTGTCTTATGGCCGTGTGGTTAAGTCAGTATGTATACCCTGTTTTGCCACGGTTTAGACATACAGGCATGTCTAAAGCCGTGTGAGGCACAGGCCTGTTCACATGGGCATGTGACCTGTGAAACTTTAAAAATTTTGTTAAGTTTTTGAGAAAATTTGTATGTGCTCGTTTAGTCCTGACCCTTTCTAAAGCATGATTAAGGACTCGTTGACCT
Source organism: Gossypium hirsutum (assembly GCF_007990345.1). Classification (NCBI taxonomy): domain Eukaryota; kingdom Viridiplantae; phylum Streptophyta; class Magnoliopsida; order Malvales; family Malvaceae; genus Gossypium; species Gossypium hirsutum. The sequence goes on along the minus strand of NC_053431.1, from coordinate 27,396,987 downwards.
TTGTAAGGGACTCTATAATGATGTGTGACTTTTTTGTTATGATATTTGTGAAATGAATGCGAAATGTTTAGATCTGTTCGGTAATGCCCCTTTATCCTAGTCTGGCAACAGATGCGAGTTAGAGGTGTTACATTTTATTGGTATCAGAGCTACGGTTTCGTTGATTCTAGGACTAACGTAGCATATATGAGTCTAGCTATACATGCCATATATATGAACTACGATAGTGTGATGATTTCTGACAGTTAAAATGTGTTTTGCATATAGCTAATGAATCCCGAACAAGTGATAGCTGATGATGTTGAGAGTAATGTACCCGCTCTCGCTCAAAGGGCAGCGCCGGCCAAATCTTGGTTGATATCTAGTAGTCAGGGAGGAAAGGCTAAGCAAGCCTTCTTCCAAATGATGACTGAGTGGTTCATGAAATTCGTATGAACGAATCTGGCTGCTCAACAACCTCCACCCCCACCTATTCCTCAACAAGTCCTGGTTGTGCCACAAGTAATAAATCTGATTTGATTGAGTAAGCCACTTGTTGATAAGATTTGTAAACATGGGGCTGAAGAGTTTTGGGATACAGTTGATGATGATGCTGAGACGGCCGAGTTCTGGCTTGAGAATGTTCTTTGAGTATTTGATGAGTTGTCCTATACTCCAGACGAATGTATTAAATGCATAGTATCTTTTCTTAGAGATAATGCATATCACTGGTGGAAAATGTTGACATTAGTGGTTACTAGGGAACGAGTTACCTAGGAATTCTTTTAGACCGAGTTTCGGAAGAAGTACATAAGCCAAAGATTCCTCAATCAGGAAAATAAAGAGTTTCTAGAGTTGAAATAAGGTCGGATGACTGTAACAGAATACGAAAGAGAATTGTCACGTTTGAGCAAGTATTCTTGAGAATACGTGTCTACTGAAGAGATCATGTTTAAAAGATTTGTTGATGGATTGAACGAAGATCTAAAGCTGTTAGTGGGATACTTGAGCTAAAAGAATTTGTAGTACTGGTTGAGAGGGCTTGTAAAGCTGAGGACCTCAGCAACAAAAAGATAAAAGTTGATGTAGAGGCGAGAGATTCGAGGAAGAGATCGATGAATAAATCTTATCATTCCTCGTCGAAGAAATCAAGACATTATTTTAACCGATCGACAACTTCTATGGGATATCAGAATAGAGATAATGGGAAGCAATATACCAATCCTAAAGCTCAAGCCACATCTGTATCTAGTGTTGACAATGTAAAAGATGTTAAGCCTGAGTGTCAACAATGTGGAAGATGACATTTCAGAGATTGTTGGGGGAAAAGTAATAATAGAGCTTGTTACAGTTATGGTTCACGATATCACTTTATAAAAGATTGCCCAGAGTTAGCTGAAAAACATAATGTTCAAAACATGAGACCGAGTAACATGATATGTGATATTTGTGACAGGTTTTAAATATTTATGATGAATCGTTCTTGAAACTAACTATTATCACGATAAAGGCAAGTGTACCTATCGAACAGTAGTATTGCTTTAGCAAGACCGGATTATCGAACCCAAAGGAATTAAAAGTACTAATATTAACTTTCTTTTTATTATCTATCCTAAAAAATAAAAGGGTTTTGTTTATCTAACTAATTAACTAAACTAAGAAATCACAGAAAATAAAATTGGGGAATTACTTTTGGAAAAACAATTGAATTAAGACAATACATAAGGAAAAATCCACCTAGACTTCACTTGTTATTTGACTCTGAATCGGACGATTTATTCATTTGACTTGATCCGTAGAAACCCCTAAGTTATATTATTATCCCTCTCGAGACTAACAACGTCTAACCCTAGGTTGAATAATTGAAATCTCTTTCTAATTAACTCCCTAGGGTTGCATTAACTCGATCTATGGATCCCCTTATTACGTTTCACCCTAATCCGAAAAAATCTTGCCACCCTATCTCTAGGCGCGCAATCAACTCCGCTTAATAATGACAAATATACTCTTAGACAGGGTCTATTCCTCCTCTGAATAAGAGCTTAACTTGAATCAATATCCTGAAATATCAAACAAGAATTGAGAACACATAATTAAGAACAAGTCAAATATTTATCATACAATTCAGATAATAATAACAAAATCTATCTTACGTTTCATTCCCTTTAGGTATTTAGGGGTTTTAGTTCATAACTAAAAAGGTAAACATCTCAGAAGAATAATGAATACAAAACATAAAGAAAAACCTAAAACTCCTGAAGGGAAATTGAGGGGAGATCTTCAGCCTTGATGATGAATCCGGCTTCTGAGATAGATCAATAGGCTTTCCTTGAGCAGTTCCCTACTTCCTCCGCCTCTTGGGTGTATTTACAGGCTTTAGAATGCCTAAGAACCCTCAAAATTGGCCTTTTTCAAATTGGATTAAACTTGGGTGGACAGGAACACGCCCGTGTGACACGCCCGTGTGGGATTGCTTAAGGCCATGGTCAAGCCTGTTAAATAGGCATGGGTGTGTGGTCCACCCGTGTGAGTCGTGCTTCGATTCTACCAAATTAACACAGCTATGTGGTTTACCCGTGTGAGGAGGTCCAGGCCGTTTTGATTTCGTACGTTGGCCCATTTTCTCCGTTTTTGGTCCATTTCTCGTTCCTTTCACTCTTCTATGCTCACCTAAGTATAATACATGAAATTAAGGCATTAAGAGCATTGAATTCACCAATTTTAAGGGAAAATCATCCATAAAATGTGCTAAGCATGGGATAAAAATATGTATGAATTACGGTTTATCATAACACTGCAACTAGAGGTAGACCACCGAGAAATATAGGAAATGCCAGTGGTGATAGAGGTGTGACACGAGACACTATAGCTAGATCTGATACTAGAGCACCTGCACGAGCCTATGCTATTCGAGCACATGAAGAAGATCCATCTCCAGATATTATTACTGGTACTTTTACTCCATATGATACTAAAGTTATTGCATTGATAGATCCAGGGTCTACTCATTCATATATATGCATGAATTTAGTATCCAGTAAGACTTTGCCTGTAGAGTCTACTGAACTTGTAATTAGAGTATTGAACCCCTTAGGCAAGTCTGTATTAGTTGATAAAGTATGCAAAAATTGTCCATTGATGATTCGCGGTAATTGCTTTCTGGCCGATTTGATGTTTTTACCATTTGACGAGTTTTGACATAATCCTAGATATGAACTAGTTAACATTGCATGATCCTATTGTAAAGATGATTGATTTGATATGTCAGGGTAATGAGATTATTCGAATTTAATCAGATGTTTTGAATGGATTGCCAGCTGTGATTTCAATGATGTTAGTTCAAAAATATGTGAGATTGCGAAGCTTATTTAGCTTATGCGTTTGACACAAAAGTGACTGAAAATAAGATTGAATCAGTGCCAGTTGTTTGTGAATATTCAGATGTGTTTCCTGATGAGTTATCCGGTTTACCTCCAATCTGGGAAGTTGATTTTGGTATCGAATTAATACCGGGAACTACTCCGATATCGATAGCTCCATACAGAATGGCACCAACTAAATTAAAAGAGTTGAAAGCTCAGGTGCAAGAATTGACAGATAGAGGCTTTGCACAACCGAGTTATTCTCCCTGGGGTGCACCGGTTTTATTTGTGAAAAAGAAAGATAGAACTATGAGAATGTGCATCGATTATCGACAGCTCAATAAAGTGACGATCAAGAACAAATATCCTTTACCACGGATAAATGATTTGTTTGATTAGTTGAAAGGCGCTACTGTGTTTTCAAAGATAGACCTGAGATCAGGTTACTATCAGTTGCGAGTAAAAGATATAGACATTCCGAAAACTGCATTTAGAACGAGGTATGGACACTATGAGTTTTTAGTTATTCCTTTCGGATTAATGAACGCACCTGCTATTTTTATGGGTTTGATGAACAGAATTTTTAGATCGTATTTAAATCGATTTGTTATCGTATTTATTAATGACATTTTTATTTATTCACGTGATGAAACTGAGTATGCCGAACATTTGAGAATAGTGCTATAGACTTTGCGAGGTAAGCAGTTATATGTGAAATTTGGAAAAAGTGAATTTTGGTTACGAGAAGTTGATTTTCTGGGACATGTTGTGTCGGCATCTAGTATCCAAGTTGATCCGAGCAAGATTTCGACTATTTTGGAATGGAAGCCTTCGAGAAATGTTTCTAAAGTCTGTAGTTTTCTGGGACTTGCAGATTATTATCGACTGTTTGTAAAAGGCTTTTCTATGATCGCGACTCCGTTGACGAAATTACTTCAGAAAAGATATGAAATTTGATTGGTCTGAAAAGTGTTAGAAAGGCTTTGATCAGTTGAAAGCCCTATTGACTCAAGCTCCGGTATTAGTACAACTAGAATAGGGTAAAGAATTTGAGATCTACAATGATACTTTGTTGAACGGTCTGGGTTGTGTTTTGATGCAGAAAGGCAAAGTTATAGCTTATGCCTCGAGACAGCTAAAGCCGCACGACCTTGAATTAGCTGCGATTGTGTTCGCTTTGAAGATTTGGCGCCACTATCTATTTGGTGAGAAATGCCATGTATATTCTAATCACAAAAGTTTAAAATACTTCATGACTCAGAAAGATCTGAATTTACGACAGCGAAGATGGTTAGAGTTGTTAAAAGACTACAAGGTTGTAATTGATTACCATCCGGGAAAGGTTAATGTTGTTGTTGATGCTCTAAGTAGAAAATCATTGTTTGCATTGAGTGCAATGAATACTCAGTTAACTTTGTCTGATGTTGGTTCAGTTTTAGCTGAGTTGAAAGCGAGGTAATTATTTATTCAGCAGATTTATGATGCACAGAAGGTTGATAATGAATTGTTAGCAAAATGAGCTTAGTGTGATTCAAACCCTGATTTAGAATTCTGAGTTGATAATGATGATTTCTAGAGATTTCGAGATCGAATTTATGTTCTAAGAAATTCAAAGTTGATTCAGATAATTTTTAACGAAGCTCACAATAGTCGTTTATCTATACATCCAGGTAGTACAAAAATGTATAATGATTTGAAACAGCATTACTAGTGGTTTGGAATGAAAAGATATATCTCTGACTTTGTTTCGAAATGTTTAATCTGTCAACAAGTTAAAGCTGAACATCAAGTGTCATCTGGTTTATTACAACCGGTTATGATTCCAGAGTGGAAATAAGACAGAATCACGATGGATTTTGTATTGGATTTACCTCTGTTACCTAGTAAGAAATATGCAATCTGGGTTTTTGTTGATAGATTGACTAAATCAACCCATTTCATTCCGGTTCGTATAGATTATTCACTTCATAAGCTTGCTGAGTTATATATTTCTCAGATTGTGAGATTGCACGGAGTACCTATTTCTATTGTTTTGGATAGAGATACGAGGTTTACATCATGGTTTTGGAAGAAACTGCAAAATGCATTAGGTACGAAACTACATTTTAGCACTACTTTCCACCCACAGACTGATGGTTAATCCGAACGGACTATTCAGATACTCGAGATACATTGAGATGTTGTATTCTTGAGTTTGAAGGTATGTGGGAGCGATACTTGTCATTGATTGAATTTGCATATAATAATAACTTTCAATCGAGTATCAAAATGGCTCCTTACAAGGCTTTATATAGTCGAAAATGTTGAACACCGTTGTACTAGACAGAGCTTAGTGAGAATAAGATTCACGAGGTTGATTTGATAAAAGAGTCTGAGCAAAAAGTGAAAGTGAAAGTGATTCGTGATAGTCTAAAAGCAGCGTCAAATCGCCAGAAATTTTATGTAGCTTTGAAACGAAAAGATATTGAGTTTAAGAATGGCGACAAAGTGTTTTTGAAAGTATCTCCATGGAAGAAAATACTCCAATTTGGCAGAAAAGGCAAGTTGAGTCTAAGATTCATTGGACTGTATGGGATCATTAAACGAGTCGTACCAGTGGCTTATCATTAGCATTGACGTCTGATTTAGAAAAGATACATAATGTATTTCACGTATCGATGTTATAAAGGTACAGATCATATCTTTCGCAAGTCATTTCCCCGTTAGAGGTTGAAATTCAACCTGATATGTCTTATGATGAATAATCGAAATAGATTTTTGTTCGTGAGATCAAAGAGCTGAGAAATAAAAGAATAGTGTTAGTGAAAGTGTTGTGGCATCGGCACCAGGTTTAAGAAGCCACGTGGGAACCCGAGGATGCTATGAGGAAGCAATATCCAAACCCATTCACTGGTAAGATTTTCGGGGACGAAAATCACTAAGGGGGAGAGTTATAACCGCCCAGTTTAGACCCTAGTAAGAATAGTGGTTTCGGGACTACAAATCCAAGTTAAAAAATATTTTAATATTATTTTCTGTGTTTATAATATGTGAATTGACATGTATTAAAGTTTCATATGAAAATTCAATCATTTTTGTGCTTAATTTGTGAAAAGGACCTAATCACGTAAAATGTAAAAGTGGCTAGCTATATGTTAAAAGTGTTTAAGTGCTATGGCTTTGTGAATGTGGGGCCCTTATGTTGTTATTAGACCACATGGTTAATGGATGGACAAAAATGGGCTTATATTAGTGGAAATTTAAATGTGCTTATAAAGGTTATAATGGTAATTAGTAAATTACATGTATATTAAGTAAAAATAAATTACATTTAGTTCATTCATTCTTCACCAAAAATAGAAAGAATAGATAGGGTTTAAAGCTTTAGGATTTTCAGCACACACAAGGCTTAATTAAGGTATGGTTTTGACTTGGTCTTTAATGATTTATATGTTTTTGTGATCGTTGTTAAGTGTTCTAGCTAGCCCATGCTTAAATTCATGAAATTGTTGATGATTTGATGAGATGCCATTGATGAATTCGTGAATTTTGTGATGTTAAATGGTGAAATATAAAAGCTTGGTGATAGATAAGTATGTTTTGCATTGTGATTTTTGATGAAATTGCTTATTATTAACTAATTTGTGAAAATGAGAAATTAAGGGGTTGAAATGTGAAATAAATGATAAATATGGGCTAAGAAGGACCATAAGAAAATTAAATTATGTATAGATTTGCTGAAATTATGTGTATTTTGTGAATTTGTGAAATAGGGACTAAAGTGTTAAAATATGAAAATGTGAGGGTTAATTTGTAAAATACCCTAAATATGTGTATATGGATTGAATTGGATGATTTATTGAATAAAAGGTTAATTTTGAATACATATAGATCAAGAAAAGAGAAATTCAAATTTAGATCAAAGGTAATCGAAGATTATCGAGTAAACAATCTGAATTGTCAATTTCGCGTACGAGGTAAGTTTGTACGTGATAAATGATGTTATAATTATGTTTTAATACTTTGATAATGCATAAATTGTATAGATATTTGATTACGGTTCAAGCATGATGATAAGTGATTAAGTTCGACACTAAGTGTGCGGTTTGAAAATAGCTTCGGCTACAAATGGCACTAAGTGTGCAAGTTGGAATATCTTCGGCTACATGAGGCACTAAGTGTGCGATATAGAGATAGCTTCGATTTATTAAAATGGCACCAAGTGTGCGAGATTGTTACGACTTCGGCAAATCACTGATGCACTAACTGTACGAATTCTTAAAGCATGGAAAGACTTCCGAATGAATCAATGTACTTGAACGAGAGTTAAGGTTGAAATGAATCAATACGGGAAAGTTCAGGTATGTTCGATACCTATGTGGTAGATGGTACTATGTGTATGAAGCTTGATGAATTCGTATGAACATATTAAATGAGATAGAATAGAATTGATGGATGAATTGTGAATTACTAAGTGTTTATTAATTGATGTTTCGTATATTATAAACTGTTGATTATTTATGGTACGAACTTACTAAGCTTTAAAGCTTACTATGTGAAATGTTCTCTGTTTTACAGTGTTATAAAGCTAGCTCAGATTTGGGGATCGTCAGCGGCATCAATCACACTATCGGACATCTATTTTGGTACCATTTTGAGATTTGTATATATGGTATATGGCATGTATAGGCTAGTGTCATTTTGGTATGTTTTGTGTTGTGATTAGCCATGAGACTTGGCTTGTAAACATTGGTATGTATGGCCTCTAAAGTTGGCCTAATTGGTATGTTTGATATGTAAAAAATGTGTTGTTTATAATGTTCATGTGATGCTTTAAATATGGGATGTTGGATGTGGTATGAAATAGGTGATAAGATGATGAGATTATACTTTTGAAACTTATGTGAGTTTTAATGATTTAGGCATATTTAGGTTGTGGAATTGAGTAGTGAATTGGATGATATTTGGATGTTATGCAATATGTATGAAATGGTTGATTTGGTTGCCTATAAATAATGCAAAAATGTTGTCGTTTTGGTGTGTTTGAGATAGGTGGGAAAATGCGGCTTAAACCAAGCCTAATTTCACCCCACATGGTTGAGCACATAGGCATGTGTCTCAACCCTGTGTCTATTGAAATTTAGTTAATCAAGTTAGTCCCGAGCACGGCCTAGACACACGGGCATGTCCGGTGGCCGTGTAAGGCACAAGCATTGATACATGGGCGTGAATGGCCATTTCGAAGGGTACACGGGCTAGACACATGGGCGTATGGTCGGCCATGTGTCCCAAGTCAGTTTCGACCACAGCCAAGGCATACGGGCGTGTCTTGTGGCTGTGCGATTAAGTCAGTATGTATGCCCTATTTTGCCACTATTTAGACACATGGGCATGTCTAAACCCGTGTGAGGCACACAGCCTGTTCACATGGGCGTGTGACCTGTGAAACTTTGAAAATTTTGTTAAGTTTCTGAGAAAATTTGTATGTGCTCAGTTTAGTCCCGACCCTTTCTAAAGTATGATTAAGGTCTCGTTGACCTTTGTAAGGGGCTCTATAATGATGTGTGGCTTTGTTGTTATGATGTTTGCGAAATGAATGCGAAATGTTTAGATATGCTCGGTAATGCCCCTTTATCCTAGTCCAGCGAAAGATACGAGTTAGAGGTGTTACACTGAGGACAGGGGCGTGTAACTCTCCAAAACAAGAAAATCTTTTAAACGTTGAAAAGGTTTCAAAAGTTCTTAGTTTAGTCCTGAACTGTTTTCGATGTATGTTTTGGGCCTCGATGGCCCTTATAAAGGACAATTTGCATGTAATTGAAAAGTTTTAAATTTGGATGAAATTTTATGGCCCGGTTTTGTATGTTTGCTTGTGTTTAAGTCTGGTAATGCCTGGTATCCTGTCCCGGCATCAGACACGGGTAGCGGGTGTTACATTTAGTGGTATTAGAGCTATGATTTAGTCGGTTCTCGGACTAACGTAGCATGTGTACGAGTCTAGCTATACATGCCACACATATATTATGATAGTGTGACGACTCCTGACGATTTAAAAATATGTTCTCATATAGTAAATGGATCCCAATAGAGTAGTGGCGGATGATGTTGAAAATAATGTGCCTGCTCCCGCTGAATGAGTAGTGTCGCCTGATAGTAGACGCACAACTGTTAGTAGAGGAGAATAAGGCAGGGAAGCCTTTCTCTATATGATGGATGCCTGGTACACGGAGTTCGTTCGAATGAACCCGAATGCTCAACCCCCTCCACCCCCTCCAAATCCTCAACTTGTGCCCTATGTGCCTCAAGGTATAGACTTTATGAGATTTCATATAGATCCGATTGACAAAATTCGAAAGTAAGGAGCTAAGGAATTTAAGGCCAATGCTGATCATGACCCTGAAAAAGTAGAATTTTGGCTTGAGAATTCTCTTCGGGTATTCGATGAGCTATCATGCACACCCAAAGAGTGTTTGAAGTGCGCTATTTCCTTGTTGAGAGACGCGGCATATCATTGGTGGAAGACACTAGTTTCGGTGGTTTCGAAAGAAAAGGTCACATGGGAATTCTTTCAAGAGGAGTTCCGAAAGAAATACATCAGTGAACGATTCATTGGTCAAAAGTGTAAGGAATTTCTTGACTTGAAACAAGGCTGCATGTCAGTTACTGAGTACGAAAGAGAGTTTGTCTGATTTAGTCAATATGCTCGAGAGTGTGTATCTTCCAAGGCTAAAATATGTAGAAGGTTTGAAGACGGACTTAATGAGGATATTAGAGTGTTAATGGGTATTCTTAAGCTGAAGGAATTTGTTGTGCCCATGGATCGAGCTTGTAAAGTTGAGGAACTAACCAGGAAATGAGAAAAGCCGAGGTTGAGGCTAGAGATATAAGGAAGAAACCGACGAGCAAGTCATTTCCATCTCAGTCTAAGAAATCTAGAGATATGTATTTTCGTTCTCATGTTTCGGCTGGACATTCGTACAGAAATCGTAAGAAGCAAAATTTGGGTTTTAAATCTCAGGCTATATCTGTGGCTAGTGTGGGTAATGATAGACCTTCGAGACCCGAGTGCCAACAATATGGTAAAGGCCATTTTGGTAAGTGTAGGGTGAATGATGGATCTTGTTTCTGATACGGTTCTCAAGACCACTATATCAAAGACTGCCCTGAGATGATCGAGAAAGAAAAATTTTAGAGTACAACGCTAGGTAGTACAGCTACAAAAGGGAGACCCTCGAGAAACGCTGGTAATAGGACTAGTAGTAAAAGTGTAGCAAAAGAAACAGTGGTGAGATCTGAAGCTAGAGCTCCAGCTAGAGCCTATGCCATACATGTGCGGGAGGACGCATCTTCTCTCGATATGATCACTGGTACTTTTTCTCTTTATGATACTACTATTATTGCCTTGATTGACCCTAGTTCTACTCATTCATATGTGTGCATGAAATTGGTATCTAGCATGAATATGCCTATTGAGTCTACAGAATTTATGATTAAGGTGTCAAACCCGTTAGGCAAGCATGTTTTAGTTGATAAGGTATGTAAGAAATGCCCTTTGAAGATTAGAGGTTATTGTTTTCCGGCTGACCTGATGTTGTTGCCATTTGATGAATTTAATGCCATATTGGGTATGGATTGGTTGACATTTCATGATGCTATAGTAAATTGTAGACGGAAAGTTATTGAATTGAAATGTGAAAATGGTGAAATTCTTTGGATTGAATCAGATGAGGCAGATAGGTTGCCAATCGTTATATCTTTGATGTTTGCTCAGAAATGTATGAGAAAAAGATGTGAAGCTTATTTGGCTTATGTGTTGAATAAAAAAGAATTTGAATTGAAGATTGAATCAGTGCTTGTTGTATATGAATATTTGGATGTATTCCCGGAAGAATTGTCAGGCTTACCTCCAATTAGAAAAGTGGAGTTTGGTATTGAAGTGATGCCAGGGGCAGCCCCTATCTCGATTGCTCCATATAGGATGGCCTCGATTGAGTTGAAGGAACTGAAGTCATAGTTGCAAGAATTGACCGACAGGGTTTTGTGAGACCAAGCTTTTCATCGTGGGGTGCTCAGGTATTTTTCGTGAAAAAGAAAGACGGATCTATAAGGTTGTGTATAGACTACCGACAGCTCAATAAGGTAACAATCAAGAACAAGTATCCTTTACCAAGGATTGATGACTTTTTTGACCAATTGAAAGGAACGACATGGTTTTCTAAGATAGACTTGAGGTCTGGTTACTATCTATAACATCCTAAAATAGGGCCTAGTCGGAATAGTGGTTTTAAGACCACAAATCCGACACTAAAATATTTATTTTATGATTATTATGAGGTCTAGAATATGAGAATATGCATGTGTTAAAGTTTCATGAAGGAATTCTTTGAGTAAGGTGTCCAATTGAACATTAGGGACCAAATTGAATAAATTGCAAAACTTGGTTTTTAGAAGAAATTTGTATGAAATTTCTTTAGAATATTAATTAGAAGGTCTTGAGGAGCAATTTGTCCAATTTGTAAGTTTTTGGACAAAAATGGGCTTGTATGGATGAAATTTTAAAGAAAAGGCTTAAGGGCATTTTGGTCATTTGGCAATTTAATGAAATAAAATGGGAAAAAGAAGGCAAAAATCAGCCATTCTTCTTCCTTGCCCAGCCGAAATTCTCAAGTCACCATATCTAGGGTTTTCAACATTTTCAAGCTCAATATTAAGTGCTCCCAATTCCCGTTTTTAATGTTCTTCATATTTTTAAAATCCCGGTAGCTTACTCTCTCTATTTCTACCCATATTTCATGCTAGGGTTCATGTTTAGAAATTTACCCATGCATGAGTTACTTGTATTTTGATGGTTTAAGGAGGAATATGGAAGTTGGATGTGTGTTAAACATATTTTCCTAAGTAATTTTCATGAAAAACCCCTAAAAAGGACCTTTTTGCAAAAGGTGTAAAATGTGAGGTAGAGATGTGAAATAATGGAAAAATGTGGGCTGCCATAAGAGGAAAGAACATTCGGCTAGGCTTGGGTTAGAAATTGCATGCATTCCATTATACGAGCCTAGGGACTAAATTGTAAAAATGTGAAAGGTTAGGGGCAAAATGGTCATCTGGACCGGGGTGAAATGTAGACTCAAAAAAGTACAATGTGAGGTGTTAATGATTTATTTTTATTTTTATAGACCCCGAGGAACAAATTCTGGAGGTCGATCAAGGAAAATGAAAGGTTTCAAAATAACTGAAACACGATACCGAGACGAGAACCAGGTAAGTTCGAATAACTTAAAGTAAGCTCATAGTATGCTTAATTGCATGATTTATGAATGTATGGTAATTGCATTTGATGATGGCATGAAAATTTATGAAATACATCCTTAATAATGACATGTTGATAAATGTCCCGATTGAGGTTGAAAAAGAAATCTGATGGATAAACCATGGCTTACATGACTTGAGATCCTGTATGTCTTGCAGAAAGGATTTAGCCCGAACGGGTAATCCGTTGATCTCAAATATAAAAAGGATCTAGCCCGGACGGGTGTTCCTTAAGTGATCGAGCCTCCCGAATAATATGTGTTCATTGTGGATTTAGCTTGGACGGGTAATCCAATTAGGGTCTAATTAGCCTGGATTGGTAATTTAGATCCGAGCTCATTAAGGGTGTTTGTCATTATAGGGGATTTAGCCTAGACTGGTAATCCTGCCGTAAGATGTGAGATTCGTGAGAGTGCATACTTGAAATGATCATTCTTATGACTTGATGGATAATGGATAATTCATCAAGATTTCCTAAAAACTCAATAGGATTAATATGATGTATATAAATGAAATGATGAATGATGAGCTCATCTTAGAAAAATTACATGGTGCATTATTATTGTGACTAACTTGTTGATTGAATGCATATGATAGGGAAACTATTTCATTGTTGTTTGTTTATTTGCTTAATATGGTTGTATGCTAATTAATTGGTAAGTTTACTTTCCAGTTATTCGGGCTTACTAAGAATGTATGTAACGCCCCGCACCCGAGACCGTTGCTGGAGTCGAACACGAGGTGTTAACAGACTTATTTCATTGATTTACACAGTTCATTTTAAAATTTCCAGACAAGCTGATTAACTGCATCACAGTCACTTTAAAAGTCATATCTCGAGTTCCAAAACTCGAAAACTGATTCCATAAATTTTCCTTGAAAATAGACTCATATATCCATCTACAATTTTTTTTCTAGAATTTTTTGTCATGCCAATTAGTACAGTTTATTAGTTAAAGTCTCCCCTGTTACAGGGTTTGACTACTCTGACCTTCATGCATTATGAGTTAGATATCTCCCTATACAGGGCTTAAATACTTATGCTGTTTGTTTCTAATGAAACTAGACTCAAAAAGGAATCTGTACATATAAATCATGACTTCTAATTATTTCTGGTTAATTTATGGTAAATTTCCAAAGTCAGAACAGGGGATCCAGTAACCGTTTTGGCCCTGTTTCACGAAAACCTAAACATATCAAACAAATACGGCTCATATGGTCGATTCACTTCTTCCATATGAAAATAGACTCATCAAGGTTCGATTACATAATTTATTCATTATTTAATTACATTCCTACTATTTTTAGTGAATTTTCAAACTCACATCACTGCTCCTGTCAGCATCTATTTTAAGGTAAATTTCACCTATTTCATAGTTTCCATGATTCAACTAGCCATTGACATACATAGCACCAAATATGATCGTGATTAACCATTCCAATGGCTAGTCATTGCCAAGCATTTCCACACCTCTCAATAACCATATATATACAAAATTATTTTAATACTATGCTCAAAATATTTAAGCCATTTTCGCATGGCTATCCGAATATATACATATTACCAAAGGTACTTGACTAACAACAAAGGGCAGTCCTATACATGCCATTATCAAGGTTCAACCAAAAGAGTACCAAAAGGGCTTTGATAGTGTGGGCGACTTCGACCATGACACTCCCGAGTCCGATAGCTGACGAACCAAAATCTATAAAACAGAGAATCAAAGAAACAGAATAAGCATTTAATGCTTAGTAAGTTTGAGTAATGAAATCATGCACAACTGAAGTATAGCATTCATATGACTAAACGAATAATTTCATATACGCATATTCTCAAAATCACACCTACTTCACATTTCCAACCCTTATATTCATACATAAGGAATCAACTTGGCTAAAGGCCGGAAGCTTGTTAATCGATTGAGCGAATACTATTTTAAAAGGAATCAACTATTCCAATGCATATAGAAACATACCTCATCGTTTGGATTTTACGAGCGTATTAATTGAAATTATTACAGCAAGATCGCTCACTTCCAAACCCAAGTACCTTCGGGATTTAGCCGGGTATAGCAACTCGCACAAATGCCTTCGGGTCTTAGCCCGGATATAGTCAATAGCACAAATGACTTCGGGACTTGGCCCGGATATAGTCACTAGCACAAATGCCTTCGGGACTTAGCCCGGATATAGTCACTAGCACAAATGCCTTCGGGACTTAGCCCGGATATCATTCGAATAATCATGCACATATATCAATAAATCATGACACATCCATATTTCATTTTCATTACTAAAGCTCAAACACAAGACACTTATCAAACCTTACCAATTTCGGCTCAATAGCCACATACAAGGAACATGATTTTGATTGGCTTTATAACATGATCTCTATACACATTCAGCTACCCATCATAAGTATAAACTAATCACCTCAAAATATCATTCAAGTAGAATCATTATATCTCCGTTTATTCGTTATGCTTATATGTCACGACTTAATCAAATCATAAACTAAGTTTCATTACTCGAAGACTTACCTCGGATGTTGTCGAACGACCTCAACGGCTATTCAATTACTTTTTCCTTTCCTTTATCAGATTTAGTTCCCCTTTGCTCTTGAGCATAATTTAACAAATAAATTGATTTAATCATTTCGAACATCAAAGAGAAATTCAAGGTACTTAGCCCATATATATATTAGGCATTAGAGTCGTATATATATGAAATCATGAATCAAATTCAACATATTAGCCAATGTTCTCCTTTAGCCGATTATCTAAGTCAAGATAAAGCCATCAATATGCTTACCTATAGCCGAACGTACAACATCAATCTATGTATTCATTCATGTGGCCGAATATGCATATTCCAATATGATATCATTTCCATTTCATCTAACACTTAACATTTACCACATATCAATTAACCAACCCCTTTTTTTATAATTACAAGACTCTTCATCTATTCATGCTCTCATATTCGGTCATCCATGCCTATACTAACCATATAACCAAAAATTCTAAGTTTAAACACAATACAACATTTTAGCACCATGGTCGAACACTTCATGAAGTTGCTAAGACCTACCTTTATCAAATTCTCACACATACTCACCTCCAATCCTTTTTATTAAGCACTCAAACTCAATCATTTTCATACCTCATCATTTCAATCACTCACACGGCATGTGTTCAACTCATTAGACAAATCTATGTTTGGCCATTGTACCCATGAGCATTAAAATTTATAATTTGACTAACTTAAACCCTTTTCTTCAACAATTCTTCCTAAAACATAAAGGCTATAACCCAATCTCATCCTTTAATAACTAAAACTGAATGCTCAAACCATCACCAAGATTTCAAAATTTTGACATGGGTTATGTAAGAAATTAGCTAATCAACTAGAAACAAGCTTAAAATTTTAAAAAAATCTAACACAACTTACTAACCTCCCTTAAGCTTAAAGTGACCGAAACCTTCACTTCTTTCTTTCTTCAATTCGGCCAAGAAGAATCAAAAAGGATGAAGCTTTTTTTTTTCTTCTAGTTACGGCAAAATGGGGGAGCAAGGATGAAACAACTTTGGTTTCTCCTCCCACTCCCCTTATATTTTATTGTTCTTAACACAACATGTTATCACAAAATGTTTATAATATGTTATACCCATCACATTTTGTCTATCCTCATTGTCATGGCCGGCCACTACTATCAAAGTGGGGAAATTGACATGCAAGTCCACCCTTTTGATTACATGCACTAATAGATCCTTATAGATTAACCTATCACATTTCAAAAGTGTCACACATAAGTCCTATTAACTAAATTCACATGCAATTAACTAAATCGAAGTAAAAACTTTCACACACTCATATTCACATATTTTAGACAATAAATATTATACTCAAATACTTCGGTGACTCGGTTTAGCGGTCCCGAAACCACTTTCCGACTAGGGTCAATTTAGGGCTGTCACAATGTAAATGCTTACCCCCTCTATTTTCCTTGTCTTACAGAGCTCGAGGACTCGTAAAGATTGGAAGACGATTGGAGAGTCAACATACTATCAACTAGTCCAGCTTTGGTATTTAGGCACTTTTATTTTGTTTAATGGCATGTATAGGGCTCTTGGTTTATTTTTTTAAATATGTCATTTGATTAGCCATAATGAAGACATGTAAAGATATACACATCTATTTGTATATGGCCATGGGAATTGGCTCTTTTTGAAGTACGCTATGACCTACAAATCTATGCATGTTTATGTTTACATAGGATAGCTTGACTATAATTGGCAATGAGTTATAAGAATGAGCCAATATTAAATGTGTCAATGATACATGGAAACCCTTAATACAAAAAGGGAATTAACCTATCATGTATAAAATTGATGATATGAGGTTTACATGCAATGAGGTTTATCAAGGTTATACGTAAGTGTATAATCTGGCCTTATTATGTATTAAGATAACCTATAAGTGTGATTGGTTGATAGAGGGTGAGAAAAAACTTGGAAAATAGCCCTACAGGGTCCACATGGGTAAACACACGGATCACTCGCATGGGCTTGTGGTATGGTCGTGCGTCCCCTACACCTAAAATTTTAAGTCAGTTTTGAGCACAGACTAGACACATAGGTGTGTGTCTTGGCCGTGTGCCCCTAAATGCATGCTGACGTCATAAACAGAGAGTTATACGGGCTGAGGATACGGGCGTGTCCCAAGCTACACGGGCGTGTGTGACCACACGGCCCCACCCACACGAGCGTGTTACTCACTAAAGCAACAGAATTTATTAAGTTGCCCAAAGTTTATTGAATGTTCTTGGTTTTGTCCCGAACTGCTCTGATGTATGTTTTAGACCTCGAAGGCCTGTATAAGGGACGGTATGCATGTGTTTGAAAAGTTTTAATTTTGGGCGAAATTTGGAGCCCTCCGTTTTGTATGTTAGTGAAGGTTTAAGTCTGGTAACGCTTCGAATCCTGTCTTGGCATTGGACATGGGTGAGGGGTGTTACATTATCAGTTGTGAGTTAAAGAGTCAGATGTGCCTAAAACTGCTTTTAGAACGAGGTAACTACTTTTAGAACGAGGTATGGCCACTATAAATTTCTTGTTATGCCATTTGGGTTAACGAATGCTCCTATTGTGTTTATAGACTTAATGAATCGAATATTTCAGCCATATTTGGACAAGTTTGTTGTTGTGTTTATTGATGATATTCTGATATACTCGAAAGATGAGACAAAACATGCTGAGCACTTGATAACTATTTTGCAGATTTTGAGAGATAAACAGTTGTATGCCAAGTTCAGTAAAAGTGAGTTTTGGCTTCGAGAAGTTGGATTTTTTGGCCACATTGTTTCGGGTGATGGTATTAGAGTTGACTTGAGTAAGATCTTGACTATTGTTGAATGAAAATTGCCGAGGAATGTAACTGAAGTTAGAAGCTTTCTAGGCTTGGCCCGTTATTATAGACGGTTTGTTAAAGGATTCTCCATGATTACTACTTCGACGACGAGATTGTTACAGAAAGATGTCAAGTTCGAATGGACGGGAAAATGCCAGCAAAGTTTTAAGAAATTAAAGGCATTGTTGACTGAGGCTCTGGTTTTACTACAACCAGAGTCAGGTAAAGAATTTGTAATTTATAGTGATGCCTCTTTAAATGGATTAGGATGTGTACTTATGCAAAAGGGTAAAGTCATAGCTGACGCTTCTAGATAGTTAAAGCCTCACGAGAAAAACTATCTGACACATAACTTAGAGTTGGCTTCCATAGTGTTTGCTTTGAAGATTTGGCGACATTATTTATTTGCTGAGAAATTCCATGTCTACATCGATCACAAAAGTCTTAAGTACTTGATGACTCAAAAGGACTTGAACTTGCTGTAACAGCCCAATTTAGGGCCAAAACGGAATAGTGGTTTCGAAACCACGAATCTGAGGTTGAAAATTTTATGATTGGGTGTTTAATTTGATATTTATGACTAAATTGAAATAGGTGGAAAATGTGTGTTCTAGTTCATAAAGCACTTGATTGAAATTGGGGTTTTAAGTAGAGGTCCTTAAATGGGAATTAGACCATTATACTTTATATGGACAAAAATGGGCATGAATAGGACAAAATTTTAAAGAAAGGCCTTAAGGGTATTTTTGTCATTTGGTAATTAAAAGAAATAAAATGGGAAAAATAAGCCAAAATTTTGTCCATCCATCTTCTTCCTTGGCCGAAACTTGTATGTTCACCATAGCTAGGTTTTTTTCCAAGCTTTCAAGCTCAATAGTAAGTGCATTCAAGCCCCGTTTTAATGTTCTTTACATTTTTGAAATCCTTGTAGCTCGGTCTACCTATTTCTACCATTATTTCGAGTTAGGGTTTATGTTTAAAAATTTACCCATGAATGATATGCATGTATTTTGATGTTTGATGGTAGAATATGAATGTTTGAAGTTAGGAGAACGATCTTTTCTAAGCGATTTTTAACGAAAACGAGCAAAACGGCATAATTGGTAAAAATACCTAATGTTCATAAGTCCATGTTAGAGTGAGAATTTGATGTTGCCATAGAAGAGAAAAATGTTCAGCATGTCATAAAACATAAGAATAAGGGCTGAAATTAAATTTCCGAGCCTAGGGACAAAATCATAATTTTGTAAAAGTTAGGGGCAAAAACGTAATTTTTTCATAACATGATTTTTGGATTGAAATAGATAGTATGAGTGTTAAATGAGATAAATGTGTTGTTATAGATCAAGAAAGGCGTGGAATCGACCTCGAATGGGGGAAGGAAAAGATTTTGCACTAAATTGCAAAATTTCTATATTTTGCACCGAGGTAAGTTTGTATGTAAATAATACATTATCTTTATTTACGTTTTTATATTTCAGCATATTTTATATATTGTAGCTGATTTTGAATCATAATCGACTATTGGAAGAATGGAAATAAGTATTAGAAAGTGAAATACTTCCTGGTTGAACCTTCAGAATCGAAAGATACAGATGGTACGTAGCTAGATCACATGTATGGTGCTAAGTGCACATCAAGTGTACAAGAGAGCTATGAGATACTATGTGGTAGCTAGGTCACGTGGGTGATACGGGATGTATACCATGTAGACAAGAGAGCTACGGGATAAATGTAGCTAGGTCGCATGTGTGGTTCTAGGTGAAGGACACCATGTAGACAAGAGAGCTACAAGATAAAGTGGCTAGCTCAGATGGGTGGTACTAAGTATTCATGTTCACCATGTGTACAAGAGAGCCGAACTATGTGATGGGTGGAACTACGTGCTGAAACCACCAAGCATCGGGGACTCGATCCAAAGTGTTCAACGGAAAAATCGACTAAATGAAATTATGTATGACCTTGTAATGATAAGTGTAAGTATATACATGTGTAATGTATGAGTAATAAGCTCGATATGTGATTGGAAGTTGGAAAATTTGTTGAGGATAAGCAATGAATGCAACTAAAGTTTGAAAATCAGAATTGATAATAAAATTGTTTGGACAGTTGAAGTGACGTGAATTTGAAAAATCACTAAAAATAGTAGGAATTAATTAGAGGCTGAATAAGATATTAAGTTAAAACTCAATGAGTCTATTTTCATGTAAAAGTAACAAAGCAAGTAAAGGAATCCTATATTTTGAGATATTTATATTTTTGTGAGACTTGTTCAGAATGACTACGTGATTCCCTATTCTGACTTTGAAAAATAATTAAAAATTGTACAAAAATAATTAGGAAATATAGTTTATATTCCTAGATTCCTTATTGAGTCTAGTTTTAAATGAAACAAATTTCATGTCTAGTTGACTTTTGTACAGGGAGAAAATCAATTCGTAGTGAATAGAGATCAGACCAGTCTAGCTGTATAACAGGGGAAACTTTAACTAATAAAATGTACTAATTGGCTGGACCAAAATTTCTATAAAAATATTTAGTAAGAATTTATATGAGTCTAGTTTTAGGTAAATTTTACGGATTTGAATTTCGAGTTTCGTAACTCAAGTTATGATTTATTTAGTGAACATGATGCAGGAGGGACAGCTTGATCAAATTGGAGTAAATAGTGAAATTAAAAATAGATATAATTGAGTTGTTTTGTAAACATATTAGATTCCTTATTTATTATTTATATACTTACTTACTAAGCTATAAGCTTACTTTCTTTTCTCTCTTTTGTCTTATAGTGCGTCCAGCTAGCACAGGAGTTAGAGATCGTTGAAGATCGGCCCACACTATCAATACTTTTGGTATTTGAACTAAACATTTTGAATTATGGCATGTATAGTAAGTTTAGTTATTTTGTTACGTGTCACAATTGCCTAGGTTTAAAATATTGGTTACAGTATTTGACCTATTATTTTGTACAAAGCCATTGAAGTTGGCTAATATTATTAAAGGCATATGTTATAATGATTCAGTTGCCATATTTCTGTCTCGGTTTTATTTAATGGTATGTGTTATGTTCTGGTAATACCTCGTACCCTATTTTGGTGTTGAACGCGGGTAAGGGGTGTTACA
Organism: Gossypium hirsutum; assembly: GCF_007990345.1. NCBI lineage: Eukaryota > Viridiplantae > Streptophyta > Magnoliopsida > Malvales > Malvaceae > Gossypium > Gossypium hirsutum. Next base: position 27,375,826 of record NC_053431.1, on the reverse strand, counting down.
TTTATTGGTATCAGAGTTATGGTTTAGTCGGTTCTCGGACTAATATAGTGTGTGTAAAAGTCTAGCTATACATGCCATAAATATATTGTGATAGTGTGGTGACTCCTAATCATTCTAAATTGTGTTTTGTTTTAATATAGTAATGGATCCCGACGGAACTGCAGCTGATGATGCTGCTAGTAATGCGCCGGCTCCTACACAAGGGATGACACCTGTAGAAAGTAGACCTGAGACATTGAGACAGGGAGATGAGGCTCGGGATGTGATTCTCTAAATGATGAACAATTGGTATACTGAGTTTATTCGAGCAAACCCAAATGCTCAACCTCTTCCACCCCCTCCCATACCTCAGACAATTCCTGTAGCTGCTCAAGGCATAGATTTGGTAAGAATGAACAAGCCTACCGTCGACAAGATTCGAAAACAAGGGGTCAAAGAGTTTAGAGCAAAGATCGATGATGATCCCGAGAAAGCAGAGTTCTGGCTTGAAAATTCTATCCTTGTGTTTGATGAGCTCTCATGTACACCCGAGGAGTGCTTAAACTGTGTTGTATCACTTTTGAGGGATTCGGCCTACCATTGGTGGAAGACTTTGGTAGCAATGGTACCAAAAGAAAGGGTTACTTGGAATTTATTCCAGGAAGAATTTAGAAAGAAATACATAAGTCAGCGATTTATTGATCAAAAATGGAAGGAGTTCCTTGAATTGAAGCAGGGCAAGAAGTCTGTGGCAAAGTATGAACGCAAATTTGTTAGACTCAGCAAGTATGCCCAGGAATGTGCGTCCACCGAGGCTATTATGTGCAAACGATTTGAGGATGGGCTTAATGAGGACATTAAAGTGCTTGTGGGAATTCTAGAGTTGAAAGAATTTGTAGTATTGGTTGACTGAGCTCTTAAAGCCGAAAAATTGAACAAAGAAAGAAGAAAAGCTGTTATTGAGGCTCGAGATGCCAGAAAGAGGCCGATAAGCAAGTCATTTCAATCCCAATCAAAGAGGTCCAAAGAGACAAACCCTCGAATGACAGTTTCAGCTGGGGATTCACACAGAGATCGTGGTAAGGCATATTCGGGGTCTAAACCTCAAGCTACTTCAGTGGCAAGTGTAGGTAATGTGCGGTCTGGAAAGCCCGAATGTCAGCAATGTGGCAGGCAACATTTTGGTGAGTGTTGGGGAAACGAGCGAGCTTGTTTCAAGTGTGGTTCTCGCGAGCATTTTATCAGAGATTGTCCAGAGAAAGTTAAAGAAGAAAAATTTCAGAGTGCTATACAGAGTACTACCGCCAGTAAAGGTAGACCACCGAGAAATACTAAGAGTGGAGCTAGCAGTAAAACTATGATGAAAGATTCAGCAGCGAGATCAGAAGCTAGAGCGCCTGCTAGGGCTTATACCATACGTGCCCGAGAGGATGCATCATCTCCCGATGTGATTACTGGTACATTTTCTCTCTATGATACTATTGTTATTGTATTGATTGATCCCGGGTCTACTCATTCCTATATTTGTGTGAATTTAGTATCTAATAAGAAGTTGCCTATTGAGCTTACTGAGTTTGCGATTAAAGTGTCGAACCCCTTAGGTCAATATGTGCTAGTTGATAAGGTTTGCAAGAATTGCCCATTAATGATTCAAGGTCACTGTTTCCTGGCTAATCTGATGCTGTTACCATTTGATGAGTTTGACGTTATCTTGGGAATGGACTGGTTGACATTGTATGATGCCAAGGTAAATTGTAAACAGAAAACACTATAGTTGAAATGTGAAAATGGTGAAATTCTGTGGATTGAAACAGATGAACCAAATAAATTGCCTATGGTGATTTCGCACATGTCTGCACAGAAATACATGAGGAAAGGCTATGAAGCTTATCTTGCCTATGTAATGAATACTAAGATGTCTGAATTGAAGCTTGAATCAGTGCCAATAGTCTGTGAATTTCCAGATGTATTTCCAGAGGAATTGCCTGGGTTGCCTCCGAACAGACAGATAGAGTTTGCCATTGATTTGTTGTCGGGGACTGCACCAATCTCGATTGCTCCATAAGAATGGCTCCGACTGAATTAAAAGAATTGAAGGCTCAATTGCAAGAGTTAACAAACAAGGGATTTGTGAGACCGAGTTTCTCTCATTGGGGTGCTTCTTTATTGTTCGTAAAGAAGAAAGATGGCTCAATGAGGCTTTGCATTGATTACCGTCAGCTCAATAAGGTGACTATAAAGAACAAGTACCCGTTACCGAGGATTGATGATTTATTTGATCAGTTGAAGGGGCAACAGTGTTTTCAAAGATCGATTTGAGGTCCGGTTACTACCAGTTGAGATTAAGGAGTCAGATGTGCCGAAAATCACCTTTAAGACAAGGTATGGACATTATGAGTTCCTTGTGATGCCTTTTGGCTTAACTAATGCTCCAGCTATATTCATGGACTTGATGAACCGAATCTTTCGACCATATTTGGATAAGGTTGTGGTAGTGTTCATAGATGACATCCTAATCTATTCTCGGGATGAGTCTGAGCACGCTAAACAATTGAGAACCATATTGCAGATCTTGAGAGAAAAGAAACTGTTTGCTAAGTTTAGCAAAAGTGAGTTTTGGCTTTGTGAAGTCAGATTTTTGGGACATATAGTCTCAGGTGATGGTATTCGGGTGGATCCGAGCAAAATTTTCGCGATCGTTGAATGGAAACTGCCAAAGAATGTATCCGAGGTTAGAAGCTTTTTAGGCTTGGTCGGGTATTATAGACGTTTTGTCGAGGGATTTTTGATGATTGCCTCTCCTATGACTAAGTTGATGCAAAAGAATGTTAAGTTTGAATAGACTGATATATGTCAGCAGAGTTTTGAAAAGCTGAAAGCACGATTGACTGAAGCACCGATTTTAGTACAGCCCGAGCCAGGGAAGGAGTTCGTAATTTATAGTGATGCATCATAGACAGGCCTTGGATGTGTGCTAATGCAAGAGGGTAAAGTGGTAGCTTATGCTTCGAGACAGTTAAAATCGCATGAGAAGAACTATCCTACACATGATTTGGAATTGGCCGCTATTGTCTTTGCCTTGAAGATCTGGCGTCATTATTTGTATGGTGAAAAATGTCAAATTTTTACTGATCACAAAAGTTTGAAGTATTTGATGAATGCGATAGCGGAGATGGCTTGAATTATTGAAAGATTATGAGCTAGTGATTGATTATCATCTGGGGAAAGCGAATGTAGTTGCTGACGCCTTGAACACGAAATCTCTTTTTACTTTGAGAGCCATGAATACGAGGTTAGCATTGTCTGATGATGGGTCAATCTTGGCAGAGATGAGGGCTAAATCGTTATTTCTCCAACTAATTTGTGATGCTCAAAAGAACGATAGTGAGTTGCGAACCAAGAGAACTCAGTGCGAATCGGGTTATGGCTCAGATTTTCGAGTTCGACCAAATGACTGTTTGATGTTTCAAGACAGGATATGTGTACCGAAAAATGATGAATTTATTCAGAAAATATTACATGAGGCACACAGTGGTTGTTTTTCAGTTCACCCTGGTAGCACAAAAATGTATAATGATTTAAAGAAGTTATATTGGTGGCCAGACGCGAAAAGGGACATTTCTGAATTTGTAACCAAGTGTTTGATCTGTCAACAAGTAAAAGATGAGCATCAAGTGCCTTCAGGATTACTCCAACCGGTGATGGTACCTGAGTGGAAATGGGATAGGATTACCATGGATTTTGTAACCGGTTTGCCTTTGACTCCTAAAAAGAAGGATGTTGTCTGGGTAGTGGTTGATAGGTTAACAAAGTCGGCTCACTTTATACCGGTACGTACTGATTACTCACTTGATAAATTAGCTGAATTATATATTGTTCAAATTGTGAGATTGCGTGGGGTACCTATGTCTATAATATCAGATAGAGATCTGAGGTTTACCTCAAGATTCTGGAAAAAGTTACAAGAAGCTTTGGGTACAAAATTGAACTTTAGTACCACGTTTCATCCACAAATAGATGGTCAGTCAGAAAGAGTAATCCAGGTACTCGAAGATATGCTTAGATGCTGTGTTTTAGAATTTGAAGGCAGTTGGGAGAAATATCTACCTTTGGTTGAATTTGCATACAATAACAGTTTTCAGTCGGGTATACAGATGGCACCATACGAAGCCTTGTATGGTTGCAAGTGTTGGACTCCTTTGTATTCGACTGAACTTAGTGAGAAACAGATTCACAAAGTTGATTTAGTTAAAGAAACTGAAGAGAAAGTAAAAGTAATCCGTGATTGCTTGAAAGCTGCTTCAGATCGACAAAAGTCATATGCAGATTTAAAAAGAAAAGAGATTGAATTTCAGGTGGGTGATAAAGTGTTCTTGAAGGTGTCACCATAGAAGAAGATTCTGAGATTTGGCCGAAAAGGCAAGTTGAGTCCGCGTTTTATTGGGCCATACGAGATTATTGAAAGGATTGGACCAGTGGCATATCGGTTGGCTTTACCGACAGAGTTAGAAAGAATTGATAACGTGTTTCATGTATCAATGTTGCGACGTTATCGTTATGATCCTTCACATGTGATTTCTCCAACAGAAATTGAGATTCGATCGAACTTGACCTATGATGAGGAACTGATTAAGATTTTGGCTCGAGAAGTGAAACAGTTGAGAAAGAAAAGCATAGCTTTAGTGAAAGTGTTGTGGCAAAGACATGGAGTAGAAGAAGCTACGTGGGAACCGGAGGAAGCCATGAGAAAACAGTACCCAAACCTCTTTACCGGTAAGATTTTCAGGGATGAAAATCCCTAAAGGGGGGAGAGTTGTAACAGCCCGATTTAGGGCCAAAACGAAACAGTGGTTCTAAAACCACGAATCTGAGGTTGAAAATTTTATGATTGGGTGTTTAATTTGCTGTTTATGACTAAATTGAAATAAGTGGAAAATGTGTGTTCTAGTTCATAAAGTACTTGATTGAAATGGGGGTTTTAAGTAGAGGTCCTTAAATGGGAATTAGACCATTATACTTTATATGGAAAAAAATGGGCATGAATAGGACAAAATTTTAAAGAAAGGCCTTAAGGGTATTTTTGTCATTTGGTAATTAAAAGAAATAAAATGGGAAAAATAAGCCAAAATTTTGTCCATCCATCTTCTTCCTTGGCCGAAACTTGTATGTTCACCATAGCTAGGTTTTTTTCCAAGCTTTCAAGCTCAATAGTAAGTGCATTCAAGCCCCGTTTTTAATGTTCTTTACATTTTTGAAATCCTTGTAGCTCGATCTACCTATTTCTACCATTATTTCGAGTTAAGGTTTATGTTTAAAAATTTACCCATGAATGATATGCATGTATTTTGATGTTTGATGGTAGAATATGAATGTTTGAAGTTAGGAGAACGATCTTTTCTAAGCGATTTTTAGCTAAAACGAGCAAAACGGCATAATTGGTAAAAATACATAATGTTCATAAGTCCATGTTAGAGTGAGAATTTGATGTTTCCATAGAAGAGAAAAATGTTCAGCATGTCATAAAACATAAGAATAAGGGCTGAAATTAAATTTCCGAGCCTAGGGACAAAATCATAATTTTGTAAAAGTTAGGGGCAAAAACGTAATTTTTTCATAATGTGATTTTTGGATTGAAATAGATAGTATGAGTGTTAAATGAGATAAATGTGTTGTTATAGATCAAGAAAGGCGTGGAATCGACCTCGAACGGGGGAAGGAAAAGATTTTGGACTAAATTGCAAAATTTTCATATTTTGCACCGAGGTAAGTTTGTATGTAAATAATACATTATATTTATTTACGTTTGTATATTTCAGCATATTTTATTTATTGTAGCTGATTTTGAATGATAATCGACTATTGGAAGAATGGAAATAAGTATTAGAAAGTGAAATACTTCCTGGTTGAACCTTCAGAATCGAAAGATACAGATGGTACGTAGGTAGGTCACATGTATGGTGCTAAGTGCACATCATGCGTACAAGAGAGATACGAGATACTATGTGGTAGCTAGGTCACATGGGTGATACGGGATGTATACCATGTAGACAAGAGAGCTACGGGATAAATGTAGCTAGGTCGCATGTGTGGTTCCAGGTGAAGGGCACCATGTAGACGAGAGAGCTACGAGATAAAGTGGCTAGCTCAGATGGGTGGTACTAAGTATTCATGTTCACCATGTGTACAAGAGAGCCGAACTATGTAATGGGTGGAACTACATGCTGAAACCACCAAGCATCGGGGACTCGACCCGAAGTGTTCAACGGGAAAATCGACTAAATGAAATTATGTATGACCTTGTAATGATAAGTGTAAGTATATACATGTGTAACGTATGAGTAATAAGCTCGATATGTGATTGGAAGTTGGAAAAATTGTTGAGGATAAAGCAATGAATGCAACTAAAGTGTGAAAGATCAGAATTGATAATAAAATTGTTTGGACAGTCGCAGTGACGTGAATTTGAAAAATCACCAAAAATAGTAGGAATTTAATTAGAGGCTGAATGAGATATGAAATTAAAGCTCAATGAGTATATTTTCATTTAAAGAAATAGAGAAAGTAAAGGAATCCTATATTTTGAGATATTTATATTTTTGTGAGACTTGTTCAGAATGACTATGTGATCTCCTGTTTTGACTTTGAAAAATAATTAAAAATTGTACAAAAATAATTAAGAAATATAGTTTATATTCCTAGATTCCTTATTGAGTCTAGTTTTAAATGAAATAAATTTCATGGCTATTTGACGTTTTTACATGGAGAAAATCAATTCATAATGGACAGAGGTCAGACAAGTTGAGCTGTATAACAGGGGAAACTTTAACCAATAAACTGTACTAATTGGCTGGAACAAAAATTCTAGAAAAATATTTACTAAGAAGTTATATGAGTCAAGTTTCAGGAAAATTTTACGAATTTGAATTCGAGTTTCGTAACTGAAGTTATGATTTATTCAGTGAACATGACGCAGGAGGGACAGCTTGATCAAATTGGAGTAAACAGTAAAATTAAAAATAGATATAATTGAGTTGTTTTGTAAACATATTAGATTCCTTATTTATTATTTATATACTTACTTACTAAGCTATAAGCTTACTTTCTTTTCTCTCTTTTGTCTTATAGTGTCGTCCAACTAGCACAAGAGTTAGAGATCGTTGAAGATCGGCCCACACTATCAATACTTTTGGTATTTGAACTAAACATTTTGAATTATGGCATGTATAGTAAGTTTAGTTATTTTGTTACATGTCACAATTGCCTAGGTTTAAAATATTGGTTACAATATTTGACCGATTATTTTGTACAAAGCCATTGAAGTTGGCTAATATTGTTAAAGGCATATGTTATAATGATTCATGATCTAATTGGATGCCGTATTTCTGTCTCGGTTTTATTTAATGGTATGTGTTATGTCCTGGTAATACCTCGTACCCTGTTTCGGTGTTGAACGCGGGTAAGGGGTGTTACACTTGTGGCAACGAAGATGGTTAGAACTGTTAAAAGATTATGAGCTGGTGATCGATTACCATTTGGGTAAGGCGAATGTGGTTACCGACACTTTGAGTTGGAATAATTCATATATTTATTTTGTAGGTTGTATATTAAGAATACTTCTTAATGAATATACTTCATTATAATTATTCGTTGAAAATAATACTATATAGTTTGAAATTATCAAGTAAATAGTGAACATGTTGTGAGTCCCAACTGAATATTTATTTTTGAATTATATTGGATACATTATTCATTGTTAATCACGTAGCACATTATCGAGAATGTTACGTCATTTTATTTGATTCATTTGGTTTGGATATAAATTTTAGTGTTTAGTTAATCAAATTGTCTTTATTATAATTTTTTTTAACTACATAAATTCCTTCAATAATTTTTAGTCTCAATTTTTATAAACTTATGACCATTCTTAGTTTTATAACAATTTATATATTATTAATTAAATATATACTTTTAAATTAATTTTATAAATTATAATTATAATAATTCATGAAAAAAATGTCATCACCATTCACTTGACTCTTAAAATTGTTGAAAACTAAAAATAATAATTTTAGATAATATATTAATTGATAATAATCAGACTGGTAGAACAATATTTAAAAGTGAAATCTCCCCAAAGTTCTTATTTAAACTCATATTTTATTTACATAAAAAAATTAAATTGATCATAATAATAAAAGCAAAAGGTTAAATTGTTCAAAATTTAATATTCTAGCTAGAATGTAAGATCATCAAGTAAGAGACAGTGTTGAGATTAATTCCTAAATTTCAGAATCTTAACACGGCTAGAAATGTAATATATCCCCTGAAGAGAATGTTTAAAACCCAGACATGATAATAAAATTTCCGAAAAAACCGAAACATGATAAAAAAAATTTCCGAAATCTAATATTATTATTGAGTATATAAGAGTTGGCAAACTAAATAATCCCTAAAATATAATTGATGAATAGTCTTATTAATTAGTTTCGTTTAATTAAAGAAAAGCTAAAATGGATGAATATTTACTTTTATAAAACCTTTTAATTTTTAAATTTACTCAGAAATAATATGGTGATTAATATGTTGTTTAACTATTTAAATTTACCGTCACTGTCAGTTTATATGTAATCTAAACATAGACAACAATGCTTCCAACTGACAAAGATTGCAAAAGGAATCTCAATTTATATCTGAATTTGTACTCTGCTAAAATCCCAATCGCAGCACAAATATGTACACAGATATATATGGGAAGGAATAATCAGATGGGAATCACTGAATTTCCATAAATAATTAATAAAACAGACGGAGGAGAAAAAAGTGTGATGAAAAAGAAAAAATTGAAGTGGGTTCTCTACTGTTGGTCTAATTAGGAAAAAAGAAACACCAGCTTTCCATATCATTCATGCATATATCTTGATTTCCTGCAAAGACATGTCTGGAATATAATGTTCATAGCCATACATTGGGGACTGTTATTTGTTTCTATTAAAAATAACATCGTGGCCCCATTCATTGATCTTCCTTCACAATACACTTTGCAACTCAAATATATAAACAAATACAAATAAAATACACCATATGTTCAATACAATGATCATATACATGTATATGTATATAAAATTCACCCCCCCCCCGCCTCTCTCTCAAAATAATAGTATTACTCACACAAAAACATTGCTAGTCCGGCTTTTTTTTTTCTTTCCTCCCCCTCTTCACAGCCTGTCAAGCTTTAATTATTAACATCATAATTATATTTCTTTTTTAGTAAGAGAGGCTCCTAGTTGTTTCTCTAAGAAAACTGTGAAGACCTGTTTTCTATTATATTTCTATGGAATAACAAAAGAGGCTGTTTTTCCATATTCGCCAGAGCTACACTGCTTAGATTGGTCCGTCCATTTTTCTCCAAAAGAATAAAAAAAAAGGTCATATTTATTGCCCGTTGAGGTGATTCACTTGTTTCTGGGTGTTGTTGGCTTTTGCTTATGGATGAAAAGAGATGCTTGAGTGAAGAATATGTTCAATGAGCTTCGTTTTAGAGAACCACAATATTCCGGGAACTTTTTATTACAGGTAAAAACAGATAGGATCACCAAACCTCCTCCTATATGTACCTGAAATAGATTTTTTACCGTTATGTTCTTGAGTACATCTTTATTTGTTTCATGGATGCTAGCTGATGCCAATTATGCCTGTCTTACTCTTTCTTGCAGTTTTTGAGTTTGTCAGATAGATAGATAGATAGATGCAAAATGATAATCTGAGATGCTAGAAAGTGAAAGAAAATGTCTTTTTGTTTATATTAATTTACAGTTTAAAGGCTCCAAAAGCTGGTATCCTAAATGTTTTTCAACTGAAAATTACTGTATAAACTGAAATTCTTTTTCTTACCTATTCACTGTTGAATTATATAATAATTTTTGCTGCTTTTAGGTCTAAATGCTAAGTTTCATCACAGATTAACCTCATCTCTACTGAGATTTCATCGTGATTGAAAATGAAAAAGCAAAAGAAAAAAAAAAGGGACACTTTTTGAGAATGAGCTTCTTGAAGATGACGACCACTGTGTTAGTGATGATGGTACCACTAGAGAGAGAGAGAGAGAGAGAGAGAGAGAGACCCACAATCCATTTTTGGTCGCTTTATTGTCCTTATCCCTTTTCCTTTTTCCTTGTTCATTGTCTGAGTGGTGTTGAGCAACACTCTAAGAGCTCCCCCCCCCCGATGAAAGTCGTTTTGAATTTTCCTTTGTACCCCCCCTCCTGGCCGCTTCTCTCATTGCTGGCAAAAAGCACTTGTTCTAGTGTTTCAAAGCAACAACTTTTTTCATGTGCGGAGCCAGGCTTTCCAAATATGGTCTGCATTTAGTACCCCAAAAAGGGTACCACCAAAGTTTTGGGGTCCATATATATCCAATTACAAAATTAAGGTGTGATCTTGAAGAAGGATTTAACCTCACTTTCCGGATGCAAGGATTTGTTAGTTTCTTTCCAATTGGGCAAGGTTGAAGATGACTCAAGATTGATCAGATCTTTACTTTAGTGTTTGGTGGTCAGATGTCACTTTGGACTCTTATACTTGGGGTCAACCACACCTTGTCTCCTCCACCTTCTCCAATTGTAGTGGCTTTTCATGAGTGACACCCAACCACCTCACTTAGAAAAGAGTATGGAAAAAGAACAGACACCGAAAAAAGTTGTAAGAAAAGGAAAGTAAAAGAGTTCCTAGGAACATTATTGTCTTGTTATGATATTTGCCAAATCTGGTGGCAGCTTTCACCAATACCGTGTAATGTGTATGTTCGTGTGTGATTCCTTTGTAATTGGGACAGAAGGTTTGTTATTGCCTGCATGCCTTCCGTAAGTTTAATAGTTCCCTTATACCAATATTTCAGGCATGGGAACCAAACTTAAGTGTGCGATAAATCCATTAGCGACTTCACAAAACAGCAGCAAACTCAGCTTTACAGTGCATTTCGTGGATGACTATTTCCGAACAAGAGTGGTGAAGGAGAATTGTCAAATGGAGAGGGCGCTGGAAAAGCAGCACATGGAATCTATCAGGAAGACAATGCAGATGCATGAAAACATCTTCAAACACCAGGTATATATGGTTAAACATTAATTAGTTTTTGTTACAATTGAAGATTTTAATGATCAAGCATATGTATCCCTATGATTTCACATTAATGCATGATTTAAGAACCATTTATATTTCAGCTTTCTGCAAACCAATCCCTTAAATGTAATCCCACAAACAATCAATCACTTGAACGTGTAGTTGAAAATTAAGAAAATAACAAGAAAAAGAAATAATGTGAATTGCAGGTACGAGAACTTCATCGCCTGTATAGCGTTCAAAAGATGCTAATGGATGAGCTGAAAAAGGAAATTAAGCAAAACAGATTCTGGGCTACTCATGTGACAAGTTCTGATGTTAACCAGAAACATTTGAGGGCACAAACTACCTGTGTAAACAATTCCCACGTTCAAGCTGAGCCGAGCACAAGGGAGAGGAGTGGCAGTCCTGGTGACACCATGAAAATTGTAAGGGGCTTTGATCTGGAGAGGCCAGCTGGGGAAGACATCTCAGTTGATGCCAGTGCTGTTGTAGAAGACCAAGCAGGGCCTAGCTCCCTCATGCACTCCAGAATTAGTCACATGAGCATTCAAGGCTCTGATGATAGTGAAGTTGAACTGACACTAAGCATTGGAGGCAGCAGCTCAAGCAAAAGGATGGCGGAGAATTCCAAACCCCATACTCAAGAATTAGGAAGCTTAAATTCTCATTCAATTCATATGGGAAATAAGGAGCTGGATTCATCAGCTTCATTTAAATCAGAGAGGGGAGAGGATTGCAGTGGCCCCAACATTCTAATGAGCGCTTCTAGCGCAACATTTGATCAGGAAAGGAAACGACCACATTGGCTTTTCCAAGGTTTGAACATAAACAGGACTTGAAACAGTTGAAAAGTATTTATTTTTAATTTATCATTGTGTATCCTAATCTTTACTTGGTTCATGACTCTAGAGATTCCTAATCTTTACTTTATCCTTCTTAACCTGATAAATGGATAATTGAGTCAACCATCTTTTTGGGTGTACACATTGTTGTAAATAGGTCAGCCGCCAAAGCATTGGTTTTTTATTAATGTTTTTTTTTCTTTCTCTTTCCCAGCAATTTTTCTTCAAGTGGATAAGAATGTGAATGCTCAGATAGCTCATCTCTTTCACAAATGCTAATCAATGCCTAAACACATGTGGTTCAAGATGAATGGAACATTTTTCCGCCCACTACTGTTTCAGTATTTTAATGTTTAGTTTCTATGCCGGGCTAGTTTTCAGTTTTATATATAAAATCAGCAATTACAATGCATAGATTAGTTTTTTTCTATTTAAATAGGAAAACTAGAAGGCGACGGTTTGTGATTCCAAAATAAATCAGTAATTTAATGATTTTTTAAATGTATTTGAACAGAGAGTAATTTTTAATGTTTAATGCTTAATGCTTAATATCACAAATTTAGATTTTCTAAAAAATCTATCAAATATCTTAAAAATATTATTTACGTAACATCCTCTAAACATAAAAAAGTTCTATTTCCTAACAAATAATACAAATAAATTCTGTAAAATATTTTCTACGGAAAGTAGTATAGACATAACTAAAAAATTAGAGATTCTACCTGGAAATTGAAGATATTGTTTTGCCAAAAAGGCAAGAGAAAAAAAAAACAAAATTATTGGTCCAAAAACTAAAAACGAAGACAACTTTGAGTACTAATATAGTATGGTACTTATAAAATTGAATAAATTTGTACAGGACAGCTATATGCTTCCCAATATTCTGTGAGGTTTCAACAAAAGAAATCTGATAGTGTTAGGAAAGAAAACAACATCCTGGGAAACAAAATCTTGGTACAGAATTTGGTTATTTTTGTGAGAACATGGCAAATTCAAGCTCCTAAAAATGCTCTTAGGTTGTCATTTCTCAAGCATTGGATCTAAACTAACGGCAGGTTGGCAAAGGCAATGATCCATCTATATTCAATTAATCTGGCATATAATAGTATGAAGAAATCACCGTCCTTGTGCAATGATTAAAAATATTAATAATACAAACTCCAACTAAAATTAATTAAGGAGCTATTCAATTATATGCTAATGAAATCATTTTAATTGAACAACTATAAATTTCGACAAAATAATTTAAAATTTAAGGTTAAAAGTATCAGTTTCATTATTGCTCAACTTTTTTATGGGTAATGTATTAGTTACCCAGTTATTAATTTTTATTTTAATTAATTACAAAAAATTATAAAATATCAATTATTTAAATTTATCTCTTTTTTTTTACTAGTTAACTAACCGCGATAACTTTTAAAATTGACATAGTAATAATTTTAACTCTCAACATTTATACATTGTGTTAATCTAATCTTTATTCTAAACATCTAACCGTCAACATTTACACATTGTGTAATTTATTTTTTTCAACTTTATTTTTTATTTGTGACCCTTTCACCTAAAATGCAATATATATTATTAGCTAAATTTGATTGAAAATATTCAAAAATATGGAAAAACAAAAAAAATCCAACATAACAAATTTTATTTTTTATCATCTTTTAAAATTAACCCTTAATATCACAAAGAAAAGTCAAAATGCAAAAAAGGACCAAATTATATAATGTGTAAATGTTGACGGTTATTTTTTTTTTGAATCAAGACTAAATTAATATAATTTATAAATGTTGAGGATTAAATTAGCTATTATACCAATTTTAAAAATTACCACCATTGGCCAACTGGTGACCAAAGAAGATAAAATTGAATAGTTGAGTGATGATCTCCCACGAACTACATTGTTATTTACATCCCTTTTCACATAATTTTAGCTTGTTTAATAGTTAAATAAAGTCCTTTTAGTATTTATTTATGATTTTACAATTGAAGTAGCTTTTTATGTTTTCCCATTAGTTTTTTTATGACATTTTGATACTTAAATAAGGTTACGTGGTGACGTAGGTTTAATCGGGACTAAAGATGCAACTTCGGGCAGAAATTGCTGCCAAAGTCACGATAACGAAGCATGGAAGTTGTGACATCAAAGATCGAGTTGAAAATAGCCTTTGAATTGAAACAAAAGTGAATGTTTGAATTTACACAAAAGTGAATGTCGTGGCATCGTGTCACCCTCTTTAGCCGACTTGAATCACCGAGTCCGAATATTGGATGTTACGACATACAAACAATTAGCATAAATTTTAAAAAGTCTGTGTATAATCTTTTTTCAACATACTTATTATTTTTAATAAATGTTTTTTAAACAAAGAAATAAAGAAAACCTTCAAGAATACAACAAACCTTTAAAAATAATATAAGACATTACATTGCAAAAGTTTGTTAAAGATAGACTCTTCTTGGTGTAGAGAACTATACGCCATTCTTCTAAGTTGTCCTCTATATACATAATATCCCAACCCGTTGTTTCCTTAGTGCATTCTTGACTTAGTCCCTCCTAGAAAACCCACTCACATAGCGGAACCTGAAACATAAAAAAAACACTTTATAAGTTCATGCAAACTTAGTAAGTGTTAATACAAAATACCTTGAAACCTTTCTAGTTGACTTCTATCGTGAAGATATTGGATTCCTTTTTTTTCCTTAGCAGATACTTTCCTATACTGATATATACATATTCATACACTTCCTTACTTGAGTAATCTATTCACGGATCATTCTTTGGACTGATTCCTAGATTTCATTAATCAGTGCTTACAATTAATATGCACCTCTCCAAATGAATATCCATACAGAACCTACCTTCGACAAAATTCTTCATTCAATAGACATAAAATGCTTTTTCTCTCAAGATGGTTGCTCACAGACACTATTCTTAGCAGATAATAGAACTAGCAGATCTTTTGAGTTGAACTTCATATTGATCTTAATTCTAGAAGATTCTTATTCTGATTCTGGTAGCTGTTAAATTTCCAATCAAATCATATTTTGAATCAACTCAGAAATCGTAACTTATTTTGATAATGGAATGTTCCAGATCATCTAGTAAATTCCAGATGACTATGTTATATAACATGAGCATGGCTAACTTGACAAACAACTTATATTCTAGCTGACATCTAAACTAAACATGAAAAACCGTTCAACTTTGGCTGTTACTAGATTGTTTAGATTACTTCCTTAATTAGTATAAATGTAACACCCCTAAACCCGAATCCATCGTTGGAACAAGGTTGTGGAGCGTTATCGGAGTTTTTAGAACATTTACATATAATTCATAACAATCACTATTCATTTCCTGAGATTATTCATAATGTCCCTTAAATGGACCCTCGAGGCCTAAATTGAGTATTAGAATCGAGTCAGGACTTAATCGGGAACTCTAGGAATTTTTCACAAAATTTTCTAAAATTTTCCTAGGTCTAGGGCTCATACGCCTGTGTGGTCCTAAGACACGCCCATGCTGTAGACCATGTTCAACCCAGTGTAACTATTTGACTTGTGCCACATGGCCAGCCAGATGCTCATGTGTTTGGCTGTGTGGTTAATTTAATTTTACGGCCAAGATACATGCCCGTGTTTCAGGCCGTGTCGCACACACAGATGAGACACACGCCTGTGTGCTCAATTCTGAGCATTTTGTTTTCTTTAATTTAAGATGTAGAGGACACACGGCCTAACCACATGCCCATGTACCAGGCCGTGTGTAACATCTTGAATTAGGGCCTAGTTAGAACAGTTGTTTTGGGACCACAAATTCGACATAGTAAAATTTGTTTTTATTACATTTTTATAGTCTAAAATTTCATGGGATGATTTCGTGAAAATTTTGTTCAAAAATTTTGACGTTTGGGCACTCAATTTGGTCAAAAGGACTAAATTGTAAAAAATGCAAAACTTGAGTTCTAGAAGCTAGAGGTGTCTAATTGCTATGAAATTTTAAATTGGAGGTCCTTATATAGTAATTAGACCTTTGGTTAATTTTTTGGACAAAAATGGACATGAAATGGGTGAAATAGAATTTTTTTAAGTTAGGGGCATTTTGGTCATTTGGTAATTAAAATAATAAAAAGGGAAAATAAAAACCAAATTTATGCTCATCTTCAACCTTTAGCCGAAATTTTCATGGAATCCATGGCTATGATTTTGTTCAAGCTTTTCAAGCTCAATAGTAAGTCCGTTCTTGCGCCGTTTTTAATGATTTTTACATTTTTGAAATTCTCGTAATAAGATCTAGCTATTTCTATCATTTATTTAAGCTAGGGTTGATGTTTGAAAATTTTCCCATGTACTACATGTGTGTATTTTGATGTTTAAGGGAGGAATATGAATGTTTATTGTGTGTTGAATGATTTTTACTAAGTAGTTTTCAGTAAAAACGCTAAAACGGACTAAATTGTAAAAGTTATTAAATTGTCATAAGAGTGTGATTTAGAGGAAATTGTGGGCTGCTATAGTTATGAAAATGATTCGGCTAGGCTTAAAGTACAAATAAATTGAATAAATTTCATTTTACGAGCCTGGGGGCTAAATTGCAAATATGTGAAAGTTTAGAGGTAAAAATGTAAATTTATAAAAGTATGATTTTTGGGTTAATTTGAATAATGTGAATAATAAATAAGCTACATTTTAAATGTTAGATTAAGAAAATCGATATTCGGGCTTAAATCAGGAAAGTACGAGATTATGGACTAAAACGGGATAATTACCTGTGCTCGGATTCGAGGTAAGTTCGTATGATAATAATAATGCAATATTATGTTTGAATTATATTCCTTACTATTATTGCATATATTGTATGATTTAATATATTGGAAAAGTTGATGGAATGGTGTATATGATGTGGAAATATGACATGGAAGAATATTACATGAAATGCAAGAAAATGATGATACATGACAAGTGATTTATGAAATATGTGATATATGTTATGTAAATTCTTAAAAGCTTATTTGCTATTTGATTTATGCCTTATTATGCTTTGAATGGGCAATTGGTACAACGGATAGTGAGATCGACACTTCGAGTATGTTCGACAGAGATGTGGTATTGAAAAATGCTGTTTGAACCTTAGGAATAGTCTAGGATACAAGTGACATGCCACTAGGAATTTAGCAATCTGAACTCGTTGAGTTGGTCTGGGTTCATGATATGTAAAGGGCATCCGAGCTCGTTGAGTTGGTCCGATGGATGCGATACATGTAATTAGGTTCCGGGAAATGGTCTTGTGTGTCCTACTGGTGGTTAGGTAATCCTTGAGTTGGTCGGATAGCTAACAGCTTGTGTGAGCAGCCCGTGTAGCTACACTTTGACTGATAGCTTTTATAAGCAAGCCCGTGAGTAGCTCCATTTCGAGCGTTACATGTTATGAGGTAGCTTTGGCTACGTATGTTTATGTGGCACTTATGTGCAAGTTTTCGCATATCCAATAGTATTCCGAGTGTTCAATGGGTAATGCAATGGATAATGTGATGAAAGACCCAAGGAGGTCATGTTAAAGAAGGTATGGTTATGTGATATACTATGAGTGAGTACAGGTATGTACACTAAGCTTATGGTTATTAAGACTTTGAAATGTTGAGACCTTGGTGAGCTAAGATGTATGAATTATGGTTATGAGCTTTGTTGCAATATCATGCTAACTTACATTGTGTAATTGAACATGTGATCCATGAAATGGTGAGTTCATGACTAGTTGAAAATGAACTTATAATAGTCATCATTATATTGCATTAAAACAGTTTTGGACAGTAGCAGTAGTCCGACTTTGAAAATCCACCAAAAAATTTGGAAATCGAATTAGAGACTGAATAAGAAAATTAAAGATTATTGAGTTTAGTTTCACATAGAGGAAATAGTGTAAGCAAAATAATTTCATATTATGAGATATTTGAATTTTTGTGAGACAAGGCCAGAGTGATTCCGAACTCCCCTGTCTTAACTTTGGAAAATCCCTAAAAATTTTACAAAAATAATTATGGATTGGAATTCATACGACTGAATTCTTAATGAGTCTATCTTCAAGAGAAATAAATGGGAACATTATCCTAATTTTGTACTATGAGATAATTAAGTTTTAGTAAAGGAAGGTCGAAGCTGTCAAACAACAGAACAGGGTAACTTTGAAGAATAAACTGTAGTTATTGGCTAATCCATAACTTCTGGAAACTAGGGGTGAGCGTTTGATCGAATCGAATGAAAAAATTTTGAGTTAATCGAGTTGACGAATCATATTTTATCATCCTAATTTGATTTGAAATTTTCTCGAATCGAGTCGAGTGAGATGGAATTCGAATCGAATCGAATCGAATATATTTTTTCTAGTTAAATTTAAAAAAATAATTTTTGGTCGTTATAACCACTGTCACCCATCATAATAAAATTTATCCACCTTAATCAAAATTTTTATTAACTTTCATCACCTTATAATTTATTTATTAAACTTTTATATACGGGTTAGCTTCTTTTCTTGTTTAGTTGTTTCAATTATCTTCAGATTCTTGTCACAATGTATTTTAGAATTAAAAAATATATTAAATGTAAAAATGTGATTTTTTAATAAAAGTTATTTTAAAGATAAAATGTGAAATTGATACCAATATAAAATTTTAACATGAATATTTAATGGCATAATTAATAATTCAATTTTAATATAAATATTCAATATGACCAAATAATTCAATAATAAAAATAATATAAATGTGAACTTTAATTTAATAATATAAATAGTAGATATAAATAAAATTATTACTATTTATGTTTAGTGATTTTTTTTGGATAATTTTGATTTTTTTATTTGAGAGTAAAGGGTAAGAAGTAAAAGTTTAGGGGGAAAATAAAAAGTTTTGAGGATTAAAAGTCTGAGGGAAAGTAAATAAATAGGGGGTAAAATTTTAGAGGGAAAATATTAAAAAAATGGAGGGATAAGTTTGGGTAGATGGGAGGTGGGATGTTAAGGAAGTAAAAATTTTAGGAGGAAAGTGGGAGGGAGTAAAAATTTTTGGGGGAAAATAAAAAGTTTTGAGGGTTTTTGGGAGTAAAATTTTGAGAAAAAGTAAATGGGATAGTAAAATTTTTGTGGGAAATGGATTTTGGGTAGATTGGGGGGTTGGGATGGAAGAGGAGTAAAAGTTTTGGGGAGAAAGTGGGAAGGTGTAAAATTTTTGAGGGAAAAGTAAAATATTATAGTTTGATATTTGAATTATTCGAGTTATTCGAATTCGAAAACTCAACTCGATTTGAACTCAAAATTCGAAAAAAAATTTGAGTTGACTCGAATAACTCGTTTAACTCGAATAACTCAATTCGTTTAACTCGAAATTCAATTTTTTTTGAGTCGAATTGAGTTTTGCTCACCCCTAACTATGACTCGAGAAAACAACTTGACCAGAACATTAGTAAATGTGTAATTATAATTGTATTACCTTGAGAAGCATGTTGACATATTGCTTATTATTTATTTTCATATGGACTTACTAAGCTATAAACCTTACCCGTCTCCTTTCCATTTCTTTTAGTGTTGTCAGGTTAGCTCGAGGTTGGAGATCGTCGGAGGCAGCATCACACTATCAGATTATCAAGCCGGGGTATTAATAAACCTTAAGTGTTTTCAAGTGAGTGGCATGTATAGAGACTTAGTACTTTATGATATGTGTTTCATGATTTGGCCAATCGAGTTGGCTTATAATGATTCATTTGTACGGAGCCAAGAGATATGGCTTATGTTTTATCATTGGGTTGTGAACCTAATTGATTTTGCTCGACTGTTCTAATGTCTTGATGATGTGCATGATGTGATGGTTTGATATCTATGGTATCTATATTTGATGGATGAACTTTGATTAATAGATGTGACCATATGCTTCGTATAAAAGTGTAAATTTAGAGTAAGTTAATGATGTTAATGAAGATGACAATGCTAAATGAATATGGTTTGGTATGTCTAGACTTGATATAAAATGAGTATGAGAAACACAAGTATGATGACATGCAAATGTTATGCTTATAACTTAATTGAAGATGTTTATTCTTTAATTGGATACCATGTTCTACGCCTTTGATGTTGTATAAGTGTGTGAGGGATTAAGGTTGACCAAGGCTTGGAAAATAGCCTAAGTGTTGGCCACACGGATAGAGACACGACCGTGTGTCTCAGTCGTGTGGGGAACACGGCCTTAGCACACGGGCGTGTGACTTGGCCGTGTGACCCCATTTCATTGCTGATGTCATAAACAGAGAGTTACACGGGCTGAGGACATGGGCATGCCCCAAGCCACATGGGCGTGTGTGACCACACGACCTAATCCACACGGGCGTGTGACTCTCTAAACATGGAAAATTCCTTAAGTGTTGTAAAATTTCTGGAAGTTCTCGGTTTAGTCCTAAACCACCACCAATACATGTTTTGGGCCTCGTAGGCCCATATAAGGGACGATATGCATGTTTTTGAATGTTTTTTAATTGGTCAAAATTTTATGGCCCGGTTTTACATGTATTTGTATGTTTAAGTTCGATAATCCTTCATATCTTGTCCTGGTGTCAGACACGGGTAATGGATGTTACACCGTGTGTCTGCTCGTGTGGAAAAAATAAAACCATTTCTAGCTTCATTTCTCACCTAAAATTTTACCATTAACCTACACCAAAACTTATATCCAAATACCAACTAATCCAAGCATTGATTTTAAACAAATTTTAACATCTAAATGATATAACATAGCATTCACACATGTTTAAATTCTTACATTTGTTTAACCTAAACATTGAACATCATTTGGTCATTTATACTTAACATAACACATGTGCGTTTATCATAATAACCTACTTTATAATACCAAAATAAACCATTACTAGCCATTCCAATGGCTAGGTTACAAACATCATTTTCAAGCCACTAATGGCCAAGTATCCTATACATGCCATTATATGAAAATGATTTTTACTATACATACCCAAAATGAGCTAGTGGATAGTGTGATGATGCTCCAACTGATCTCCAACCTTCGTGAGCTTTCAAGTACTATAAAATAGGGAAAATAAAGCTAAATAAGCATTTCATGCTTAGTAAGTTCATATAACAGGAATTAAAACTTACCAATTTACATTTATTAACATTGAGCATTCAATAACATGCTTTTTCATCAATTTGAAAATTTTACCTATACATATACACTCAATCAAATACGTTAGTTACATAAATGTTCACATATGCATCGAGTAAGCATAAATGGGCTCATCATACTATATTCTTTCAAGACATCATTCATTTCATCTCATAATTCTCATATCATGTCAAGTATTTTATCCGTTGAATCATTGAAATTCCGATGGATATTCAAACAGTACACTCAAGGTGTACAATTTAGTAACATATCAATTTTATATTTAGGAGTACCCATTAGGGCACTTAATCGAAAAGCACACTCTCGAGCCTCATAACATATAACAGGATTACCAGTCAAGGCTAAATCCTTTTTATAATATATGCTCGGAAGAGCTCAATTAGGATTACCAGTCCAGGCTAAATTGTAATTGCAACATATGCTCGAGAGGGATTATATCAGGATTACCAGTTCAGGCTAAATCCTGTCAGCAACAATGCAAGACCTCATTCAGTAAGGAAATTTCGTTTATCCATCGAAATCCAATATTCAAACAGAATTTAACCGTTTTTAAACAATCTCAAACATGTAATCATTTCTTATGTTATAACATTCAAATTAACTTACATAAATATAAAACACATTCCATACAACACAACATTCAATTTATCATATTTACAAGCTCAATTAAGTTACACGAACTTCCCCAACACTTGTTCGCGTATATAAATCTACTAATCTGAAACTTTCTCTTTTCCTCTATCTAGCTTCGAATTTGTGTTATCTGGATCCAATTAAGCTAAGCAAGTTTCTTCTCTCTCTCCTAAGGTTTCCATGTATTTTGGGGATGAAGATGACATAAAATAATATGATATTTCTTTTATCATCTTTTAATTAATTAATTTAATTTAATTTCCAATTTAGTCCTTGCCCTTTTTCTAAATTTCCATGGATGAGTCACCAAAAAATATCTACATACTTTTCTTTAATGGTCTAATTACCATATAGGAGCTCAAGTTTTTAATTCCATAGCTATTTAATCCTTTTAGCTACTAGAATTCAACTTTTGCATTTTATACGATTTGGTCCTTCTTGAAATTAAACACATAATCAGTAAAATTTTCTTATCAGAATTTTCACATGACATTTCTAACATAATACGGACCATGTAATAAAATTAAAATAAATTTTATTTTTGGCTTGGATTTGTGATCCCGAAACCACTGTTCTGATTTCACTAAAATTAGGCTGTTATAATAGACAAGCCCAGGTCCAGTACACACTTAAACCTTTCATAATTATTAATACACCAATTTCCTGTACGGATAGATTACTATGGTGGATACACCCTTCAAATAATATCGCTGGAGACTCTTTCAAAAGTTACTTAGATCATATTCAAATTCTTCCATAAGACTAACAAAGCAGATATATCATTAAACTTACCAATTCTCTATCATTAGATTAGTTAGCTGATAAGTCTCGATGTTTACCCAGATCACAACACTGAAGCATTCGACTAGACTTCAACACTAGGGTGTTATAAAATATGGAACATAAACATCACAAAATATGCCACATAAGCTTCATCAAATAAACCATAAAGGCCTTATAGAATACGCCATGGAGGCGTCATAGAGAATTACATGTTTACTTTCTCATCGAACTATCTCAGAGGTTTCCATGGGGTTTCTCCCACATGATCTTATACTTAACTTCATGTCCTGATCTGCCATTCCAATCTATATTTTACTAGAGGCATTACAATGAATGTTTTCATCATCACATAAGGCCATGGGTCTCAGGCACATGATCTTATACATACTCTCTTGTCGTGATCTACCAGTCTAGTCCAAATCTCACTAGAGGCATCACTATGAGCATTTCGTTGTCATCGTGATTTGCCTGTCCAATTAGCAATGTCCCCGCCTTATTGGAGGCATCACAAATGAATGTTAGCTTAACGTACTTTATGCTTACCCAGATTCATTTTCATACTTGACCTGTTCATATTCTCTTAACAAAATTCACCTTTCCATACTTGATTTGGCATGCATTTACATCATACATCATTTTATTCATACAGTAACTTATTTACCTTAAATGTGAACATGTAGCGACATTACTATGCTTTACACACTTACCAATTATTCGAGATGTTATCATCATATATCTCTAGTTGAGCAGTTTATATGTAGGAACCAGGATAGAGATTCACTTGATACTCACATTTACTACATCTCAAAGTTCCAAATCCGAATATTCTCGTCGAACCAGCTACAACAACTGCTTAAAGAATATGAAATACCATTAAAACCCATTTACAGAGAGATTACTAACAACTCAACTATAGACGACCCCCATACAGGGCCTCTTATTCATAACTTACTCTTTACACGCTTTTTAACATCCTTACTCTTTAAAAAACTTAACATGCAAAGTTATCAAGCTTACTAGGAGGTTAAACATCCACTGATAAATTCAAGAACCTTAGCTTCCAACTTAATAAAGGAGAATAGGACATATAAATTTAAGAAGAGCAACCAGAGAGTAATATTGAAGGAATAAAAACCATCCAGACAATCCCTTCTCACCATATATATACACCCAATACCTCTTAATGGACCTGGACATGTGTCAAATGCATACAGAAGTTGTCCCCTTAATGGCCTACAAAAATCAGAGAAAATATAAAAAAAATCCAATGCGATGCTATTTGACCGGTTAAACCATTTAGTTGTCCCTTAACCAATCACGTTATAAAACCCCACATACACATCATTTGAACAAACCATGCGTACCGTATATGGTGTGGTCTTAGAGACATTTTAGTCCTTAACAACTTTAACATGTACATAATAGGCGCATCATGCTCAATTAAAATTCTGAAGTGTACTCTTTCTTCTATTGAAGAATATTACATGGATAAATCCTTAAATACTTCTATGGGCGAATACTCTATACGCCAAACATTTGTTCGACAAAAATCTATTAATTGGCAGACTACACTACTATAATACGCCAAACAGATAACTTCAAAACTATATGCCTTCTTCTTGGATCCGCCAGATCTGGGATGTAACAACTCTTCCCTCCTTAACGAGAATTTCATCCTCAAAAATTTTCCAACTTGAGAAATTCCATTATTCTGACTGTATAACTAACTGTCCGCGCCGGATGTATAACACCAATTGGTAAAATACCCCACAACTCATAACGGCTTCTCTTTAGAGTCGTATACTTTAGAGATCTCAACTGGCGAGAATACCAACAACATGTTCCAATTGGTGGATTCTAAACTTGGCGGATACTCTTATAATTTCGATCATCACTTATCATACACTTGACAGATGTCGAATTGATATTAGAGGATTTGAATAGTTTACAAAATTTTAAATTTTTTCACACACATTTCATTCCCTATAAAACTGAAACTTAAACACCCTTCTCAAACCCCTTGTTGAATCGTCAGAACCCTAATTTTCTTTTTTGCCTCACAACCTCTTTACTTCTTTTTTTCTGTTTTCACTTTACCTTTTATTAAAGGTAGCTTTCTTCTCTTTTATCCTCTTACTGTTACATCGAATATGGTTAGAACTACCACTCATGGAAAAGGTTGCGACAGCTGTGCCACAACCAGCTGAAGAGATACATTCCCGATAGGACCTAAAGGTCCCAATGGTACACAATGTGTGGTCGCTCCCTATCATGATTGTGCCACCACTAAGGAAGAACTAACCCGATACTTAGGAGCTAGGGGGATTTGATGTCCTTATTTTGCTTTTGATTTCCACATCTCTCGAGGGGTGTCATTTGAGCGATAACATTGAAGGCTTTATCCTTCCACTCTTTTTTCTTGAGGATAGGTTTCATTTGCCTCTACATTCCTTATTTTGCTCCGTCTTTAACGAGTTTGACATAGCTTTAGGGCAACTCTTTGCCCTTTCTTGGTGGACGCTAGTGGCTTACTTCCTTGATTGCTACATGTAAAATAAGCTTCTTATTCTTGGTGTATTCTAGAATATATACTTATTGAAAGTAAAAAGTCAATGAACTTCGATTGGAATGGCCAATTTTAGTGCTCATCAAGGCTTTGAGCCAATCATCTAAAATTAGACCTCGAATCTTCACCTCAAAAAAGTAAATTTGTGAGGGTCATTAGTAAACTTGAGACCAGATTTGGCTTCCCCACTCTATGGTCCCTTCTTCGGGTAGATGTGTGCCAACAAAAGCAATAGGTCGATTTAGTGTTCTTTGGTACCAGTATAAATGACTAAAAGTGAAGTGTGTTGTGGAGTTAGTGCAACTTGTTTCTGTTCGAAATGATTTCTAGTATTTCCTAGAAGGGCTGAATCTTAACGATTGTTGAACACATTGTCTTTTTCAATAGGCAGTGGTGCGTCTCAAAACTGGCTAAAAATTTGACTAAGGCAAGTGCACCTATCGATTAATAGTATAGCTACGGTAAACAAATATATTGTTTCCACAAGTACTAAAAGTACTAGTAATTATTGTCTTTCTATTATTTAACTGAATTGCAGCGGCCCAAATTTGTGACAGCCCAAAATTGACCCTAGTCGGGAAGTGGTTTCGGGACCGCTAAACCGAGTCACCGAAATGTTTGAATGTGATATCTATTGTCTAGAATATGTAATTATGAATGTGTGAAAATTTCAAGCTTCGATTTAGTCGATTGCATGTGAATTTAGTCAATAGGACTTATGTGAGAAAATTTTGAAATGTGATAGGTCAAAGCATAAGGGCCTATTAGTGCATGTTGAAAAAGGGGGGACTTGCATGTCAATTTCCCCCCTATTAGTAGTGGCCGGCCATGACAAGCATGGTAGACCAAGTGTGATGGGCAAGACATGTCATAGACATGTTGGGTTGGTGCATCATGGGTGGAAAAAAATAAAATAATGAGCATGGAAATTAAATAATGAAAGGGAATATGATGAAAACAAAAAAAGTGTGTGGTTGTTTCTCCCCCCCCATTTTGCCGAAACTAGAAAGAAAAACAAAAAAAAAAGTGCTCATCCTTTGGTTCATCCTTGGCCAAAAATTTTAAGGAGGAAGGAAGAAGAAAGGTTGAAGAGGTTCGGCCATGCATGTAGCTAGGCTAAGGTATGTTTGATGATGTTCCATGAGATGCATGCATGTTTTAGTTGTTAGCTTGAGTTCTACCTAGCCCATGGTCTAAATCTTGCTATGTGATGGAAATGACACTCGGCCATGGATGCATCATTCTTGGTTGATGTTTGATGTTGTGGTGATGAGGCATGAAGATGAGTTAAGATTCAGCCTAGGTGGATTTTGTGTTAATGCCATTGCATGCTAAATATGAAGCTTGTTAATGATGCATGTGATGGTGGATTGATGATTCTTGAATCTCCTTTTTAGCATTTTTGAGTGAGCACATATGTGCATTGGTTGCTAGATGGGGAAGAATCGGCTAGCAAGTTGTGTGCTAAGGCCGAATATAACTTTTGTATGTTAATGAGCAATGCATGTGTTAAATTGATGGAAAGGGAGAGGATGCTTTACTAGTGTATATATGTGTGTATTAGCCAAGTTTTGAACTTGAAACAAGATGATATTTATAATCAATACAAGTAACCATACTTGTAGGAAGTATTAAGCATATAATCGGCCCCAACATAGACATGCATATTCGGCCATAGGAAGAAGATTTGGTGTTGCATGTATTCGGTTGGAGGCAAGCATATTGATGCTTTTGTCTTGGCTTAGAAAATTCGGCCAAGGGGTAAAATTAGCTAAAATGTTGAGTTTGATTCATGATTCCGTACACATGTGACTTTAATGTCTAATGTATAAATATGGGCTAAGTGCCTTGTGTTCCTCTTTTCGATGCTCAAATGATTAAATCAATTTATTTGTTTAATTAAGCTCAAGAGCAAAGGGGAACTAAATCCGATAAAGGGAAGGAAAAAGTGGACGAATAGCCATCGGAATCGTTCGACAACATCCGAGGTAAGTTCTTGAGTAAGAGAGCTTAAATTAAGATTTGATTAGATCATGTTTTAAGCAAATCAAAATCATGCTCTTTGTGTGTGGCTATTGAGCCGAAATTACAAGAATGATAAGTGTCTTGTGTTTGAGTTTTGCTAACGAAAATGAAATACGAATGTGCCATGATTTATTGTTAAATGTGCATGGTTATTTGAATGATGTCCGGGCTAAGTCCCGAAGGCTTTGTGCTAAGTGACCATATCCGGACTAAGATCCGAAGGCATTTGTGCGAGATACTAATTCCGGGCTAAGCCCGAAGGCATTTGTGCGAGTTACTAAATCCGGGTTAAGTCCCGAAGGCATTTGTGCGAGTTACTATAACCGGGCTATGTCCCGAAGGCATTTGAACGAGGAGCTATATCCGGTTAAATTCCGAAGGTACGTGATTTGGGAATGAATGATCTTGCTGTAAAAATTTCAGTTAATACTCTAGAAACATCCCAACATTGAGGTATGTTTCGTATGTGCTTGAATTTAGTTGAGCCCTTACAAATAAGTATTCGCTCAGTTGATAAACGAGCTACCGGCCTTTGGCTAAGTTAATCTTTTGTGTATGTACATAAGGGTTGGTAATGTGAAGCAAGTATGATATCGAAAATTTGTGCATATGAAATTATCCGTTTAGCTATATGAATGCTATACTTTTGTTGTGCTCGAATTCCTTGCTCAAAACTTACTAAGCATAAATTGCTTACTCCGTTTCATTGCTCCTCTGTTTTATAGATTTGGTTCTCCAGCTATTAGACTCGGGATCTTGAAGTCAAAGTCGCCCACACTATCAAAGCCCCCCTTTTGGTACAATTTTGGTTGAACTTCGAAATGGCATGTATAGGACTACCCGTTTGTTGTGGGTCGTGGACCCTTTGGACTTGTATAATTTTGGATAGCCATGCGAAAATGGCTTATATGTGTTTGAGTATAATGTTATAATCATTTGGTGTGGATATGCTTGACAAGGATTGGCCATGGGAATGGTTAATCACTATCATAAATTGTGCTATTTATGCAAAAAGGGCTAGTTGAATCATGGAAACCTTGAAATAGGTAAAGTTTACCTTAAAGGCAGATGCTGACAGCAGCAGTGATGTAGATTTGGAAAATCACTAAAAATAGTAGGAATGGAATTAAATAGTGAATAAATTATGTAAACGAACCTTGATGAATCTATTTTCATAGGAAAGTAACGAAACAATCATACGGACAGTATGTTAAGAGATATTCAGGTTCTCGTGAGACAGGGCCAGAACGGTTTCTGGATTTCCTGTTCCGACTTTGGAAATTCATTACAAATTAACCAGAGACAATTAGGAGTCAAGAAATATATGTATAGATTCCTCTTTGAGTCTAGTTTCTATAGAAACAAACGGCATCAGTATTGAAGCCCTGTACAGGGAGATATCCAAGTCGTAATGCGCAAAGGTCAGTGTAGTCGATCCCTGTAACATGGGAGACTTTGACTAATAAACTGTACTAATTGGCCCAACCAAAAATTCTAGAAAAAATATGTAGATGGGCATATGAGTCTAGTTTCAGGGAAAATTTACGGAACTGGATTCCGAGTTTCTGAACTCAAGATATGATTTTTAAAGCGACTATTACGCAGATTGGCAGTGTCTGGAAAATTTTTAAAGTCTGTTAACACCTCGTGTTCGACTCCGGTGACGGTCTCGGGTTCGGGGTGTTACAAAATTAGTCTGGCCTAGACTAAAAAAAAAACAAATAAATAAATAACTGTTCACGGAGTAGCGTCAAGTGGTTCGAGGCTCGTATCTAAGGGCTAGGGAGGGGAAGCTAAAGGAGCTTTCTTTCAAATGATAGTGAGTGGTTTACCGAGTTCATACGAACGAACCAGGCGGCTCAACAACCTCTACCCCCACCTATTCCCCAACCGGTTCCAATTGTTCCCCTAGGAGTGGAAACAGTACGTGCTAATAAACAACCAGTTGACAAAAGTCGCAAGTATGGGGCTAAAGTTTGAGCTACATTTAATGATGATCCTGAGAGAGTTGAGTTTTGGTTAGAGAATGCTATCTGAGTTTTCGATGAGTTACCTTGTACACCAGCTGAATGTGTAAAGTGTGTAGTATCTCTACTAAAAGATTCGGCTTACCAGTGGTGGAACACGTTGACTTCTGTAGTGCCGAGAGAGCGGATCACTTAGAAATTATTTCAAACTGATTTTTGAAAGAAATACATTAGTCAGAGATTTCTAGATCATAAACATAAAGAATTTTTTGAGCTCAAGCAGGGCCATATGAAAGTGTTTGAGTATGAAAGGGAGTTTGTTCGATTGAGTGCATTTCGACCGAGACTGCAGTGCGTAAGCGGTATGAAGATAGATTAAACGAGGATATAAAGCTTCTAGTTGGGATTCTTAAGGTGAAAGAATTTGTTGTTTTAGTTGACAGAGCCAGTAAAGCTGATGAGCTTAGCAAAGAGAAAATAAAAGCCTATTTTGAAGCCAAAGATTCAAGAAAAAGGTTGACTGGGAAGTTGTATCAATCACGGTCGAAGAGATCAAAAGAATACCATAATCACTTGATTGCTTCAGTTGGTTACCCTGATAGAGACTGAGGCAAACATTATGCAGGTTCTAAGACACAAGTTTCATCTGTGGCTAGCATAGGTAGTGTTAAAGATACTGAACCTGATTGTCAATGGTGTAGAGGTCAACATTTTGGCGAGTACAGAGCGAAAGACGGGGCGTGTTTCAAGTGTGGTTCACTTAAGCATTTTATTCGTGATTTCTTGAAAATATCTAAGAAAGAAAAAGTTTAGAATGTTTGATCCAGCAACACTGCCATGAGGGGTAGACCACCACGTAGCCTTGGAAATGTTAGTTGTAGTTGTGGTGTAACAAAAGACTCTGCTGTGAGATCTGAGGCATGAGTACCAACTAAGGCTTACGCTATTCGCGCATGAGAAGAAGCTTTTGCACCAGGTGATATTATGGGTACTTTCTCTATCTTTGACACTAATTTTATTACTTTGATTGATCCGGGATCAACTCATTCGTATCCGTGCATGAATTTTGTGTCTTGTAAGAATTTACCTGTTGAGTCCACTGAATTCATGGTTAAAGTGTAGAACCCCCTAGGTCAACATGTATTAGTTGATAAAGTTTGCAAGAACTGTCCGTTGATGACTTAGGGTTATAGTTTTCTGACTAATTTGATGTTGTTGCCATTTAAAGAGTTTGATGTGATTTTGGGCATGGATTGGTTAACTTTACATAATATTGTTGTAAACTATAAATGGAAGCTTATTATATTGAAATGCCAAAGTGGTGAGACCCTTCGTATTGAATCAGATAGTGTGAATGGGTTGCGTATGGTTATTTCAACTATGTTAGCACAGAAATATGTGAGAAAAGGTTGCAATGCTTACCTTGCATATGTGTTGGATACTAAAGTGTCTGAACCGAAGCTTGAATCAGTGTCGATAGTTTACGAGTATCCTGATGTGTTTCCAGAGGAGATACCTGGATTACTGCCAATCAGAGAAGTCGAGTTTGCTATTGAACTAGTACTGGGAACATCACTGATCTTGATAGCACCATATAGAATGACTCCTACTAAGTTGAAAGAGTTGAAAGCATGGTTGCAAGAATTGACAAATAGGGGTTTTGCTCGACCCAGCTTCTCACCTTGGGGTGCAATGGTTCTGCTCATTAAGAAAAAGGACGAATCGATAAGATTGTCTATTGACTATCGTCAGCTTAACAAGGTTACTATAACACCCCGAACCCGATACCGTCGCCGGAGTCGAACACGAGGTGTTAACAGACTTCAAACCACTTATTCGACATTTCCCAGACAAGCTGCCGATCTGTGTACTAGTCCCTTTAAAAATCATATCTTGAGTTTCACAACTTTAAAATCAGTTTCGTGATTTTTCCCTGAAACTAGACTCATATGCCCATCTCCATAATTTTTTCTAGAATTTTTGGTCGGGCCAATTAGTACAGTTTATTAGTCAAAGTCTCCCATGTTACAGGGATCGACTACACTGACCCTTGCGCATTACGAATTGGATATCTCCCTGCACAGAGCTTCAATACTGATGTCGTTTGTTTCTATAGAAACTAGACTCAGAGAGGAATCTGTACATATATGGCATGACTCCTAATTAACTCTGGTTAATTTATAATAAATCTCCAAAGTCGGAACAGGGAATCCAGAAACCATTCTGGCCCTGTCTCATGAGAACCTGAATATCTCTTAACATACTGTCCATATGATCTTTTCGTTACTTCTATATGAAAATAGACTCATCGAGCTTCAAATACATAATTTATTCATCAATTAATTCCACTCCTACTATTTTTAGTGATTTTTCGATCTCACGTCACTGCTGCTGCCAGCATCTGTTACGAAAGCAACTATGCCTATTTCGTGATTTCTCCTTGATCTAACTAGTAATTCATCATACATATCACCAATTATGATCATGACCAGCCATGCCAAAGGCTAATCATTGTCAAACTTCCCCCTACTACACTATTGCCATATCATGAATTTTAACACCAAAATAATCAACCATGACGTATGGCATAAAAAGGTCGAATTATCAAGATTTGCGACCTAACGTTATGAATCCAAACCCAACCGAACATTTATGCCATTTTCGCATGGCTAAAAGATTACATACCAAAGTTCAAACACAACATAATAGCCTATACATGCCGAAATGTTCTCCTAAGCCAACTAAGAAGAAAGTACCAAAACTTGCTATCCGGTGTGATGACTTCGATGACGGCCCGACCACGCAAAAAGAGACGAGTCCAAGAGACCTAGAATAGGTGACAAGGAAACATCGAGTGAGTTTATAACTCAGTAAGTCATAAGCAATACACTACCATCCATTAATAACATTATCACAAGAGGAAACAAAATGGAACGAGGCTAGTTACTCCATCCATACCGAACCATACCATAGTTCCTCCGACCTATCGGTTCAATCTCATACCAAATCATGCATTCACATTCCATATACTCATCAATAGAATATTCGAGGCATTTTCATAAATCATTTCATTTTCGTTACAATCATACAACTAAACGGCCTTTCACCCATTCCACGATAAATCTTATGTACGTGACTTCAAGTATATTTGTCACATAGGTTCAACTTACCAAGCTCAACTCCAACTATAAACATAGCACCTATTAGCCATGAACTCAAGATACTTACCCGATCCGCTGTCCGTGATCGACTCAATAACGTCGCACACTTAGTGTCCATAATGTTTCAAAAATATATAATAAGTCCGCACACTCAGTGCTATATAATCAACTCGCACACTTAGTGCTATATAATCAAACTCGCACACTTAGTGCTACATAGTCAACTCGCACACTTAGTGCTACATAGTCAAACTCGCACACTTAGTGCTACATAGTCAAACTCGCACACTTAGTGCTACATAGTCAATTCGCACACTTAGTGCTGCACAATTTAAACCCGCACACGTAGCGCCAATCTCATGGTCATAAATGTTTATACCCGCACATTTAGTGCCGAGATCAACAACTCAATACATCTCACCTCTTTTCTTTTCATTCAACACTTTCATCATCACATATGTACATGCATATATATATTTATTCATTCCATTCACCATCATTACATAAACGTTATGACCATTTGAATTAATACCAACTATATGCTTAATGACTTACTTGGTGTTGGGTAAGACGGTTCCAATTCGGCTACTCGATGATCTTTTCTTTGCCTTTGCTTGATTCTCCTCCTCTAACTCCTTGAGCTTAATCAATAAATCAACTAGTTTAGCCATCTTGCTAAACATTCATAATTCAATTACACATGCATATGTATGTTTGTATATTCGGCAACCATCCTCACTAATTACCCATTTAGTCGATTATACACATAATTAAAGGTAACATCCCGAATGGGCATACTTGTGTATATATACATATATATGTATATATATATACTTCGGAATGGGCATCACAATTAGATTTAACACCACCTTCATACTCAATTAGATGGCCGAATGTATGTATACATGTACAATGTCAACTATAACATCATTTAAACACCTAATTTCATCTCATGAACACTTAATCGAATTTTCCTAATCTAGCATATTTCACATCTATTTGTAACATCATGTAAATCCACATATAATTACATTTCTTAAGTTCCACATCTTAATGCCCATTATAGCCACTCCCATAGTCTAAATCTAGCAATCGGCAACACCCACCTTTCCACTATGTTAGCCGAATACTCATTCTCTTCCTAGTCCTAAATTCGGCACCTCCAACAAAATAGCTTAACAATTTCAACTTTCATGCTAACATAACAAGCAACTTAACACATCCATATAACTAGCATGCTAATAGCATCAAGGTATCAACTAAAATTTTTTTAAGCTCCTTAGCCGAATCCTAACTCTCCAACAACCCCAAATCCAACCATGGGATAGATAGAATTTAGACTCATCCCCCAAAGGTTGTGTAAACTTCCAAAAATATCATTGAACATACCTTGATCTAAAGGACCACCTTGGCCAAATCTTGCTTCCTCTTCTTCCTCTAGTTACGACAATTGCAAAAGAAAGAAAACATGAACACTCCTTCTTCCCTCCTTATTAAGCATTCAAACTCCCTCATTTCATGCCACAACATCAAACACTCCTCCTAGATACAAGCAATGGCCGAACTCTTTCCAAGTTTTCTCCCCTTCTTTTCTTGGTTTTTCGGCTAGGAGATGGCAAGTATGACACCCATTTTTTTTTTGTTCACTTTCCTATTATTATCCCCATCATTGTTAACCAAAAGAAAACATATTAAATTAGAATGAGTGGCATCATCACT